>NC_027206.1:600000-955102 GCF_000691945.2 Babesia microti strain RI
TACAAATGTAGACATTTATGAATAATATATATGTATAAACACAGTAGACATTCGCCACATAATATGTGTAGTAACTTGTAGTTCCAATAGCGTGAGTAGTGTTTGACTATGCCCCCAAAATCTACGAAAGGAAAAGAAGTCAAAACTGTCATAAACTTAAATAAATATCTCAACAAATATATCCGAGTTAAATTCAACGGTGGAAGGGAAGGTATAACATGCATTATTCAGTAAGGGGGTTGCTTAAAGGCTTTGACGTAATGTCTAACCTGGTTCTAGATGAAGCAGAGGAATTTAAATGTGGTAAAATAGTATATTTTATCTAGAATCTGAGTCATTCTATTCTTTTGATGAAGAATCTAGGCCTTTAGGACTAGTTGTTGCCAGGGGGACATCAGTAGGCAGCATTTCACTTAGGTTGCTTTAATTTTTTCGGATGATGGTACAGTGCCAATAGATAACCCTTTTATTGAATCCTAATTAAGTCACTACACAATACAACGCCCGGAACTGGTACAATAATTGCCAAGCTTTTGAAAATAATTTCACATTTACTAAAATTATTAGCTACTAAAGATTAAATTCATATTTTAACAAATCATTCGATGTTTTCAAGTGTTTCCTTGCACTTGTGCTTATTCAAACTCCGTTTCCATTTATAGGCTAGGTGGCATTTGTCACAAGTGAATTTTAAGTTCTTGTGACAAACATTAATATGAGCTATGGCATTACTTTTCCTGCTGTAAGAGTAATTGCATCCCCCATATCCACAGATGTAAACCCTCTTTACAATGTCGCTTTGTTTAGAACATCCCTCCTCCTGATCTTCGATAATATTATTACTAATCCCCACCCTTTCCCTCTTATTGCCATGGGAGAAAATGTGTCTTCTCATTCCATGCACTGTCTTTGTAAGCATTTTACATCCAGTAATTGGACAATTTAACATGTTTTTATCGTTAACCTTTGTAATTTGTACTTTTTGGCCAAATATTATACAATTATCTACATTGATAATGAAATTATTATATATATCGCATAATAAAGATGTATGTTATGTATAGCATACAAATAATGTACACAATCATAAAGTATGTCATATAAATACGGAATAGCTGTATTAGGTATTCATATATATATATATTCCTATGAATTAGTATTAATTGTTAGTGATCAATTTATGATTCAAAAAATATTTGATATATGAATATATACCTTCTAACTTGTTATGAACCGGGTAGTGTTTCCTAAATTTAGAAGAATCATAAAATGTCAAATTGCATCCCTCAAAAGGACAAATATATGGTTTGGAATTCAATCCATGAGTAATTAGATGTCTCTGCAAATGATCATTTCGGGAATAACTTTTGTCACAATAGTTGCAGCGAAAATGTTTCTGAATAAATTTGCTTATACTTCCTTAGTGTGGGAAAATTTATGCCTATTTAGATGGGAAAGTTTTGAAAACCGCCTAGAACATATAGAGCAAACATGGCTGTGCTTCCTTAGTTCATTGTCATCATTATCACTGGTAACGCCATCACAAAATTGGTTCAAGTCATTTTTAATTATGTAATCTATATTTTTTGAACTTTTATAGGGATTTTCTGTTGTTATCATTACATGATATTACACTCGTGGTATATTATGGGAAGTGGTATGTAGTGTGGGATGATTGAGAAGATCAGCAGCATCTACACAAACGCCTCGAATTCGGATATTATCTGGACTTTGACTTGGCGCCCAAATTATACTCAAATCTATTATGCCATTAAGAACCACATTTACTTCTTTGACTGCGATCTTGAAGGCAATAATGACGACAGTAAGCACATAAGACTGGACAACAAGCATAAAAAGTCAATAAGGCATATATCATTTTCAAAGGAAGGAAATTTACTCTTATGTAGTTCATTTGACAGTACTTGTACGATTTTTCAATGGAAAAATGCTGAGTGGGAACATGTGCAAACACTTCAAGGGCATGAAAGTGAAGTTAGTAATTGATTATATAGGTAAAATGCATTTCTATTCATAACAATTGTAAATATATTGCAACTTGTGGGAGAGATAAGGCAATATTGGTGTACGAACAGTCAATTTATGATAGCGATGTTAGCGTTATGAATGATATGTACTATTGCTCTACCATATTAACAAGTCATTCACAAGGTGAGTAAGTGTTTTATTTAGATGTAAAATGTGTTATATGGCATCCGAAAGAAGAATTGTTAGCATCCTCTTCCTACGACAATACGATTAAATTGTGGGGAAAATGTGAAGAATGGCACTGTATACAGACTTTAAGTCACCACAAATCCACAGTTTGGAGTCTTTCATTTGATAGTAGTGGCGACTCGCTGTGTTCAGCATCGCAAGACCAATCATTGAATGTATACGGTAAAAATACTAACAATTCATCATATGAATTGTTAGTATCCATCGATAATCTACATGAATTTGGAATTTATTCTGTCGATTGGCATCCGAAACTGGATATAATAGCCTCTGGTGGTGCTGATAACAAAATAACACTAATCACCAGATCTTCCAATGGTCTATGGAAGACAACTGATAAAATGGTAAGTAACAAAGGATATATAGGAATATGCACACAACGGTGATGTTAATTGTGTGATGTGGAAACAGAGCGATTGTGATAGAAGCACTGCAAATGTATATTTTTTTGCTTCCAGTGGGGATGATGGTATGATAAACATATACAAGTACACTCACGTCCAATAATTATTAGGTCAAATTTTGTTTCATTTTAACACGATTACACATGAGTTTGTAAAATAGTTTAATTTTACTGCTTGATTATGAGTTTGATAAATAGAATATTTTTTCCGGGTATTGTCCCTGCAATACAAGATAAACTTGTATTACTACCGCTACCTAAATCCTTAAAATCACTTATTTGTGAGACAAATTTCAATTAGTGCATCCAGCAGGACCATTTACAATTCATTTTTATGCCCCTGCCTTTAAATGGGCCATTTCCATTGCTAACATTGCAGATATGAACAGGCCCATTGAAAAAATATCAACACCTCAGCAAATAGGTACACAAGTCATTCACATAGCTGTATCATGTACTGGTATCATTTGGTCAAGGTTTAGCATGGTCATCACTCCTAAAAACTATAACCTCTTTCTAGGTAAGTACTACAACTATGTAGTTAATATTGTGATGGCTGGAACAGGATTTTACCAATTAACACGGATTGGCGCTTCAAAATTATCATTTTTAAATTATCCACGCACTACATGAGTTAAAAAACATCTTAAGGACATAAAAACTCAATTGAATAATAGACACGCCAACTGTACATTATTCATAAATCTTGTGACATATCACTCAAATTTCTTGTTTTTATTATTTAGTTTGTTAGTTGCTATTAACTTTACTTTTTAAATGAATTTTTAAAACATTTATATAAATGCCATACTATAGTATGCAACAAGTAGTGTATATATTGGGTTGTAATGGAATCATCTACTGGTGGGAAAGAGGAGACAGAAGAAAGTAGAAATGTTTGGATATTGTTAATTTAGGCTTTAATCGCAATACAGGCAGCTTTACAGAGTCAAAAACTGTCAATAGAACTACTTGGTTACTGTTTTGAGCGATGCGTGCCATCTCCAGCGGAGTCTTTGACCAATTCCCAACAGACTTGTCTTTGGAATTGTGCTCAAAGGAATGTTGACACTCAATTTTTTATTTTAAAGTGGGTAATCGTACAATATATTAGTTTATTTGATAATTTATAAGAATAAATTATCAAATAATTAGTAACAATCACAAATTAATATTCATATACATGGATAAATTTTTTTAACGTAGGCGATTGGAAGGAATGGCTAAAGCATTTAAAGCTGGCTCAGATTCCATGAAATAGCAGCCTGTATCAGCTCCATTAGGGGGGAGGGTATCTCAGTGTATGACATCGCAATTTAAACGCAGAGAATTGGGATGCGTATTAATTTTATATTTTTTAAAAAATATACTAGATTTTTCTATATGTTTTAAATATTGTTACGCGTTCAAATTAATAGGAAGTCGAGATGGTTCGAATGTGCGCATTTTAGACGTTTTATATCGCAATACTCATTTTGATATTAATAGTAATAATCAAAAAAATGATATTTATGACATTGGTGATGCATTTTTCAGTGATATAAGTGAAAAATGTGATGCATTTGATCCTTTTACTGATAATTTAGGCAAAAAAAAGTGCACAGAAGGATCGCATAGAAAAAAAGTAATAGATAATTTATCTACCCGAAGGGTACAGAATCTAGATCCACCACTAGAATCTAAGGATGATGGTTATAATTGCCTAGTACACTTGATTGGTATTCCTTATAACTTCAGCGAGTTTATTATAGCGAAGTGGCTAGAGGATTACGGAGTTTGTACAAATGACGTTACATTTCTACTTGAATTCAATGGATCGTTCACAGGGGATGCATATGTACGCTGTAAGAATCGTGAAATACAAAAAAAAATAATAAGGGACAAGCACATGAACCACATATCAGATCGTTACATAGAAGTATATCCAGTACTTGAGTGCGCTTATAAGCAATACTATCAGGCAAAATACTTTAAAAAGTTACGCAAAGGATTTTATACACCATTAGAAACACTGGTACCATCTGTCAGTTACCGTACGTGTAAGAAAAAAACAATAAATGAGCTTCGGTGCGGAGACTTAATAGTCGGTAAAATAACGAAGATAACAGATAAGGGAGGGGTTTTAAAACCATTAAACATAGGTGCTGTAGGTGATAATATTGCTTTCATACTTTGTAACGATAGATTATCGCAAAATGTAACATTTAACGAAGATATTACAGGAGATATCGAACTTAAGTTAATTTGGGGGATGGAAGTCAATTTGTATTTTGAGAAGATCAAAGTGGTAGATAGTGACACAGATTTTTGGGATGAAAAATCGGTTATTTTAGCATCTAAAAACAACATTTCCAATCCATTAACAATCGTCTATGTTACTATGGACTGTACTATATGTGATAGGAAAGCGAAGCTCCTAGAACAAAAGTTATTGAAATAATTAATTATTCAAGCCAAATATAAACATAATTTGTACACTAGTGAAATATTATAGCCAACACGTCTACTGTATATAGGAGAATGCTTCCCCATAGGGTAAATTGTAGTCTAACAAGCAGAGCAGAGTAGGCGTAGGGAAAATGTCCTCAAAGATCAAGACTCCATTTGGACACCTTACGAGAAGCTTCTCTAAAATGTTATCGTCATTATACTCGCCTATTGTACCAATTTCATTAGTGGTTGTTCCTTTTTCCGTTAATTATATGGGTGTATTTTTATTCAACTGGCCTTTCCACAATTCAATTGAAAAGTACAAGTTCGAGTGTCTAACACGAAGAGTTAATGCGCCAGCGTAAGTGTTTATCTAATTAAGACCTGAACCTACACCAATAGAGGAACAGTTTTCACCTCCAACTAGATATGTGAACTGACACTCCTATCATAAATATAACACGATAGTGAAACTATCGTATATTTGTTCATGTATATATGAACAAAAATTGTATTATTAATTTTTTTAACTATAATTTATTTAACTTTACACGAATAAGTGCAGGATATTTAAAGTATTCTAAATAACTTTATTGTCAACAAAAATTTTTTTAACTTGTAAAAATTAAAAACAATTAGAATTGGCACGGGACAATTTCAATGCCATTTTTTTTAACGTCAATTTTCTGGAATATTTGCGTCTAATTTCCCTAGAAGATCGTTTATACCAATTCCTCTCGTCGTCACTAGTTTCCATTATTTGCCATCCACACTCATTAAGTTTGTATTTCTTTCCTTTGTAAATAAATGAATTATTTATAACGGTCCATGGCAAGGTCCATGTCCTTCTACCCTCTATGGGAACGTCAGTGTCGATATTTTTATATCCCAAATTACCTGTTTTTATGCTATTTATAGAATCAATTGTTGACTCTTCAGGAACTAGCGGAATTAATTGTGACATAATAGCTGTGGATTTTACATTAACATTTGTAGCCGTGCTAGATTTAGCATATTTTGAGAGCATAGGGTTTGTGCTCAAATTATCTTCCAACAAATCTTCAATTGGAATACCTAGAGTCTGCGATTTCATTATTAAGTCATAGAGCTGAGGCCTATTCTGATCATCGGATTTGTATTTTTCCTCTGGCAGTTCAGGATCAACTAACAACCTTTCCGATTGTATAAGTGAATCAGCCAAATTTTCATCAAGTGTCCCATATGCATGATACTTTTCAAACTTGTAGTTGTTAGGCACTAATCCCAGCAAAGTTAAATTATTTGTCATATATTTTTTTGCAGAACAATCTTTTAGTAAATTTACATAACCAAGCAAGGTTCTAGGTTGAGTAAGTACCAGTGGTAATTTTTTAGTGCCTCCAAAACGAGAAAATCTCACAAAATCAAACAACCGTGGTTTTGCTGATTTATCTAAACTTTTGGCAATGTAACTACGGGAAAACGTGCCAAAGTTTCTAACATAATCAACCAAAAAGGGGATGCTAACAGTTTGATGGGCACGAGAGAGCAATGCAACCATTTCAGCACAGCATGAATCAGGTACTAATTTACCAATATCTAAATGCAAATTCTGATAGGCTACACTGCTTATTTTATCTCTGTAAGAAGCAATCCTCCATATTACACGAATAACTTTTTCAGCAGGCATATATTTGACCAAATTGTATGCTACCATATGGTGCAATATTTCTAGCGGTAACTTGTCAATATTCAGTACTCTAACAGCGTGTACTTTGTTACTAATCTTTTTTCTGCGATTTTCACTCTTGTTGTTGTGTTGGTTGTACTTAGAACAGTAATAGTGGCTGTCAGTTTTTTCTAGCAGATTGGTATAATTTGTGTATATTTTGTGTTCCTTTAGTTGCTTTCTGGTGTAATTTGTCTTTGATGAGGGGCTACGTTGTGATAGTTGATTACTAATCCTTAGTTTCTCAACGGTACCAACTGAATGTATTGTGCGTTCATCATTGGAATTATTTTCAATTCCATTGTCATCTTTTAGCTTTAAATACTGGGGTTTAGTGTCAAATATACGTTCTTTCTCCTTTAGTTCCTCATCAAGGAGTCGCTTCATTTGCTCCAGTGTATCGGCCTTATAATCATCAAAGGAATGGTCAGAATTTGACTCATATAATTGTCTTTGCTCTTCTGAGTAGCTTTCCTGATTACAATTAGAGTCATTTGAACTATAACTAGTCTCAGTGGGTAAAGAATGCCACATTTTGGCTCCAATAGCTGATCCAAAATTATTAATCTCCAAATCCTTATACAAAATGTCTTCATCTGACATTAATATCTCGTCTTCAAAATCAGAAACATTGCCATATGGCTCATTATTGCAGTTTAAATGCTTATTACTGATATTGGTGATTCTAGGAAACCATCTACATTTTGAACCATGCAAATGGAGAACTTTTGTGAAAATAAAATAACCCCTTTGAGGAAATAAAAGAAAAATTTTGTGCAAGCGCAATGATATCATATTTTGAACTGTGTTTCGTCTTATTATACAATATACCATATCTGCCGATCATATTATATACAGGGTGTGGTATACTTGTAATATAGGTTGTGTACATGATGTGTTGCATATTAACATTTGCATGATGAAATCCGTAAATGGACTATGGAAGCGAGGATTCCATATTTAAAATACAAGAATATAAAAATGAGGGTAAAGGGTTGGCCTTCAAACATAACATTACAACTGTAGATGATGTGATTGCTGCAGAATATCCGGTTATAGCATATAAGCATAGATTTTCCAAGTATAAAACTAATTAATTCAGATTAACAACGCTGAGCTGTGACTATTGCTTTAAATGTGTCGGATCTTTGAACGATTATATAAATCATTTGTGTGAGATCTATCCAAAATTGAAATGTCATGCGATTAGAAGTATAATTTTTGTATGTTAAAGGTTGATTTAGGATACCAAATTGTCAGATTTCATCAATTGCGCTCGTGGATGTGGTAATATCTATTGCAGCAGCTTCTGTTATCAAGTAATTGTCCTTTGATTTAGAAATCAATAGATAATGGACATGATGTAATATGTAAAATGGATGATATATCTAAGCGATATTGGGACGAATTTGAACGGTATTCAATGGGTATATCCGAAACATTTATTTTTGCCGGTAGGTATTCCTTTTACGCAGGACTAATTGTTGTACAAATATTGCACAAATATGTGAATCAAAACTGTGAATTAAAGGATCAGATGAACTATTATTTGGAATTCTACAACAGACCTTGGCATGAAATTAAACAAATTGAGAAGTGCAAGTCTGAAGAATGGTAAATTAGTCACTAATATAGCATTGGTATCGCATTAACATTGCTAACCAAATCATTATCAGAATATACTAATACAAATCGCATAAATGTAGATGAAATACTGTCAAGTAAATTTTATTCTAAGATCATGGTACATGAATTATTATTTAGGGTATGATAGAATTGGTGGCCATTGATATAGAAGTTGAATCTGGCCATAATGAGTTAATTTTTTCTAATATTAAGAATGTTGATAAAAATGCATGGAAGGTATTATCCAAATCACTCAGCAACTTCTTACACTGAAAGAATTAATGGATGGGTTAGACCATTCAACCCTTATGGATTATGATACACAACAATACATACAAAAATTTGGTGATGAAATAATTCCTGATACGTTGGGTCTGGGAATATTTAATACATTCTCTCGGATGAACCACTCTTGCATGCCAAATCTGGAAGTTAATTATCACAACAATTTTTTGGCCCGCGTAAATAATCATACCTTATTTAGGCAAAATTACTATCTGCAGTTTCTAGTGGCGATCAAGCATATATATCATATATTGATGAACAACTACCTACGCGATATCGTAAAAGGCTATTATCAAAATACCTATTCAAGTGCAAATGTAAAAAATGTATAAATTATGACTGATATTTGATTAGCGCGGGGTATAAAAAAAATTAAAAATTGTAAACTTTTAGTCAAAAATATGCTACATTATTAATTTTCAATGATATCCTCATATTCAATCAAATTTGATCTAGAACATCGGGTGGATATCCTAGATTTTGCAAGAGAAGCTATGTCATTATCAACCATTTCAATATTTTTCTGTGGTATTATTTCTTGTTCTTCAAAGTTGTACAAACTTCCATAAGTACCCTGGTGTAATCGTTTTAGCAGTTCCTGTTCTATGTTTACGTCAATAACTGCCGCTTTTGTTGCTTTAGTTTCTCTTATCGCCTCTCTTCTTTCAGTTTTCTTTTTTATTGGCACTGTAACAGATCTAAAATAATTAACTAATATACCTTTTAGTCTTAGCTATATCTCTTGAGCGCTTAATGACTTCCCTGAGCCTCTTTAGCCTGGACTTGCACCTTGAGGTTTGATATGCAGGATAGCCTACTTTGGTATGTTCATTAATTTCATCGATTGCCTAAATGAACTATACAGTTACCTCTTTTAGGTCATTCGAAAGTTTTATTCGTTGCCATTGCTTGACTGGCGTGTGCGATCGTTCCACCGTCTTTAAACACAAATAAAGATTTCCTAGATAACCAAATCAATACCTATATCTTCGATTACGGTAGAATAATTGCTATTGCTCAGAGGACAACTGCTCTTGTTACATAATCCAGTGGCATTGTACTTGTTAGAACAGAAGTTTACAGTGTCAGAACTGTATAACTAGCGATTTACCTGAGACGATACGTGCAGAATCCATTTTTGACTAACTGCCAGATAACTCCATCAGCCATAATACAACTGATAAAGAGAGAAGTTTACCAAAACTATACGTATTAGTCTTGTTAGTATAAATTATACACTAAGATATATGTATATGTCGGGTCATTGCATATAAGTAGATATGTTCTACTCTTCAGGTGGGTCTAAGGGTTTCAAAAATACATATAAAGAGGAAGATGGAGGCGATGGTAACATCACTGGAAAATGTAAGTCACATATATTTTTTATTTTATTTCAAAAGTGTTGCATATTGACATTTTAAATGTTTATAATAAATATATGTTGTCATTCCACAATCATTTAGTCGATCCTAGTGCATTGGAACGCGGTGCAAATGCCCTTAAAGCTTTGGATGCTTCTCCAAATGCAAGAATGGCCTTTGAACTCACAAAATTGCAAGAATTGACACGGCAGCAAGAAATACAAAGGGAGATACAACAAGTAACAAAGAAAATATTTAGCTACAACTTAGACAATCAGAAGCAGTTAGCCAAAAGTCCAGAATCGAAGGGGAAGAGAGAAGGAAACTGCTATCGCAGCAACAGGAACAGGAACGGATTACCGCCCAGTATAAAGCCCAGCTTGAAGCGTAATCATAATTTGATTCAGAGAAGCGTATAAAAACAAGTTACAGGAACAAAAGAAGCAAAATGAAGAATGGCTAGAATTGCAACATAAGCAATTTCTCAAGCAAGAGGAGTTGCGCAAGAAAACTGGTAATTCCAGCAATATATGTAGAAATGGATATATTGAAGATGAAGAAAGAACAGGCAGAACACGAAAAATCTCTGGAAAGGGAGAGTATTAAGGTCAAAGTAAGGGAGGAGGCGAAAGCAAGGGCTTACGTGGAAAGGGAAAATTTTGATATAAATTTAAAAATGTTGAAAGAAAGATCCATTGAAGAAAGGGAGACAAAATTGCAGTCGCTAAATATCATATTCTCTTCCTTAGGGAATTCCTTTAGATCTCTTATAGATGATAAAAAAAGATTATATACTTTTGTAATATAGCCAGTAATTCAGGTTGGCAGTTTATCTGCTTTAGCACTGGGTGTTTATGGAGCAAGAGCAGGGACAGAACTTGCAAAAAAAGTATTTGAAAAAAGAATCGGTAAACCAACACTTGTAAGAGAGACATCAAAGTGGGTTATGATGAATTCTTTACGAAACTTTTTAAGTTTCAGATATTTTACCAAAAGATATCCTAAAATCGATTCAATAGTTCTCCAGCCAGAGCTGAAACAGAGGCTAGAATGGACCACTAACTCACTTGTTTCTGCGAAAAATAATAAAATTCCTTACCGTCATATATTGTTATATGGGCCTCCTGGTACAGGGAAAACTTTGTTTGCAAAGACAATTGCTAAAAATTCTGGGATGGATTATGCTATAGTCACTGGGGGTGACATAGGTCCCCTAGGTGAAGAAGGTGCTAGTGAAATTAATAAGTTATTCGACTGGGCCAAAAATTCTAAAAGGGGACTAATCCTTTTCATTGATGAAGCAGATGCTTTTTTGCGCAAAGGTAGAGCTCAAATAGGTCAAATGTCTGAGAATGTACGCAATGCACTTTCGGTAATTAGCTATTTGACATTTAGGCATTTTTGTATCAAACAGGTACAGAAACCACCAAATTTTGTCTTATTTTGGCCACAAATGAAAAGAATATTCTCGATCCTGTAAGTAGCAGCTTTACATAGGCTATATTGGATAGGGTGGATGAGAAATTCAATTTTGAATTGCCTGGCCTAGAAGAGAGGAAGATGATGATTAAATTGTTCATGGAACAATACGTAATAGGTCCCTCAAAGAATGATAAAACTATTGTAATAGATCCTAAGATAAATGAAAGTTTTAATGACAAAGTTGCTAGGAATACTCAGGGATTCTCAGGTCGTCAACTTGCTAAAGTAAGCCATTATACTTATATAGTTTTGTATAAGTTTGCAGTCTGCATTATTTGGATCTGGGAGCAAAATTTTGTCAGTAGATTTAGCGGAAAGCATATTGAATTGGCATTTATCGCAAGAAAAAAATCTGGCATAAATCAGTATTTTTCTATTTTTTTTCACTAATTATTTATACTTCATTTAACAGTACTAATGATATGTTATGCTATAATTCATACATTATGTTTGTTATATAAATATATAATAGTGTGTAGAAACTATTTTACAATTAATTGTTGGTGATTAGTAAGAGTGGAGCGATATCTTTTGATTGCTATATACGTGTCATTTGCCCACTTTCCAACTCTTCTATACGGTTTAATATCTAGATCAACTAGTGATATCTTTATCAATTGATTATTAGACATTGTGTAACCATATCTGGGCATTAGTTCGTTGTATATATGATGTTTTTCCATGGAATTATCAGTTGACGGATGGTTATCTTTGGCATTTTGGATATTATAGATGAGAGAACAATCCATCATGGTTCTTCCGATAAAAAAATTCTGTAACCATCTAATTGAATCTCTTACAATATTATATTTTACAAATAGTGATTTAAAAGAATTGGTTCGGTGTAATGATATATTTGGGTATCCTTTTCTGGAATATCTTTCTAGATAATCTCTTAATTTCACTAATGGATGATATGTTATTCCAGTATCTAGTTTATTATATTGGTTGAATTTTTTTGAAAAAAAAATTAAGCAACCATTCAATTCTATATGTCCCATAGTTATTAGAAGTGATAGGAGTGTCTTAATTAGAAATATTCCTTCTATGTTAATAGTTGTACTTACTCTTAAAATTTCCAATTTGAATAGATAAATGAATATTTGTTTCTATATCACAAGGGGATATATTGAAAGTTTTGAACCGTTGTAAGTAGTATATCTTCCATGAATCAGTTAAGTGTCCAGAATATTGGTAAAAAATGTCCAATAACAAATATATAACATGTGCCAAAAATTGTTGTCCAGCTGATGATGCTTGAAGTTTCAAGATATTACCAATCAGTCCATTTGATGATGTGATTGTATTGGCAACTATGTCTAGTAATTGTGTGTTATTAATTTCATTGTTGCCGATAACTTGGCCATTAATAAATATCTTAATGTATTTGTGGTTAATTTCATTAGATAACATTAATAATTGTTGTTTTATTTCTGTTATGGCGTTACTAAATAGTTTAGTTGGATTGTGTGATACATAATTCATTGAGCTGAGATGTCTTAGAGTATTTCTAATGGTAAATAAATTGGGATAATCACTAAAGTCGTCCAATCCACATTTAACCTTTAACTCGATGGTTAAGTGATGATAATAATTTCTTGAGTTTATGTTTTTTGATAACGATAATATGTTTGGTGTATGATGATCATGAGCATTTTCTTCAAAAAAACAGCCCTCAACATTTGGATATTTCATAAATGATGATTTTTTTATTGTATTATCACTAATCTCTAATGAATTATTGTGCTTTAATTGTTTCAATTGTTTTCTAATAATATTTGCAGTATCAGAATTGATACTGTACAAACTACGCTTTAATGAAACAGGATAGCCCAATTTGAGGAATAATTTGTTTAATTTTCTTGCTACATTCAGTTTGTATTTAGTAGTTACAACACTTTCTCTCAATATAGATAATTTTAGTAGATAATCATTTAATTCATTAAATTGGTTTGATTGTGATGAATGATTGAATACCAAATACGAATTGCCATTGGCAAATAGTGTCAAAATCATTTATTAAAAGTATCACTTTGTAAGCTTGTTGTTGTAGGTATACTTGATTTTGCATGCGCAACATGTGTTTATCTACGTAATTAAAGGGCTTACAAGTTTAAAGTTATTTGTTAACTTGTCTAAAGCTTTTGACACTTCTACTTTGGCTAGTAGTCCTGGAATCCTGATACTTCCGCAATGATTACAAAAGAGTAGTAATTGTCTATCAGGAATTTCAAGATTACAATATTCCACCAATTCAACAGTTCTTCTCATCAAATTCCTTGAGACGCAAGGGTCTAGTTCGGCAAATTTCAAAGCACAAATAGAAAGGTAGTCTATACGTTTAAATAGAAGTTCTTTTTCGTTCAATTCCATATATTAGTTGTTACATTTTGTGGATATGTGATCATGTTTTATGCATATCGGGTATACATTGCGTAAACAATAGATGTAATTGTAAAGCCCTATAATAATCACCAGTGTCGCATTTTGGATTATTGCCGAATAATGTCAAAAGATGTTCCCCTGGAACACATGTTGGTGATTAAGATATTGGAAGAATGTGGATTTGGATCAGTTCTGAAGAGGTTCCTAAAGGAAACAAGTTTGATTGATGAATATAAACAAGAAAAGATTGAAAAAATAGGCGGAATCTCACTAAATGTAGTTAGAAAGATTGCAATGAAATGTATCAAAAAATGCAGATCAATTGATGCTCACAATGTCACTCCTGAAGGTGATAATGAAGACTACGGAGATAAAGATTCTATTCCGGTAGAACCAGCAGGTTATGAAAATTATTCGCATGAAATTCCAAAAAAGAAAGTCAAAAAAATTAATAATAATCGTAAAATGGCTGAGACCACTCTAATAGACAATACCTATTGGAACAACAAGTCCAATGACTATGCAACTAAGGCTGCAATGGTATTGGAAAATGTAAGTCATAACTCAATTAGGTTAGAGGAAAACAATTTAGAAATGAGAAGAATAAGAAAAAGAAGAGTTCATGGAAGGGAAATGGAAGTATCTCCACAAAAATTAACTCAATCATTTTCGAGGATTTCGATTAGCTACAATTGTAGATTAAATTGCAAATGAAAGTCTAACAAATTTTAGAAATTTTTTAATTTGATCTAAATTAATCACATAATTAATAATCAAAATAGTTAGGTGTTTTTAGGGGTACAATAATGGGATGGGGTTTGGTTGTCGTTAGATCACCATTGATACAATGGTGAGAGCTGTTACCTTAAATGACTTGGATCAAAGGGAAAGAAGCATGCATCCCACCATAAATTGTAAGAAATCTTATATTAATTTGTTATTTTGTAAATGTGTGTAACTTTTATTTCATTTACACAATAATGTTGCGTATATTTGAATTATTATATTTATATTTATATTTATATAGTATATAATATAGACCAAAATGTACGAAATCAAATTACTATTGATGATATTAAAGGGTTCATATTTGTCGGATTCTCATATAAAACATTCATTTTCGCAATAATTGTCATTCAAATAATTGGATTCATTGTCGAATTATCAGTCGATCTAAGTGGATTACATGTTATTACTCCAATTGGTAATGATACATTGGAGGCTTTGGGTGGTTTGAGTTGGCCATTGATAAAGAAGTACCACTTTCATCGATTCATTCTCGCTCCCTTTTACAATTACACGTTGTTTGGCCTCATTGGCTCAATATTATTGCATGCTTTTTCAGGTTTTAGGCTTGAGTACGAAATGAAGAAGATCCAATTTATCTTTTTATATATGATCAGTGGGATCCTAGCTATGTGCTGTACTGGCATCTATAACTACAAAGATGTTATAGTTGGTTCCTATTATCATGGTAACCAAAACTAATTATTTAGGTTGTGCAATAATTGGAGCAATTCTAGGCAATGTTATTTCTAAGGGTAATATAGGAGAGAATAAGGAAATGATTATCGTCCAAATTGTATTTTTTATTGTATTCATCGTCAGTTTGTTAATTCCAACGAATGGAGTTTTTAGAGTTGGTGAATTAGGTGGTTTTCTTTCAGGCACAATCATCTATTTGTATTTTATGTTTAAAGAGGGTCATAAAAATAAGTATATGATTGGTGTATTAGTAATGTCTATCTGTGCTTTAGGTATATTGATTTGTTATTCAATGATAATTATATTTACCACAAATAAGTAATATTAACGTATCAAGTAACTTTTTCTAAAAGATTTCACTATTTATTTCATTTTTGTATATTCTAACCCTATACTTTTTAATTTTATCATATGTATGATATTCTCACTAGGTGGTAGTTTATTTAATAATTTATACTTCTTTTTATCTATTTCTCTAATATTAAACGTAGATATGACGCATAAAAACTAAAATCTATTATATATTGTAGGCATGAACAAGTATCAGTAACAATAACAATTTAAAATTGGTAAATGTACAAAAAATTGAATATATTCGTAATTGTTGAAAAATAAAAAATGTTGATAATATAGTTTGTTTATTCAATTGTTTGTTTATATAATTAATTAAATTATTTAAAAAATAAAGTGAATTGATTTTAAAAACAAATATTAATAATTAATGACAATTGAACCATATTGGATGGTTGATCAATGTGTGTTTTTATTGGTTTCTGGCATATAAATTAAATTATATTATTTAGTGTCTATATCACTTTGAAAAATCTGTCTTAATAATCAACCATTGCGGAGATAATTGTCATAATATGCTACTAAAATAATATTTTGTGTTTTCAATTAGTAGACATATAATTTTATGATGAAAGTATTAATATAGAGAGATTTCGTTCGTAAATTAGTATTTAAATGTTTATAAGTAGTATCTTGTGGTTATTATCAGTAATTGAGTTCGATTATCTATAATTGGTTACAAATAATATGATTTTGTGAAATAAAAAGATAAGAAATTGTAAAAGTGTTGGCATATATAGATGTTATAGGTATATTATTGTATGTGATAAGTTGCCAATTTTTATGCTTTACAGAAATTCCAAATAAAATTTTTTATTTACCTGTGTTGACAGCACTACATCCATACCACATATGTGGAATCACATTTCAATATACTTAAACCGTAACTTTAAATGGTTCAATGCCCGCACATCGTATAATTCTAAGTTTTTTGGCTTATTTGAAAAGCACTCTGCCGCAAAATGTGTTGCAAATATACGGTTTTATTCAGTAGGTGTTTTTGAACGCACAAAACCACACATAAATATTGGCACAATTGGCCACGTTGATCATGGAAAAACGACCCTAACAGCTGCACTTACAAAGACTTGTAGCCAAGCTGGACGCGGTTCATTCACTCCCTATGATCAAATAGACAAGGCGCCTGAAGAACGAAGGCGTGGGATTACCATTTCAGCGACGCATGTTGAATATGAAACTGAAAATAGGCACTACGGGCATGTTGACTGTCCTGGTCATGCTGATTATGTTAAAAATATGATTTCAGGGGCAGCTCAAATGGATGGCGCAATATTGGTTGTATCGGCCACAGATGGGCCAATGCCACAGACACGTGAACATCTGTTACTGGCTCGCCAGATTGGATTACCAAAATTAGTGGTGTTTTTGAATAAATTGGACATGGTTGAGGATTTGGAGTTATTAGAATTGGTTGAACTTGAAGTGCGTGAACTGTTGACTGAACAGAAATATGATGGTGAAAATACTCCAATAATCAGAGGTTCAGCATTGAAAGCATTGCAAGGCGATATTGAGATGATGAAATCAATTGAACAACTATTAAAGGCTTGCGACGCTTACTTAGATACACCTGCTAGAAAATCAGATTTACCCTTATTAATATCCATTGATGACGTGCTTAATATTCCTGGAAAGGGTGTAGTGGCAACTGGTAGAATTGAGCAAGGGAAAGTCAAGCCTGGAGATGCTGTAGAAGTCATTGGAGGTTCAATGATTCCGAAAAAGACCGTCATAGCTGGGATTGAAATGTATCGTAAAACACTATCGGAAGGTTTGGCTGGTGATCAAGTTGGCATATTGCTTAAAAGCTTTAAAAAGAACGAGATTTCCCGAGGCTATGTAGTATCAGCGCCAGGGAGCTATAAATGCCATCAAACATTTGAAGCAGAACTTTATGTGCTTACTCATGAAGAGGGGGGGAGAAAGAATGGATTTGCGTCTAACTATAGGCCCCAAGCATTCATACGTACAGGGGATGCCAATTGTTCAGTTATTTTACCGGATAGTGTGGAAATGGTGAGCGTCTGATGTATTGACATGATAATTTGAGAAATGTGAACCAATTTATATGTTATCTAATATAATACAACAGCTAACGCAGGTAATGCCAGGTGATAGTGTCAAATGTACGATAGAACTGATCAGGCCCATGCCATTACATAATGGTTTGCGATTCGCTTTGAGGGAAGGTGGTAGAACAATTGCTTCAGGCATAGTATCTAATATTACTAAATGAATAGTTGTATTTGGTGTCAATTGATGTATTAGTTGATGTTTTTGTTAGTATAATTGACAATTAATATCTATGGGTGACTAGGTTTGTAAATATTTTGGATTGCCCGAGAAATTGAAGACAACACAAATGATGAATTTGTTAATTAAAATATTTGGTAAAAATATTAATAATTAAAATAGACTAACGGTAGTTGGTATTGGTAATATTTCGTATAATCAACTGTGAATGTGAGTGGTGTAGCAGTTTATTTACATAAACGACGGCGCCCCCCAAGTGAAAATGCCTACCGGAGCTCAGGTAAATAACTAGTAATACAGGGTGGAAAGAAGAAGCCGCTCAAACAAGAGAAGAAGAATACCATTCTAACTGATGAGGATATTGAGTTTAAGAAGAAGGAGATTGAGCAGAGAAAGTGAGTTTGGGGGGGTGAAAACCATGTTTTCAAAGCTTTTAATAAGTTAACCCCCAAAAAATGATGAAATAATATTGACATAACTCACACATATAATACAGGAAGGATGAGACAGCGAGGAAGGATCTATTGGCAAAGAAAAATGCCAAAAAAAAGTAATTTAAAAATACTTTATCAATATAATTTTACCAATAACTAGTAGTGTATAATGAATTTTTTGTCAATTAGTCGTTATAGAGTCATTTAAAATGTGTATATCAAGCCTAAATAAATGATGGGTGCCTAGTGTGGGGTGCCTCAGCTTGGGATTGTGGAATAATACAAGCTTCCATACCAAAATTACTGTAGCGCAATTATAATGGCTATAGGAAAAAACAAACGTGTGAGCAAGGGTAAAAAAGGTGGTAAGAAGAAGGTTGTAGATGTTTTCACCAAGAAAGAATGGTACAATCTTAAGGCCCCAGTTATGTTTCACGTCCGTAACTTTGGAAAAACGCTGGTTACCAGGAGTAGTGGCACAAGTAATTTATCTGAATATATTTCACTATTTGAATTTTTTCATTATTCATATGATTATCCAACAATTATCGTTAATTGTGTCTAAGTATTTATTTAACAACAAATCTTTCAATATAAAAAACACATGTATTAATGTAGAATTGGCTACTGATGCCCTTAAGGGCAGAATCTATGAAGTAAATCTGGCTGATCTAAATGCTGATGAGGATCAAGCCTATAGGAAAATGAGCCTCTGTTGTGAAGAGGTGCAGGGCAAAACTTGTTTGACAGATTTCCATGGTATGAGTATCACTAGAGACAAGCTTTGTTCTCTAGTTCGCAAACATTATTCTCTAATTGAAGCCTTTACAGATGTAAAAACCTTGGATGGGTATCATCTAAGGTTGTTCTGCATTGGGTATACTAAGCGTTCAATGGGTCAACTTAAATCAACATGCTACGCACAAACCAGTCAGAAGAAGAGAATCAGGAAGAGAATGGTAGAGACTATGCAAAGGGAAGCATCCACTGTTACTCTTAAAGATCTAGTCAAAAAATTAATACCCGAGTCCATTGGCAAAGAAATTGAAAAGAGCTGCAAAAGCATATTCCCACTGCAAAACGTGCTGATCAGAAAAGTAAAGGTATTGAAGAAGCCCAAGTTTGATATTTCCAAGCTTATGGAAGTTCACAAGGATGCTACGGAGGATATGGGTGTACCTGTTGTTGCGGAATCAGAAGAGGCCAAAAATCTCTTAACTGCAGAAGTCAATGTCTCCAAGTAGATAATGGCGGGATGTTTTGGAATAATTGAAGTGTTTTTATTTCTTTGAATTTGTATTTGTGACAATAAATATTGTTACAATCACTAATTTTTATTTAGTAAAATTGCATATGTGATTGCTAAGGCGTCAACTTTATTTTGGATGCAACTTTATCTATTGCGTTTTTAAGGAAAGTTTGCAAAAATAATAGAATTTTGTGTTAAAGTACGTATTTTTTCTACACAATACTTTCTCTCTATAATACCGTATGCACAGGTAGTAATCCCTGTTATGGATTCCAATATATTATAGGGTGATTATTGTATTGTATGGCACTACAACAAGAATAGTGAATATGGTATAATTTTGCACAGTAAATAGTAATTTTAGTTACAATTTGTATAAAAAGTTTGTAAGATGGGCAACAAGCGGCAAGTGATTGGACCCCCAATACCACCGCCTCCTGCGCCATCACTAAGGCTTTCCAAGTTTTCCATATCCCAGCAATACAAAATTGGTGTACCTGACACATTACTAAACAGAATAGAAAAATACACCTTCACTCAGCCTAATGAACAAATACGAAATGTATTTGATATAATACAATATTGCGGTATTGCCATACCGTCAATTTTTGGTCCCATTCATACGCCTAACGAATTTCACGACAAAATATTAAAAGCTTACCATCATTCCCTAAGGGTCTTGTTATTTTACCACTATCGCAAAGGTGGAAGTCTCCAATCTATCATTAAATACCGAGATAACATACTGATTCTAGACTCAAATGTTAATGCTAGGAGTGTGATTTGGCAATTCGCCAAATCAGAAAACACAACCATCAGTAATACAAATAAGTGGCATTTTTTGTACCATGAAAACAAGATGTCTAATAAGAAATTGATTGTTTTCAGGGACATTCGCACGCATATGTTAAATGACTATGCAAAATACCTAATTTCACTATTAAATATATCGAATGATACAGCAATACAGCTGTTAACAATGTTGTTGTACAAAACTTTGTCTTGTTCTGAAAATTCATTTTTGAGACTGGTAAAAACACTCTTTTCATCTCTTTCCAATTACTACCTGTCACTACTCTCTCAAATCGCAGTTGAATTTATTAAACATGGTAATATGCCCATTGAGACATTACGTCGGTTAGCAGATCGTTGGTTGCCAATATTTATATCTCAAGAAACTCCGCATACAGAGGCTTTGTTTGTCCAAATTATTTTATCATCACCTGATCAATTGGCTCACCTACACACATCAACGGTTGGTGAAAATTGTCATTTTTGTTCCAACTCGTTGCTATTTTTATTATCGCTAATAAGGACCAGCAGGCAGTTTTTATCAATCTTAGCAAAATACCATCAAGCTTCAAAGACTGCATTTACTTTGTTCGTATCACTAGCAAAAGATGAAAGGTTTGGTGATTCTAGCTTGATGCTTAGGGCTGAGGCTACAAATGCTATTGTACAATTATGGTTATCACCAGCTAAATTCCATATTTTGACTTTGGGGCCAAGTGTTATACATATTTTGGGCGAAATTTGCCGTCTCCAAACGATACAGATTAATGTATGGAAACCACTAGTTGAGGATTGTATTGATGATAATAGGGTCAAATTGCTAGATATAATGAGTAGCAATGTCAATCATTTTGACAAATTTCGTATTTATCGTGAGATTGACACCATTGATTATAGTCTTAAAATGGATAATTTATACACTGTATTTTCTAGACAATTTTTACGACCATATTGCGTGACAAATTTGGATCATATAGACACGAGCTATTACTTGGCTCCATTGATAGTAAATTATTTGACAAAAACAAATGTTACAAATGAACAGCTGCAACAGGGTATTGCTGGAGTTTTGGTAAGACTCCTATGTGAAATGACAACAAAAGCTCCCCTCGCATATTTGTTTAGTGCAAGGCTATCGCTTTTTATTCATTGGATATCACTTCACCGCTGCACTCTGTTAAAGTTGGGTATTAAAGGATTACTTAGTGATGACCCAGATGTCACGGCATTTCAAAATGGCGAATATTTGAATAAATTACCGGATAATCACATATATGATCTGAATGAATCGAAACAATTCTACCTAACACTCCCAGAAATGAGTTATAATGATACACAACAGCTGGGGGTGTCCAAGGTATTGTTCGGAATTATGGAAGCAGATAATAAGCAGGGTCTAGCCTTGCTAGATTTCCTATGTCATATAACTATTCATTACTATCCCTCAGCAAAACTTTCTTATTTATCATTGATTTTATCGATGTACTCTGAAATGGACCGGGACATTAAAAGTGGAGAAACTGTGCCATTTGTTAACGCAGGTAACAACTTTAAGTTTAGCAAATATAACATTGTTAGCATTATTTCACTGTGCCTTGGCGTCAAACGCATAATAGTAACACTCAAAGGATTGAGCGGTTGTTGCGACGAAATTAACAAGCCGTTGGAGTATATATTTTCCAAAAAATATCCAGTTTCTCCTAATGTTAAGGTGGCAGTTAATATACAATATGATATCAATAAATCAAAACTAGAGATTCCCCTTTTGAAGTTGGTGTTAAGACACCTATTAGAATTTTACATTGATCGTAGAATCAACGCTAAGTATTACAGGCATTTACACTTGACAAATCTAAGTATAAGCGATTTGGCATGCAAAGGTGTAAACGTAAATGATGAAAAAATAGGTACAGTAACACCACAATTACAAGATGCGATTAGGAGAATTAGTCTAAAAGTGAGTGAATTTAACGACATTCCCACATTTTTGAGTGTATTTTCCAATAAATTAATAAATTCAAGTGGTGAATTGGATGATATTGACAATACTGATACTGACAGCGTTGGTTTCTATGAATTCATAAATAGAATGGCTGAGAATTTTAATGGAATCAATTTTGACAATATAACTAATGCAAGTAATCAATTTGATAAATTTGGTCAAATTATAACTTCACATTTTATAGCGAAATTAATTTCAATACACTTGTTTGGTGATAGTGATGATGCATATACCCGTCTGACAGCCTGTCTGTCTAAAAAATATACTCTCACTCAAGTAATTAACTGTATTAAGCATAATCAAAGTACAGATAATGAGATATTGCCTTTTTTAATGAATGAGACTGAGTTCAAGGATCTAGTTGGAGATCATGCAGCTGTTAATGATGTTACAATCATCCCCTTCAATATGTTGACCAACAATACAATTAATGGTAATCATGGCGGTTCAATTGGATTGCTAAAATGGAAATGCGACTGGCTACTTGTGTGTGCAAAAATAACATCATCCATGGCAGTTTTGGGATCTATCAAGGCTGGTAACATATTAAGTAAGATTGAGAAGCAAGTTCACGGCTCATTAATGAGTAAAATTAGTGTGAATGATAAGAGAGACTTGAGAGTTTCTACCCTATTGCCATATAAACAATTGGATCTTGCACTAAATAAAATTGCCGAATTCCTGCAGGCAACAAATAATGTGGAGTATGTTTGTATTGCGTTGAATATTTTGTGGAATTTGGTAATATCATCGTTGCCCCGAGTGAATCTTGTCAGTCCTCTAATTAAGATATTGTTAACTGTGAATTCCCAAATGAATAATCCTCAGATAATGAATTTTCAGGTGAATAATCTTAATACATTGGCATCTTTAGTCACTACTATATTTTTATTATGGATAACCGCTGACCCATTGCAATCTTTGATAGCATTTACTAAAGTAACTCCTTCGGGTAGCCCATCGTCTGTCGTTTCCTGGAGGAGTATTGAAAATTTTGTGAAGTATTCTATGCGCGATAGCAGTGCTTTGGAGTGTAGGTTTAATGATGTGAATTTGCAATTCGCTGAATTTACACTGCCCTTGGCGCATAAGATATTCATGGGTAATATCAAAATATGATTATTAACAATTATGTATATTCCATACTGTAAGTTAGACGCTCTTTTAATTATGTATATACTATTATAGTTTGATGAGTTTCTGTAACAAATTATATACATAGATTATATCATGTAGATTTCCAATATGTAATATTGAATTGTAGATATTTTGTAGTAAGATTTAATGTGATATATAAAATAAAAATTAATATGCCAAATTCTCGTGGGTTGATTGAGGTTCTAAATAATCTAATATAACCATTGGTGATTTTAAAACTATTAATAATATTTATTATAATATTGATCGATCGTATGGACAAAAAGTTGTAGTACTTGTTTAAGGTGGTCTTCTTTATTGTGTCAGAAAATATTTAGGATATTGGTCGCATTATTATAAGTAAAATTTTGCATTAATTTATATTAATATTTATTAATATAAATTATATAATGTTAATTTTAGATGCAGTTGTGTCTCGTTGAATAGATTAAAAACGCTATACATTCTGTATTAGGGCTACTTTAGACTATAATTGCGACTAGTGAAGGAAATGATTATATATTAGGGGTCATTGATTGTTGATTGGTATGTATTGTTATTTGGTAAGGATTGCTCAAGGAAGATGTTGGTAATAAATTGTATTATTCATATTAGATTACATATTAATGATTTAAAATTATATAATAAAATTTATCCTGTAGACCATTTATTTGTATATATCATTATAATGCGTAATTCAGGTATTGTTTGTAATGACTAATTCATTCAACAGATATATTGGTGAAATAATTAAATTAGTAATAATTTTGACGATTATATACATGATGTAATTGGGATAATTATTACACATCTAAGTACAAGTTAATATGGAACAAATCCCGAGTGTCTTATTATTTTTCATAGTATTTTGTTGAATAAACTTTTCTAGAGAAAAAATTGAGTTATATTTACACAAAATATATACTATTAAATGGAATTTTTATGATTTATTCAAAATTATCAGACTGAAAGATCATTATGTATAGTAATTTTACTATTTCGGAAAAAATTAAAAAATAAATGGGAAATCAGGAAAATTTTAGAAAGCTTTCCAAATTAAAAACAAATCTAATACATCTATTTTGAATTGTAATACAAGCCAAGATGCGTTTTGAAATGATGTGGCAAGTATTACAAATGATACTACACTGAAGGTACCATAACATACAAGGATTATGGGGGTCTCCCATAAATTACATTAATCAATGTAACTAATTGTATTATTTTTTATCTCACAGTTGTGAGATAAAAAATTGACACAGAATATATTAGTAGTGTATAATTCTCTTTCCATTTGTGGATGTGTGCTAAAATGGATATTCCGGATAACAGCCGAGATACTTCTCAAGAAAATAACGATTCCAGTATTAGCAATGAATATTCGAAGGCTAAAAACAATTCAGTGGATATTAATGTTCCTATAATCCAATCTGAACGATCGCTATACACTGAGAATAATGGTGAAACAAGCATTTGGAGTACCCTAGACTCATGCCATATAAATAACATGGAAAAGATTAAACAGCTAGATTTAAATCGTAACAAATTTGCTTTTATAATCTATCGTCCTATCCCTTCCGTCGTTATTTGTCTTTCTATAGGCACTTTCATGTTGGCGATTGGCATTACAATGGCACTTTTGGGTAGAACAATTGATACTGTATTCATACAATACAAAGAATCTGAAACCGATCCCATTAAATTTGAGGTAAAACAGACATTATATTCACCAGTATATATGTACTATCGTATAACAAATTTTTATGCATCACACAAGAAATATACAAATGATTCGATTTACAATATATCAGATCAAAACAGATGTCTTGCAGTTAACAAACTTCGTGAGCTTGTGGATTTTAGATGTTTTAACGGCAAGAATACGTTATATCCGGGTGATGAAGGGGATAAAATTTGCGATATGACAACAATGGATATGGATATTTTCAACAGAGACATCTACCCTTGTGGTATTTCATCCGCTACCATTATGACTGATGAATATAGAATTTGTACCAATTCTGACCTCAAAAATTGTTATGAACATACAATGCCTGTTGATTCTAGAGATAGTGACATTTTCAGGAATTTATTTGAATATGATGAGAATAAATTGGTTTGGATAGATCCCATGAATATCAGATTGAGGCGTTGGAATGTTAGTGCATTTGGTCCCAATTTCCAAGTGCTATATGGTATAATTGAGCAGGATATACCAGCGGGTACATACTACTTAAATGTTAAAAATAACACATGGCCTTCGAATGAATGGAATGCGGAAAAGGGAATTGCACTGGTAACAACGACAATTTTTGGTGGCAAATCGACACCATTTATGATAATAATATTTACAATAGGTTAAATAATATTTTATTTAGGTTCCTTATACTTCCTAACTGGTATATTTTTCTTAGTGATGCATATACTAACTTGTATATCAAAGAAAGGTAAGTTGCTGAATGTCATTTAGATGGGCTGGATGAATTAACAAGCATGGAAGACGTTAGTAATGTGAAAGATTGCAGTATAACTGAAACAATGGATGATGGATTTTCTGAACACTTTGATTTGGATGATGAGAAGGTGCCATGTCTTTGCCCATATCACTAATCACTATAGCACATATTTTTGACAATTTTAATGATAATTTACCCTACATTATAACCTAAACACAGAAATACAAAATGAAAGTACTCCACCTCATGAAAAAAATGATACCACAGACAGTTGATACAGGAATGCTATATTTTAAAACGCTCAAAATATGTATTTTTATAAAAATATAGTCAAAACTATGCTAGAACTATGTTTTCCTAGAATTAATAGATGCATTCTGCAATCCAAATATAGATTATGCTCTACAAGTTATAGGGTTTAAGTTTACTGTACGCAACACTAATTAGTGTTACTAGTTGATATCGCAAGTTAAAACCACTGTAAATCCTGGCAGTCAATTTACAGCCGGCTATTTTTGCTGAATAATATTTTAACGCATTATGCATGGGTAATTTATGTTTGAATTTGTGTAAATAATATTAAATTCAGATCAAACAACTAATCAGTGTTCATACACTCTAGTCCGAAGCGATATCATCATAATTTTTGGTGTTAAGGCGGCATTTCTTTATATGTTGTCAATTTATAATTTTTATTCTTACTTCAAATACTTACTTCCTATGTATGCTTATATTAGGAATGAATGAAACTCATCTGTTATTAATTTCACAACACAATATAATTTCTCAATTATATGCCTTAATTTGGATCTCATTTAATATTTTAGTTTTAATAAAGCAATTTTTTTGTTCAAATTCATTCACATTGTAATTAGTGCTCAGACAATCGTCATCAGGGGTTATATAAACCTATGTTCGCCCGTCGTGTTGTCATCATATCATATTATCAGCCAAACCACTTGTAACGATTACAAATTATTTAATAATTCCATCACAATAAAACATACACTGTTCGCACTATCATATTAAGAACTTATCATTACATTAGTGAAAAAGTATAAGCTAATATATAATAGTTACGATAATTATATTAAAAGGTTTAAAGTGTAACTGCTTAACATTTTTAAGTTATAAAAATCACCGAATATGACGATTTGAATGTCAAGTATACACGTAAAATGATATACGATTAGCACTTAGAATCTTGAAACAATTATTTAATTTAACAAATTAATCTATAGTATATCAGTTATTTAAATCGCTTACATTAATATACAAAATTACATATAAAATATGCTATTAATGAGTAACATGAGTTACCGTGTCCTTGGTCTCTATGATTTGCCCAATATATACTAGCATCACTAAACTGAATGCAAGCTTACCAATGTTGAGTGGAATAATCGGTGAAAGGATCACCGGGACGGAGTTACGCTCGGCAAATGGTAATCCAATTGTTGATTTAGCGACGGCTATACAAGCAGTGGCCAACGTTCTCAAGTCCTCGCTAGGGCCGCAAGGGCTGGACAAAATGCTGGTAGATGAGATGGGAGATGTTACGGTCACTAACGACGGTGCAACGATTCTTAAGCAGTTGGAGGTGCAACATCCGGCAGCTAAAGTACTGGTAGACTTATCTGAACTACAGGACAAAGAGGTAGGATTAGATTCTATATAATACATTGGGAAAATCAAATTATGTTATTAATTTATTGCATTCTTCATCACAAACATTTTTTTCATAATAATCCTACAATTGTTGTTTATCAATTAACAATGATTAATATAAATATTGATAATGTATATTAATGAGTATTTAGTAACCGTTGTATAATAGACAGTTCATTATTGGATAATTATATAAACTCATTAAAAACAACACTTTTAATCCCACTTATTGGTGTAAAAACGATGTTTTAATGTTTCCAATCTATTAATGTTGCTAGACGAGCATTGTTAGGATGATGAATTAAACAAAATTTATAAAAAGCTTTATTACTATTTACCATCTCATCTAGGTTGGTGATGGTACTACCTCTGTGGTTTTGTTAGCGGCAGAACTGCTTAAGCGTGCCAACAACCTACTGGCCTATGATATCCATCCTACCAACATCATCAGTGGTTACAAACTAGCGCTTAAAGAAAGCGTCAAATATATAAAGGGGAATTTATCTCAGGATTTGGATAAGATGGGCAAAGATGTAATTGTGAATATTGCCAAAACCACCCTTTCTTCAAAGTACATTGGCTCACATAGCGACCACTTTGCCTCTCTAGTAGTACAAGCTCTCATGTCAGTTAAGCAGGTAAGTACTCTATTATTTAGGTTGGAGATGCGGATAAGGTTAAATATCCAGTGTCTGCAGTTAACATTATAACTGCACAAGGGAAGAGTTCAAAAGAATCATTCATAGTGGATGGTTATGCCATTAAGATGTCTAGGGCTGCTCAGGGCATGCCAATGGTGGTTAATAATGCAAAAATTGCACTCTTAGATTTCCCATTGAGGCAATACAGGATGCAAATTGGCGTGCAACTTAATATAACAGATCCACATGAACTAGAAAAAATGAGATTAAAAGAAAAGGATATTACAAAGGAGCGGATCAAGAAAATAATTGCCACAGGAGCGAACGTTGTGTTTACAACACAGGGAATTGACGACATGGCTTTAAAATACTTCGTAGAGGCGGGTATTATTGCGGTTAGGAGAGTGCCCAAAAAAGATTTAAAGAGAATAGCCAAATTAACTGGGGCTACAATTGCTTTGACAATGGTAAATATTGATGGGGATGAAAAGTTTGATCCGTCAATGCTAGGTAGTTGCAGTAGCGTATATGAGGAGAGATTAGGCGATTGGGATTATATATTCCTTAAGTGTAATAAAACGACTAAAGCTTCCACTATAATTTTAAGAGGTGCAAACGATTTTATGGTGGCCGAGGCGGAAAGATCTATGCATGATGCCATATGTTCGGTATCAAGTGCTTTGGAATTCAATTCGGTAGTCCCAGGCGGTGGTTGCGTTGAAACTGCTTTATCGATATATTTGGAAGATTTTGCTAGGACATTGGTAAGTGAAAGTTAATACCTAGGGCTCCAGGGAGCAATTGGCCATAGCGGAATTTGCCAGTGCATTACTCGTTATACCTAAAACTTTGGCAGTAAACGCGGCCCTTGATGCAACTGAACTAATGGCCCAACTGCGTGCCTACCATGCCAAATCTCAGTTTGTCCAGGAATCCTCGGCCGATCGTAGATTTAAATGGTACGGATTGGATTTGTTGGGAGGTAAAGTGAGGGATAATTTGGCAGCAGGTGTCCTAGAAGCCTCTATTAACAAGATTAAGGCGATCAAATTCGCTACAGAAGCTGCAATTACCATTCTACGTATAGATGATCTAATCAAACTTAAGGCTGATGAACAGCCAGTGGAACAGGAATGACACATATTTGCAATTGGTTTGATTAACACATTAATTATATCACTAATAGGAAATATTTACTCTTAAAGTATCAAAAATGCGTAGAAATTAATGGCTAATTCATCTATCGCTTGTGCCATATGTATGTACTATTGTCAAATACGTGAGTGTTTGTTAATAATTTTTAAAATAAAAATTAATTTAAAAATGTAAGCTAACTACTTGATTTATGCAATATATATTCGATAGTTGGCGCATGTGTATCATTGACTATTGTATCACATAAAGAACGACAACATACTAGTATGTATAACAAGAAAGTATGCAATAGTTTGTAAAACGCACAATCTAAAATGATCAGAAATGGCCATTATAACATATAGGTTAATAATAGGCAGTTAATAAGTTAGCAAAGTGTGGATTATGTGAGTGTAAATTAATAATTTTTATGAGAAGCAAAAAATATTAGGGATATTGTAAATTTTTTTACAATATTAGCTTAAAATCTGCATTTGACCACATAAACTTATGCATACAACAGGCAGACTAACTATGATAGGCACTTAACAGTTGTGACATGTCTAGGTGGGGCAATATAATATGTGTTATTCTAACAGCAATTACGAATATATCGCATAGACAGTCACATTGTTTGCTGCGAGCCAAATACTTCATTTCATATGGATTTTAATTGCATTCAACAATTGTATGGCTAGGGGAATATATCTTGGTGCGAAATGATTCTGTCAAAGAAAAGCGAGCGTCTTCCATATAATAAAGATGCGAAACTCAATTCAGGCAATATTATTGACCCTGTACGATATATTTTTAGAGTGATTTTGACATCTGCCGATGCACTTTTCCTAGTTTATTTAGCATGGGCATCACAACAAGTTTCTAATCTAAACATATCGTATCTACGCAAAGCGAATACTTTTAAATCACTATCACTAATTTGGGCAATGAAATTTTTTTGGGCCCTTTTTTACGACAAACTAAGCTTTACATTCACTGGAAACTATTATCGCTTTAAATATGCAATTTCACTAGTTAACTATTATATGCATTCTCTACTAAACTCCATTGCAGTTTTTGTAAAGAAGGGGAAATTTAAATTACAATTTGACCTTAGTGAATACCCAATTGATACGCACGTATACAAAAGTGATAGAAAGTCCCAGATGGTAATTCTTTCACATTTGCTAACCCTTATAGGACTGCAGATAATCACAATTACTCATTGGATCATGCCATTTGAATTGCTCAAACTCAACGAAAATTTGCAATATATCAAATTTTTTGGCATATTGTTGGTTGGATTTTCTATTGTTGGACAAAGCTCTGCTAGTGATGTCAGAGTCTATTGTGATGTAAGGGAATTAAGCACTGATAAACAGACGTTAGTTGTATGCGAAGTGCTCGCTTATAAGGCTTTATTTGGTTTGATGGCCCAGTTTTTACTTTTCCGTAATAAGTTGCACCTTTTCAAGTACTTTATTGTTTCAAAATGTCTAATTGTCATTCTAATACTGATCTCTCGGGAGGATATTAATAAGTCATTACAAACCAGATATATATCCAATAAGAGGGTAGATAACTTTGAAATTCTAGTGCCATGCCTGTGGTTTTTCATAATTCTGCACTGTGGTATTGACAGCAGGTGGTATTTTCAGCTATTCGGTATGAGAGACTTCCCTTGGTCCAGAATATTCGATGTACTGACCGCTTTTTCCAATCAGTAAGTAACTAATTTATCTAGACTTGCTAAAATTGCAATATTAATTGCCATTGGGATGTATATCAATTTTAACTCCTTCCCCAAGTTATTCCCCTTTTCCATCGCAATATGTCTTGTATTGAAACTAATAGGCCTGGTACTACTTAAGGTGAATATCGATCCGGCATATACACTTTCACTGGTATTACTAGAGGTTATATGCTCATCATTTGTGCAACAGGCAGTTTTAGTCTGTATCTTGGTATGGATATCACTGACTTAGATGATTTGCATAAACGCACCAACCAAAATTCCAATCGCCTTCATGTCCCTTCCTACTGTTGTTATGCACTACTCCACAATATTACGCTACTCATCTTCCATTTGGGACTCCATCCTCTCGGCTCAGTCATCACTAGTAACAATACAGACTATATCAATCTCGATATATCTGGTGGCTCTAGTTACCTGCTGGAACATAAAGTTCGACGAAATTACTAGCAAGGTTCGAGATTTACACACTTCTTATCTTAAGAAGTTAAATAAACAACGTACGAGAGATTGTTATAAGGACGGAGTTGGAGACGAAAATTTTTGGGTATGCGATGACTAACTTACTAATCAATCATTTAGCTTTCGCGAATTATAACTAGTTAAAATCTGCGGTCATTTATAAAATTTTGTTGTAGTTTAATAGTATATAGTGTGTGTCAATCATGATTAAGGTCAAATTCTTCTGCGCATGACGCTGGGGTGTCACCCCTATGGCAAACATAATTTACACTATTCATAGCATACGGATTTTGTGAATGTAGCAAATAGATGAATGTCACGTTAGATCTATACAAATTGCTAAGGAATGCGTATCTGTGCGATTTGGATACGGATAATGTACAATACAAACGACTTCTAGAACATTCCATTCATAGTATTTCATTTAATACACAATTAATGCTGAATCAATCAAACTCAGACATATTGTATGTAGAATCTAGTGAAGAGGATTCTCAAATTTTGGTAATTATCATATCATTCAGGTCAAAAATGGAGTGTATGAGGGTGGATTTGCCATATGGGAGTCCAACTGGCATTTTTTGAAATTTTTACAATCTCATCTTGCGTCTAATAGTACTAAGGGCAAGGTGTTGGATTTGGGCTGCGGATGTGGGTTCGTAGGTCTGTTGGCATTTCTAAAAGGGTACGAAGTATGTTTCCAGGACATGAACCAAGAGGTGCTAGAGCGGTCTGTGCTCAGCAATTTCATACTAAATTACTGGTTCACATGTATAAAGGAATCCAATGACTTGACTAATTTTTCTCCTGAAAAATTAGTCAATCTGGATCCTATAACACTCGTTAACATTATTGGCAGCGATTTAAATGATAGTATACTAACTACGGATGTATTATTAGATAAGATGATTAAATCCAAATGGTTCGGTAATTTATGCGATAAAGGTCCACAAAATTGCATTAGTTTAACTTGCTCCACATGGGATAAACTCATTCGTAATCCTAAAAACGGTTTGGTATTTGATTACATACTTTCATCGGAGACGCTATATCGCACACAAGAATACAGTAATATTGTAGATATACTAGAAAAGTATTTATCCGCAACTGGAATTGCTTATTTTGCCACTAAACGCTTTTATTTTGGCATTGGCGGGGGATCATTTGAATTTATAGATCATGTGCAGAATCGTCCCAATACACTCAAAGCTGGTATTACTGAAAGTATTAATAACAAGCATAGTTGTAATGTTATAGATATAATTAAAGTTTATAAACACAATAATTCACAACTAAACTAATGTAACATTTCATTATGTAGTGGGCACAATTAATTTGAAGAATTGCGTTGTTGAAAATGTGTGGATATTACTGCAATAAGTTATGTCGTGGCGGTGTTGTTTCTCAACCGCACTTTGCGATAAACCCAAATATATGCACAAACTACCAAGTGGTTAAGCAGCATTAGGTGTGTGATTGGTGAAATCAGCGTTCCATCTATTATTCGCGAAAAAGAATTTTGAAACAGTGCTATTACCTCCTTCAAAGTAGTCCACGATATATATATACATGGGAATGTTATCTGAAACTTCATTGGAATCGAAAATAACGATACGTCTGATGCATGATGTGGTGATAGTAACTTCCCATTGACCAACTTCAACACTACCCATTAACTTCTCATTATCGTTTTTTACTTCGAATACAATAACGTTTTTACTGTCGCCGGAGGAAATCAATGGATTTGCCTTTTCTGATAAAATGAATTCAGAGTCGGATAATCTTTTATTCTTGAGATCATCTATGGAAGGGACAGTAAAGGTGATGATTTGCTTGCCACCTCTGATCTTATTAAAGTTCAAATCTCTATCATCATTGACTAGTTCATTTTCTGGCTTGGTTTGGTATTGGGGTTTTTGTCTAAGATTGTTACAACAGGGGTGTGGATCATTTGGAATTATGCCACTGTTATTATCACCAGATCCACCGCCAACGCCATTGTTTCCTGGACAAGAGCGGTTAGGCAAGTATATGACGGCAAGGGTGATTGAAGTAGCCAATGCGATGGATACTAACCCGGTTATAATTAATTTGTAGTTGATATGCATCCCTAATTCTATTGATATCTGGAGTGTGTTATAAACTCGTTTTTATAGTTCACTCTAATTGACTGTCGTGCCGTGGAATCGTGCTTTGCATGTGTATAAGATGATGCATTGATGCATACAGGTGCCGTAAATAACCGCTGTTTTTCAAGTCTTAAATTTCTAAATGGCTATTTATACCTAAATTGGCCATTTGGAAAGTGAGTTTAGTATGTTTTTATGGTATACAATAAAATTTGAATGGAATGCGAACGGGGCATTCGAATGCACCGGACAAGGAAATATTTCAAAAATCATTGTTATAAGTGCGGAGTATAAGGGAGTTATTTTGTGAATATGCATAAATTATTATAGCAATAAAAATCAATCCAGGAGCGTTTAGCTGCTTACAAAAAATGTCCATATTATGGTAGCCATTAGTAGACATCGCCTGTTGGGAAATGTAAGGACTACTTAATCAATCACCAAAGTGATTTTTTATAATTCAATACTGTGTAAGGGCTATTGATGTGCAAATTAGTTTAGTTTGAATGAAATAGACCTATGTGTACCATTGAATTCCTTGTAACACCCCATTATACTATTTACACATACCTATTTTTTCTAGCTATTACCTTTATCATTCTAGTTCCAATTGATAGGTTATTTTTCAGCTTCACAATTTGTTTGCTCAATTTTTTATCAATTGCAGTAAACTTTACTATTTGTTTCCACATGACGGTGCTTTGCAATGCCTGTGTCTATAATAAATTCTACCACTAACCAAAAATCAAAGCGATTTACACATGTGAGTAGGAGCACAAACAAAACAACACAATCTTCGGGGATTAGTGTGGATGATGTATTGAACAAGTATACTAAATACAAGGCAGGCAAGGGAGTTTGTTTAAATGAAAATACTAACGAATTGGATCGACTTGAGTTCTCTATATCACAGCTGTCCTTTATAAAAAATACTAAATTAGATTCAATCAACAGGAATATATATGATTTCGTCAGTTCTTCCATCAAACAGCACGAGTCTAACACAAGTCAATTAACTTCCAATTTATCCACAATTTATACTAGTTCCGAGTACAACGATGTGAATAATTTACTTTTGCAGGCTTCTTTTTGGGGTAATCTGGAAGAGATTATTCATTGTCTAGATTCAGGCGCTTATGTTAACTATTCTGATCAAGTGGGTAGGTCTGCTATACACTATTCCACTGCATTAGGGTCATTGGATTGTGTTAAATTTCTAATTTCACGCGGTGCCGATGTAAATGCGGTGGATCTAAAGTCTTGGACATCTTTGCACATAGCGGTGACTAAGAACTATACAATTGTGGCAAAACTTTTGATAGACGCGGGAGCTGATGTGAAGGCTCTCCTAACACACAAATGTGCTCCCAGCAGAAGGGTAGGCGTATATTCCACTTGCATACATTTTGCTGCCATAAAGGGCAATGTGGAGATGACAAAGTTGCTTATGGAGAATGGATTGTCGATTAATGACAGAGACTCTGCCAATCTCACTCCTCTAGATTATGCTGCCTTCCGTAAAAATTACAGGTATCTGAACTATATAATTGACAATGGGGGCAAAATTGACAATATTGACATCAATAACCGCACTGTACTACACTCTGCAGCGCTTGGTGGACATGTAGATAATTTCAAGCTTTTGTTGGCAAAGGGTGGAAACCCTAAGGTGCGTGACAATTGGGGCTTAACTCCTTATGACTTAGCTGTACTCAGAAACCATGATAAGCTGATTAGATTCATGGAGAAGAACAAGTGTAATATAAAGGGTATAGATGGCATAGGCGGGTCTATGGGTCCCACCGTTAGCGATAGAAGTTTAGCCAATGCCATAGCAATTTCCCTAGAAGAGCCAAATGTTGATAGCATTGCCATGGCGGTTAAGTGTCTTGGTAGCGAATTATGTTTGAAACTTTTGGAAGCTGCTCTAGCTGTGGATAGAAAGGGCGGGATGATGACTATGGATGGGAAGCGGAAGAGAAGTAGGGGCGGCGTCTTTTTTTTTCTATTAAAGGAACTATACCATAATGGCCATGTGTCTAGAGACGACTATGCTTACATAAAGATTCTGGACAGGGAATCAGTGAAGCCTAAGACGTTAAGCGTATCAGTTAGGAGAAACAGTCTCAAACATGCTACAACTTCCAGAACAGGTGTTTCCAATGCAAAAATTAGTGATTTTAGTTGTAGAAACTCCAATAAAATCGGTTCAACTAATGACATTACCAACCGTGCCGATAGTTCAAATATAAATACTACAAAGGAGGATCATGTCGATAACAAATTAGTAAATGATAAATATTCTACTGTAAAGCATCTGAATGGCAAAGGGAAACGAGTTACAAAGCCAATTTTAACCAAGGATAAACAATTAAACAACATTAAATCTTATTCAGACGATGTTACTACGGAGATCCAAGACAATGTACAACTGAATCATAAAATTCAAATGTTGATACTTTTGCAGAAATTCCAACAGCAATTGAATGTCAATAATCCTATACATAGTGAAAATAATACTAAATCAAGCATTGGAAATGGAGATTCCGCCGGTAATATAGTGACTGGAAATAGCACTAACAAGGGCTGCAGAAAGACGCATCAAGCATAACGGATTTGCAATATCATGGTGAAATTTAAGGTCCCTTTTGTAAAAATCATTCAATTTTTAATTTTAAATATAATATATGATAAAAACTTTCAGTATAGTCATTAAATACGGGTATGGTAGGACCAGTTGCATCCCCATCAATTTAACTATGAAGCTTCAGCCATTAATAATAAATATTTCAGTTCGATAATACCCAAATATCGAGAATGACATACATATTCAGTATGTCAACGTTACATGTTGCACCTTTTTTAATATCGCAATTATTCACAATCGTTATGTGCATTGATTACTTAAAAGAATCAGAGAAGCTGGCTATGTACTATGAAAAAACATACGGTCACCAATTAGTGTCGTTAGAACCAGACGAAATTGAACTAAAAGCACTGAAAACACTTGCATTTGGTAGCTGCCATTCATTACGCAATGCGCCAACAGAAGGTACTACGATTTGGGACAAAATCTCAGCATATAAACCTGATCTCTTTCTTTGGATAGGAGACGCAGTTTATTCCAGTAAGATGCTCAGTAATGCTAGATGAGACAAACTGTGATGTTGTCAAACAAGCGTATATAGATATGAAAAAGTACAAGCCGTATGTGGAGTTCGCTAAGGATACTAGGGTAGACGGGGTATACGATGATCATGACTATGGTAAAAATACATATTATACTTAAAATAACTTAAATAAACAAAATTATATACCATATTTAAAATTGGCGAGTTAACACAGGAATAAATGATGGAGACCGCTACTTCCCTTGCAAATATTTAACTAAAACATACTTTCTGGATTTTATTAACAAACCAAAAGACCACTACAGAAGAAATAGAGACGGTGTATATTTTTCAATAGAATATAGAGATCCAAAAAACCCTAATAACGTTGTAAAAATCATTCTTCTTGACGTTAGGTTCAATAGGGACCCATATAGACATCATTCACATCGTGGCAAAGGGAAAATATCATTTTTTTTAGAATCATTCAGGCGTTCAATAGATGCATATTTTAACCTCCATTGCTCACACAAGGGGGATTTTCTAGGTGAAACCCAATGGCAATGGCTTGAAGGCCAACTTCATAATTCGAAAGCCTCGGCTCATATACTGATATCTTCAATCCAAGTATACAACAAATGCAATTACCAAGAGTCGTGGAAACTCCTACCATATGCTCAAAAACGCCTCACGACATTACTATTTAAAACGCAGCCCAAAGGTCTAGTTATTCTCTCCGGTGACGTGCACTATGCAAATATAGAGGGAGATCAGGTAATTACTAATCAAATATAGAATTTATATGAAATAACTTCTAGTAGTATGACGCATAGCTTCAAAATTAAATACAGCAAGATATCTTATATACTATCAATATTAGCAAAGCATAATAGCAATGATCCATACTTTTACAACAATTTTGGGCTGATAAAATATGAATATAAAGATCATATGGAAGCTACTTATCTCCTTGTAAATGATCAAGGTGAAATAGTACGCACATATTTACAGCGATTTGATGAATCAATTAACCCTTATCGGAACTTATCAAAGAGCAACATATTGTGCTATTTCTTCCACGAGTGCTTTATGATATCAAAGTGCTTAGCGTTCTTAATATTTATACTTGCAGTCCCAATAACTTACTCATTTTATATGATATTCATTAAATTCTACAAGAAGAAGGAAGCGTTTGATACTTTGATTTGATTTGGTAATTAAACCACATTATATCATCCAAAGCCAGTGATTTGAAATATCATGATCCCTGTGCTTAAATGACATTTTATATCAAATTTGATTTTTTAATTTGAACTTTTATATACTTAATTGTCCACATCCTAAACCAAGTTTATTATTATATAAATCAAACATGCACAACATGTAATTTAAAGCCGACATTAATTGTCAATTGCGATAATTACATAGCATAAATTGCAGTATTTGTGTTTAATTAAAATGTTTATATTGGATTGATTAATTGTTCAAGTAGGAATCCTATCCAATCAGCAACTGTTCAAGGGTTTCTCCTAGATATTGGCAATGGGGGGCAATAGACGAACCGGTTTCTTGTATCTGTAACCATTTTATTGTGACAGTTTTGCCATCGCGGTTAGCCTCAAATCCGTCAGTCCAGCAGCGTTCTATTTGAAATATGATAGGTACAAGATTTGGGTGTTAAGCATTCAAATTTAAATTATAATGATAATTAACTAACCCTCGGTAATGTGCAATGTATGTGCGGTGTGGTATAATTGGGAATTGTTTGATAGTTTCATCAATGCACTGTTCCACACATCAATATCACATTCTATTTCGCTAGTTTGCCATATAGATTTTACATCAAACTTGGGCTCCTTTGGTGATACTTGTTGCTTATTATACTCAGTCAAAGCACTATTGATTAGAGTCATTTCTGAAAACAAACACGGTAAATTATTTACACGCAGTGCTACTGCATGTATACTTGATATATCTAATTCTTGCGATCTAGCGAGAATTTCGTTTGCATCATTGGAAGATAGATCTAGGGATTGAGACCAACTTTTAACGATCCTAGTCAGGGTCGGGTTTTGATGGGCCAGCTTATCTACCACGCTATTATAAAGTTGATAATCCACCCATACTTTTTCATCTGGATCACTAGATTCCGTTTTTATTGTAATTGATTGGCCTGTTTGAGGGCAGAAAACCTAGATATATTGATAATTACTGGTATGCCGAATTCCGATTTTATGTGCCTGGCAAATTTTTGTATTCCATCCCTCTCCCCGTGCACCAAAATAATGTTTTTTGGCCGAATATATGTTATAATTAAACTTACATGGTTGATAAACTGTTGAATGCCAGCAGAATCAGCATGGGCGGAAAATGATAAGTATCTAATCTTGCACTTGATATCAATTACACCATTGACGGTCTTAATCAACTTCTCACCTATGTAAATGCATCATGATACCCATAATGAGTCTATTGCCCACCGTCCCTTGGATGCAGTAGCCTGGAATTATTATTAAATTATGGGGATCTGGTGCCCAAGCCTTGCATACACTAAGAGATAACCCTCCATTCAACATTCCAGGTGTAGCAAATAAAACCATTGGCCGCTTCTCGTTGATAAAGTCATGATCAAAGGCGCTTATCAAAGTAGATTCAAACAATTGCCCATCTAAATCCATTAAAGCGTACCTGAAGCCCATGACGAGTGTAATTTGTAATATGTAGATGCCCTTTCTGACATACCACCAGCGAAATATATGGGATAGTTCAAATTTACTCGCTTCCAAAAACACTCCAAAATGATCGCTAATTCTTGGGCACGGCCTACAGCAAACACGGGTATCAGCACTTTACCCTAAATCATTCTGTATGTTACCCCATGATCCAACGTATCTTTAACCGCTTTGCATAATTCCACTTCCGCTGATCTCCTTGATGGACGTACAATGGTGGCATATGTGCTTTCACAGATCAACACATCTGGCTCCAGCTTAGGTATCTTTGCCGGTCCCAAATGTTTATCAGACATCGTATTGAAGTCGCCTAATTGAATTGTTTTTTGACGTATTGCGTTGAAAGAGTTAGTACCTGTGTATACAACAAGTTGAGATTTATATCTTACGGCAAATATTGATGCCCCAAGGACATGCCCTGCATAGTAAGGCCTAATTGTCAAATCGCCAATATGGGTATCAGAGTGCAGTTGTAGTGGTATAGCACGAGACAACGATTTTTCAACACTTTGCTCAGTGAAATTGAGTGATTCTTCGTATGAGGCAGCTGGATTTTCGTTAAGTAACGCCATGAAAGATTTATCACTGTCCATTATAGGATTCTTTTTCGTATGTTTCAGGGATTGTACTCGGCAGCTGTCTTTTAGCAGAATAGGAGTTAGTGCTTTGGTAGGATAACTCATTAAGATGGGTCCATCGTACCTAAATTAAATTTTGGGAAATATTAATGTGAAAATTGTGTATTTAGAAAATGTTTCAATGACAAAAGGTACTGTTTATAATTCTGTCAATAGCATGTACATATTTAAACACTTGTGTGTTTTATGTGGCATATAAGACATTTTTTATTTAAAAAAATTTTATCTAAACCATTTAACACTTTGATCACATAAATAAATAGTGTTTTATCGGCAAATAATTATAGTGTATGAAAAAATTTTGGATTGATTTTTGTTTACAGTAGTGATAATTATTAGTTTAAAAGTCATCAATGGAATTAATCAAAACGATGAATTTGATATAAGTAGGATGTGTTATGTATTTTGATTTTTTTAGTAATGATATTACGATGCAATGGTGAACGAAATAAAATAATTTTAGACATAATGTGGGTATAATATGTATGGATTTTTTTAGTAAAAATTGAATTTAGATAAAAATTACTCTTTAAAAAACAAATGTTGAAAAACATATACAAATCGCCTAGAATTGGCTGAAACAATGAGTACTGAGTGCTTACCCTAAGTTTTCAGTAAAATAAGGCAGAGCTCCACAATGATCGATGTGAAAATGAGTTAGTATGATACAATCGATGTCAAAATTTGATATTTTTTCAGTTTTATTGCTGGAATTCACTGTAATAGGGGATTCTTTAGATTCCAATAACGAAAATAGAGGATACCTCCTATTGTCATTGTATCCAGAGTGCGCACCGCAGTCAAACATGACCTTTCTGCCGCCTATAGTAACAATAACGCAAGATCTGCCCACATCTTGGCCAGCCCCCAGTACACACACCCCAACCACTCCACTCATCCTAGTGCTGTAGTGGCGCTGAATAACCTAGGTTATTTGCATGGCAGATCATTCCAGCACTAGCGTCCCTTTCATAACTAAGAGATTTGAATTTGAATCAAATTTGAACAATTTGCTAGTTAACGCTGATTATGTTAAACCTTCCACTATACAATGTCACAAATGTAAGCTTAAAAATAGGATTTGTGTTTGTCAAACCATTGACAGTGAAATAGGGAGGTATTTCATAGTCTATTTAGTACAGATGGTTATGTAATTGATGAGTTGCTGGAGTGCAAGAAGAATTTGAATGAGCTACGTAATTGCCTTGATGAAATTGACATAAGTCAGTGGTCTAGGCATACAAATTTGCACGATAATACATCACTTATCCATCATACTTTGGCTCAAGTATAATAAGTTTAACACTAGACAGCCAAAGGCGAAGCCTTCGAGTTGCTCACAAATGCTTGGATCAAGTTTTATGAGATACTTTTCCAATGCAATCTCCTGGATCTCTGTAATCCACCTGTCTCTAACATCGTTTCATCATTTCACATTGCTGAATGCCCCGGATCATTCATTTCCGCTCTAAATCATTATTTACATACCATAAAGGGTAAAAACTTATTGGTTGATTTAGGCGGTGCAAAATTGCGATGGAAAGCAACTTCTTTAAACCCATATTTTGAAGGGAACAATCATAATGTTATACTTAAGGAGGATATTCTATTCAGGGATACCTATTACCACTGGATAAAAGGATTGGATGATTCGGGGGACATAACAATTAAGGAGAATCTAGAATACATTTGGAGCTCAACTAGGCCAAACAAATACTCGAAGGAGTTGTTTCTAGCTGATATAGTCACAGCAGATGGCTCTTTCAATTGTCAGCATGCTCCAAATCAACAGGAAATACTTACAGCAAAACTAATATATTCAGAGTATGTATATCTGTTTTGTGCCATAGTTGTGCCTTTTTGATTTATGTTTTATGGGGATTTTATTGCATAACTACATGCGAGTTATTGATAAAGTTGTAGTTTAATTTAATTCAATTTAATAATTTAAGTAAACACTTGTTTAACACAGGCTTGTGTGCGCTTTGGGAATGTTGAGAGTTGGAGGAGTTCTATTGCTTAAAATGTTCACCTTGTTCGAGCACACATCTCTATCCATTTTTGTGATACTTTCCATATGTTTTAAGAGGTTGCAAGTGGTAAAACCAGTGCTATCAAAAGATTCTAGCGCTGAAATTTATGTATTAGGCATATGTTTCAATGGAATAGGCTCAGCACTCTTGTCTAAGTTGTGCAATGTCATTGGTAAGTTGGGGAACAATGCTTTGATACCTTCTAAATGGATCCCACATGAATTCAGATCAGAGTACATTATGTGTGCTAAATATTTCTCAGAATTCCAAACGCGATGGCTCCGCCAAACAATTTCACTATTTAACCAGCCTAACGACGAAAACAATCTGTATAAATTAAAGAGAGAATTCGCCAAGAAGTTTATCGAGAAGAACAAAATATTACCATTGCCCATAACTAGTAGATTAGTGCCTAGCCCTACATTCATGAATGGATTAATTACTGGTGCCGAAACCAGTTCTATTGGCCACATGGATTGCCGTTGGTATTCAACCTTGCAGGATCGCATTAATCACTATGTTAAATATACAAATTTACAGCGTTATATGCAAAATAACAAGAATTCAACACTTGCGATAGTTGAGGTTACTTGGTCTGAAACTTGCAATAAGAGGAATAGAAGCGATATTTCCAATTACGGGAGTAATAAATTTGAATATTTCACAGTACTTGAGGGTAAAAATGCAGTTATTGATAAATTACTTCAATCTCTAACATTGCAACTTTACTTGAAGGAGAATTGGTTTGCGCCAGTTAAATCATTGGATACTAATGGCTACAAAATGTCTTACTTTGTTGATAACGACCTAATGTATGATTGTATAGATATTAACTCTAAAATTTGCGGTGAGATTAATCCTATTACATTTGCTGATTGCGTCGAGATTTATTGTGCCTCGGGGGAGATGTTAAGCGACCCTGCAGCTTTACCATCATCAACTGCTGTTGATTTATCCTTAATACTGCAAAAATTCGGTACTGCTGGGGAATTCTTGCATGGAAGATACCCAAAGTATGCTGAGATAACCAATGATACGACACAAAAATTTGCAGCAACGTGCCTACTCAAACGGCATTCATGTTCAGGACATATAATATACACTAGAAATAACAGTTTCAATTTGCCAGAAAAAGAAACCAACTTTCATTTTGAAAGTGCAACGGATTTGATGCAGGCATTGGATAGTTTTGTAGGTTCGGGTAAAATTATTTCTTCAAAAATTGTGGACTTATTGGCCCTTTACAATGAAGGAAAGACCTATAAGCATTTGGTAAGTGTCTAGTTTGATATATTTTAAATTGTATGACTGAGAGAAATTGCATAATTTCAATATAATCAAATATTCATACAGGTGGAAATGAGTCTTTCAGACGCCACGAAACGCAGTTATAATTTTGTATACATAGATCCTGTGGCCGGGCTTCCATATTTCAAAGATCCTTTTGGTGCAGAAGTTAATAGTAAAATTATTTTGACTGGGCAATTAGTTCTTGGTATCAACCTAATTGCGGATGGTGGGGATCTGGTGATTCATTTGTCAACTACACTCACACGTTATACTGTATGCCTGATATTAGCATTAAGGTGCGTCTTTGACAATGTAAATTTGTTTAGACCTTCTTCAGTCCCTAATTGGTCCAAACGCAATTATCTCATTTGTCGAAAGTTCAATGACAAGGACAATTGCGTGTTTCGACACTACATTCAGTGTCTTTGGGATGCAAATTCACTGCACAATCAGTCAAAACTCGCAGTGCTGCAGCCATTATTGCCCATTTACTTTTCTGCACCTGATTTTGTTAGGCCATTATATGAATATAACACAATGTTGCTGAGGTTGGAATTAGAGGATTTAAAACTGCGTTTACAATCAAATGGTAATGGTAGTGGTACAAATGAGTGTTCAGGGGGGAGTGAAAATGTGGCTAGTTTCATTTGCGAGTACCTGAAGGATTATTTGTACCCGGGCGACTTGGCTAAATATTCCATAACGCCAACCAAAAATTTGGACCCTAACATGGAACAGGAAGTGGATATTGAGTCCCCGCTAATTTCATCACCTGAACCATCGCCTACTCTATTATCCGAGATTTGGTGCGATGGTAATAGCGCATAAGTGTATCTAAATTAATTTTTAGCATACAAACATATTAATACTATTACGGTTTGACGATGTTGCATCAAATTTTATCATAACGTCTACTGTTTATTGTATAATTTACCCATAGTGATACTATGTATTTTATTGCTTCATTATGCATATTCTTGCCGATTGAATAAATTTGCAATATTTTATCCGATTAGTTTTTGATTTGTATTAAATATTAGTGATTGTTTATTGTTATTTCAAATTGATATAAGCAATTTGAAACATTTGGGATGTTATTTATGATAATACAATTCTTTTAATTGTGAATTTAGTAATTTTAAACGGCATATAAAATTGTTATCTGATCATATATATATTATATCATACAATTGTTTAAAATTTTTACTGTATCGCATACATATTGTTTACTAACTTCAATATTGTCAATTAAAAACAGTTAGGATTCAATGGTACCATATGAAACCATTGAATTTAATATTTCTTATAAATATAAATATATACCATCCAATAAACAAATCACACATCTTATATATGATTAAAATGATTAATAATTTTAATAGTCTAGAAGACAGAATATTTTGAATTCTGTCATAAGATTAGTGATTATGCTACAATAAGGATTTGCCAGTGCCATTTAACGATGAGCAATAATTATTTATATATCATATTTATATATCAAGGAAATATTTTATACCAATATGAATTATATCTATGTAATCTATTGCTCAACATAAATAGAAAACAAGCCACTAATTACAATGAAACGGTTTAAAATGCATATTAACACGACGAACTATTTATTAACTCAATAAAACCTACAAAGTAATAAAGTTATAAAACTAATATACACAAAGTAGAATATGAACACCTAGACAATTTATGATAGGTAGTAGGATGACTATAATTACAACATTACGTTCAAACATATCTCATAACTACATAATATACATAGGGGCATTCAAAAGATTACTTTATCCGTTGGATCTATCCAATTGATCACTTTAACATTTTTATTGTTAGCTACTGTCAGATCCACATCCACTCGTTTTGGCACAGGGGAACGCGTTGAAGGGAGGGGATATGCCGTCATAGCCTCAACTTGCACTTGCTGTAGATACATCCAGTCGAATGTACTCTTGAAGCCCTTAAACCCCGTATCTTCCAAATCCTTATCATCACCTGTATGCGATAAGCCTAGGTAACACAATGACCCACCAATTCTATCAGCATATACATTTTGTTTAGTTCTCATACGATATTCTTTCAATGTGATTCTAAGATCATTAAAATCACTAAGTTTGGATACACGTAGGAAGAAGGCCAATGATTCCTGTCTAACAATCCACTCTATTGTCCTCGCCTTGAGACTAAATCTCTCAGCTAGTCTACTGATGGTAAACCTTCCCGGATCTAATGAATGTAAAAAATAAATATATTCCTTGACGAGTGGATCCAGCTTATAATGCGGATATAATTTTATTGGAAATATACGTTGACTAAATCGATTTAGACCGATGTCCTAAATAAACGGTCAGTTACCTTCCAATAGCGTTTGTTTTCGATGGTTTCAAGAGTTGGGAAACGGAACCCACAAAAATCGGTGTATGTGTAATTAGAATCCACATTCCTACTATACTCTTTCTATATGAGCATGTAATAATAAGTAATTATCAATAAAATTGGTTAATAAGAATGAAAATAATAAATTAACTTACTGTCAAAGTCCCAGAATCACTAGATTTGGAAGGCATCTGTTGATTAAGTCCTATACGGAAACGGTAGGGTACTATGTGACCGAGGGAGTGTAAGAAGGAATTTTTGTCCGATTTATGCCCAGATTTTTTTGAAAAATATTCAGTTGAACTAGAAGGGGTGTGCGAAGTAGCATTATTATTGGATTTAAGGGATAGTTTTGATTTGCGAAGGAAAGATGAGGAAGACCTCGTCATATCGGGCAATGTGACAAAAGGGTGCAAATTTCAATAACTATTCATAGCCAGGAATAGTTTGTACTGAAGTTGAAATTTGGAATAATGTGGGAAAATCGCCTAACCAGACTCGCCACACTGTATTTAATTACCACCACCGTGGGTATACTCACGTGTGATGCTAGGAACCCACGACACACTAAATTTCACAAAAAACACACTCCAATAACTGACATATCACCCACAGCTAATAATTTGGATGATTATGAATTAATTACTTATGGAAATGACGAAGGTCTACACGATGAACCTGGCCTTGGTAGTATAGTTACAGATATCGAGATAAGGACACCCGCCAATTTTGATGGGACAGCTGGTAATAAGGGGAGAAAGAGCAAGCGCACTGATAAACCAGTGAAAAAGGCAAAGCCAGTGAAAACGAGGAACCCAGTGAACATCACCGAGATAAATAACGCTAATGATGAAGATACTATCGACGCAGACTTAGACGAAGATCTAGAGGATGATACTTATACTGATAAGCCCACCGGTTTCTTTATGAAATGTTTTTATGGATTTTGTATATTAGCATCCATCGCTGTTGTAGGATTTTTATTATATTTCCTATATACAAATTATTTTAAATCTTGGTTCAGCAAACTCAAGAACATAAACATCAGCAGGCTCTGGAAAAGGGGCGCGGCTAGAGTAGAGGGCGAAGACTCTGCATTGCTTGTCGCAACAGAGTAGAATTTATTCCTTTGTTTGAATATTGGTGGAATAATTTCAATTATACGATAGTATAACAATATGCTTCAGTTCAGTGCTTGGCAACCACACATTGTCCATTTTCACACTTAGTTAATTTGATAGGTGTTATGGAGCCAATTAGTATTATGTGTTAGATTAATAGTATATAATAAAATATGCGTGTAAAGTGAGTAGTTGTAAGTGAAAATTGTGCGAATGAGAGTTTAGCACCTGTGTGTAAGTCTGAAACAGACGTGGGGGTCAATATTACCTTGATAATATTGTAATAATACATAAGTAAATCAAGATATAATTATATAATTAATAACAATTTAAAATGGGTGATAATAGTAAGTTTGTAATTATATTTAAGGGAACATTGTAGTTGTTGAAGACTTGTATAAAGATATTTCCGGATTAAAAAACACCACCTTGGATTTGAAAAACTTTTCAATGTCAAACTCAGCGAAGGTTGTAAACTGTTCGGATGTAACTCTTAATTTAAGCGAAAAGATGTCAAAGATTACGTTGTTGGATTGTCACGATATCATCGTTAATTCCAATTCTCTAATCACCGGAATTGAAATCACATCTTGTCATAACATCAAGATTATTGTTACCAAGAATCTCCCTAGTTTGGTTATAGATAAATCTGATAGTATAATAACATATGTACCTGAGGAGTCTGCAGGTAACCTAAAGATTACAACTGCCAAATCTGGTGATCTCAACTTGGTCATTAGTAAACCGAATGACTCTCAATACGAATTGCACATCCCTTCCCAATTTGAGCATACACTTGATGAAACACTCAAGAATTTTATTCACAAGCCCTCATCTTTTTATTAATCTATTCTGCCTCTCGTATTACACGCTAAAGACAAATTTACAATATGATATAGCTATCCAATCCACACTACCCTGTACACCACTGTAAGTGTATTAAAATGTCACTGTCTATTATCGTTTGGTGCAGTAATTATCACAAAATTCATTACAGATATTTCTGTTCTATACACAGTAACAACCCCAATCAAATGGTTATTACACTGGCTTAAACCAGCCCTAATCATGCGGGTTTCACCGTAGATAATTTATAAAGGGAGGAACCAGTAACAATTCCTGGTTTATGATATCACAATTTTTCTATTGCTTTCGACATTATTATTACTGGTGTAAATTTTATTACTATTTGGTGCAACAATACCAAAGCGATTCTTCCGCTGTTCTAATTTGTAACTAAGAGTGTCTGTGCCTAAATGAATTCTGCGCTACCGAAGCGTTTGCGCCTCGCCTCAATCCTTTCCTCCAGTGACATTTGTCCGATATTCTCAAGGGTAATCTTTGTAGGCTTGCTATAAGAATTAGTACTGTCTAGTGTGGTACCTTTCGTGCCGGTGGCCGTAGTGGCAGACTCGGTGCTAGGGACAGATTCTGTAGCATCATTTTCCTCAAGCCTTTGAATTAGTACAGACTGTTTCAGATGAGTGATACCTTAGTGCCAGTGGTTTTTAGTCCTCGGGATGAGAGGATGGCCTTGAGGTCCGCAATACTCTTGGTGTGATAATCGCTCATTAGACTAATAACACCCACAAAGTTGGGACGCTCAGCTTTATAATACATATATATCGTACAATAAATTCATGACACCTTTAAATTGCTACAGAGATAAAAGAGCTTGATAACACAAAAATTTACGCATCGCTACAGTTTATAACCGTTCACAATTCTACCAATAGCACGAATGGCATCCATTTGTAGTTGTGCCTTGCCAGATTTGGTGACTTGGCATATTTGCTTGCAAACTGCAATATTCAGTGCGTTCGTCACCAACGAATCGCTACTCTCTATTTTTGTAAGTATATCAACGCACAGAACCATACTAGGCACGCTGCACTTACCTAGATCATAAGAATATTTTTCTACATCGTATCCACTGGATAGAGTAGTAAAAAAAGTTATGAGGTTAAGCTTGTACAATTTATCGGATGAGCATTTGTTTTCTGGGATACATAAATGGGGAACTGTTTCAAGTTGTCTAATATGCCGATCTACATATTTTGCTACCATCCTATCTAGAGTATCAGTTTTATTGCGCATTTTTACGAAAAACATATTTTTTTTGTGACAAATTTCACTCACCATTCCCAAATTAATCTTGTGCCCCTTTATGTAATCAGTGTCGCCATTGGCGAATTTTGGTGATGTTAGGTGTATAAAATTATTTATATTATTGCTAATGGCATTTTTGCTATCATCAAACGACTGGTAAAAAACTCTAGTGACCATGTGTTTTTTTTTTTGCGATATAACCAACTGCAATTCTTTCCTCCTCTCATCTTCATCAACGGCTCCAAAATCCCAGCATTCGCTACTAAAAAATAGTTGTAAAAAAGTGACTAATCTGAGTTTTAACATATCATCTGTTGTATTTAGGAGTTTATTCCTCAATTTACTGATGATTGGTAGCCAATTACCACCATTAACTCCAAATTTAACGAACACTCTTAAAAAGTGTGTTGAATGTATAACGTGATCTATTTGGAATTTTGCCAAAGACAAAATCCTTATAAACAGATATTTGAATAATCTAGTTGCATGTTTCATGCTTAAAAGTTGGGATTCTTTGTCCAACAGTTGAGATGTAACAATTAACAACCTGGTGATATATTTATAAGTAAAACTGTGGTTAATCTTCAATAATTTATAGGCGAGTTTTAGAAGTTCTAGAGAACAAGCTCCAGATTCTAAAGTCTTCAAAGCCATTTTTGTGATTGTTTTACATACCGGATATACTCTAACAGTGGTAATTCTGGATACAACCAAGATCAATGTTTTTGCCAAATATTTATCAATGACATCCCCCATGTAACACATAATCCAATTAGTATTGCACTTGTAATAAATCTTCCTGTGTAAATAGTATAGTAGATATGACTTTTTCGCCTTTGCCAGTTGGAATGACAGCTTGTTGGGATATTTAACAGCATAATTGTCGAATATAACCATCCAATCGTTAGTCAGCTTATTAATCGATTTTACCAGCAACACAACACCCAGACTACAGACACAATTATACAGCAATTTTTTTGCAATTGTAGCGTCAGTCTTTTCAATATAATCCATTTCAATTTCCCACTTAATTATTTTAACCAGTAATTCAGCATCCACTATGGAAATTATCATTAGTTTAAACTCAGGTGTTATATTACGTAGGGTATATATATAATGCATTGCTTTGGGTATGATGATGAATTTACGCAGTATTTCTTCAACCGTTACCTTGCAGCTTTCGGCTACTCTATTTTCAACAGCCAAAGCCAAATAATCTAGTGCTTCACTACACTCTGCTAGTGTCAAATTTCCAGATATTAAAAGCAATTTTTCAAGGTAAATTTGTGAAAATTTGTTACCAACCAGTGCTAGTTTGGTCATTACAACGACATGCCACTTGGTGAATGTTTCCACAGTATCTACAGATTCCTGCCGGTTAATTAGTATTTTGTAAAGATGGTCTCTGGTGATTATTGGATAGTTAGACAGTGATTCAACATTGTAATCGTTACTGATAGTTTCATAAATGAGTTTACATACAAATTCGGTAACCATATCATCACTGTAACCACTAACGTTGATGTTGCTGATGTACTCAAATATCTTATCAATGCAAACGGATTCTGAAGATAAATTCATGAATTTCGCAACTATACTGGGTAAATTTGGTATTTTAACTCCCATTAAAACCAAACTAGACACTATGTTTAGCGCTTCCATTGGAAATTCAAAGATTAATTCAAGGTGAGGGAAGTTGGGGAACTTTAAAAAATTTTTGTTCAGAATTTGTGAAATACTGAACAAAAAACACCTTTTAATCTCAATAACATTTTCTTTGGGTAGCTCTTCAATGAAATAACGCCAAACACGGTCACTCCTTGTGATTGCAACAAATTCATCCTCTTTAACCCACAAATCGCTGTGCTCCAAACCTAAAGCAATAATAGAAAGTCTTCTAATAAAGTTGTTCCGTTTCCCCACATGTGCCGTGGTGAAGATTGAGAAGCTACTAGTTTTTCTAGCACTTGTGTCTAGTATAATTTGGAAATATTTGTCGCATTCATTTCCATAGGAGCACTTGTAGGCCAAAATTGATGCAATTGGTATTAATTGAGAGTCACTTTCATCCAAAAGGTCGTCAAAGAGATCCTTGAATAAGGAAAATTCATCATTTTCCAATCCATCAAGTGATAACATATTGGATATTATGGCAGTGGCAATATCTTCTGAAATAAGTATAGCAATGTATAGAAGAGGTATACGCATATTTTTATTGTAAAACCATTTGGTTGGAATTATCAGCTCCTTCATGTTCTTCAATCCAACTTGCTCCATAAGGCTCTCAGCTAATTGCAATCTTTTGAATGTATTATTTTGGCAATCGTCTTCGGATGCACGAAATAATTCATTTGGTGATATAGGCAAATCATTAACGTCCATATTCAACGCCCTCAGCATGATATCTATTGAGCTAGTCGCAATTTTACAGCTAGTTATGCTTTTATTGCCATTCGATGTAGGGCAATTATCATTTGGATTATAATGATTAATGGCAGTGCTTGTGAATATATGAGATAGTAAAAAAGGGTAGGCAATCTGAGGTAATCTAATTGAATTGATGAATTTGGCCAAAGGCAACAAATTCCTACCCGGAATTCGATCAAAACCAGTGATAATCGATGCCTTTTTAAATAAAGATACATTAGAAGATACTAAATTCTCCAGATCAAAAGAATATACAATCAGGTATGATGCAATTGACAAGGGTAAATGGGTTAATCTGTATGTACTTATCTCATTCATAAAGTTTTTCAGTAATTTTGTACCCCAAGGTATTGGATTAGTATCATTCCCAGCAACAATTGCATCATAATTAAAAGCTTTGGCAAGTATTTTACCCACCTGCTCATCAACCAGCATCACTAGCCTATTGATGCCATAGTGAATATATTTATTCTTAGAACCACTCCAAAACTTCATTATGGCCACTAAAGGCGGGGTCAATTTACCCAAGTTTTCTACATTTGCAGTTGATTTGGTTATCTCATTCTCCATATAACTCAAAGCACCAACAATTCCAACACTGGCAAAAAGGTAAAATTTGTCTAGCGAGACTCCATCCAGGTCTCTGCCGCAAGAAAGTATATGTGGACCAAGCGGTGGATATGGACGTAAACTTATAGTAATTAATGAATTTTTTAGGGAATCGCTTACAACAGTATAATTTTTTGAAACGATTGAGGATATCAATTGGGGCAGTAACTTTCTATCCCTTCTGAGTTTAACATTCCCTCTCTTTATCCATTCATTTTGACAATCAAGCGTTTTAACAGGAGGAAATGAGTCTTCAGTTTCATAAAGATCCAAGTTATACATATCCTTTCTTACAACAATAGCAGAACACAATTGAGGAATGTATTTTCGCCATACAGTATCACTAGCATGAGTGGAAATAATTGCAGCCAGTTCCAGGGCTTTACCAATGGAATCATCACAATCAACAATTTTTGGAGTAAACATGTGTGGTATACATTCTGTGATTAACGCAATCATCAATGGCTCCAAAAGCTCATAAGAAACGTTAGTTGTTAAATGTAACAATGAGAATTTGCTCGAAGTTGTTTTATCACAAAATGTGCCGACCTGATCATAAGTGACAGCATTTTTGTCGTATATACGAGCTAATGAACCATCTGCGATGTTGTAAATAGGATACAGAGGCGGATCGTATAGGGAGAAGTTGAAGTCTACTGACTTGGTGTTGAAGGGTTTGATATGTTTGTAGGTGAACAAATTGTATAATGTGTGTATTACGTCATCTATTAGGGGTTTAGGTTTACACTGCATACCTTTTGCGTTGAATTTTAGCAGGGGCACAAAGAGTAGTAAAAGTTTATTAGTAATCAGCTCGGGCGAGTGTTTGCAAATATTGTCAAGGAGCGATAAGTTGATTGTTATGCTATTGGCATAGGTAGCCATGTCATCTATGTTAGAAATTTTATTTGTATAAAAGAATCGACGCGTGCAAAAAATGTATATTTATAAAAATGTACATAAGAAATGTTACGGACAAGTTGATAGTAAACTATCCCCCATTGGCAATTTTTTAGCTACTAGAAATATGCCAATTGTGCGATAGTTTTTTCCAATCTCATGGTAAAAGTTATATTCATTATTGAGTTACCTTGTATGCTATTTTTTTTCAGTAGTGAAACCACAAAGTCCAGACATTCCTTCGGGCACAATTGTCCAATTTGCAGTAGCAAATGTTTGATTTCTACATGTCTAGAGTCTATGGTACTGATGAAACAGAGTTCTTTTAGCATGAACGAGTGACAATTGAGTATTGTAGCCATTAAATCGGCCCCCAAATGAGATTTGAGCCAATCACAATCAACCGAGATAATTTTACGCAGCAAATTCAAGAGTGTACACTGATGAAAGGAGTCTATTCTGGATACTTCTAGGAAGGATAGGATGGACTTAATAGTGAAAGTTGATTCATGTTTGGCATAGCTGAGAATGATGTCAAATGTTTCATTACGTATTCTCTCATTTTGTGCAGCATGTCCAAGTACGTCTAAAAGTGAGAATATTACTTCATCAACTTCCAACCCCTGTAATTTAAATCCCTGCACGGGATTATTAGAATTTTTATGAGCGACACTATTACTGGCAGTCATTACCACCAGTCGCTAGCTACACTATAATACCAGCTACGACTGAATATTACGCACAGTAGTTATAACCCATTATCAATATTTGATGTCAAATGTTGTGTATATGTGTAAATTGGCAACTATTCTTAGCGTTTAATTATTATACCCATCATGTGTAGATTTAACTTGCTACACGCAGTTCAGTTGTTCAACATGTTACAGTTCCTATGCGTTATATAATAATATATATATTTGACACAACCATTCTAGAATCACTAGATGCATGCGTATCAATGCCCTGTCAGTGATGGTATATGTCATTTTACAGGCGTCTACCGTAGCATTTAACCGGTCAAGCGTTTAACCAATTAAGCAAGACTCTTAAACGAAATGGTGCAATTAAGCGCTTTAGAAATAGATGTTAGGGTGTAGTATTTGTTAAAAATTACCGTGTTACATTTACCGACTAAATATTGATATATATTGCGGGTGTTATTGCTAATGTAAATGGCGCTAGGGATAATCAAAAATGATGCTGCTATGTCTATACGTGCATGCTCAACATAGAGACGTGCCCTGCTATACGAAGTTTATAAATTGAGCAATAAACTATCAATTTATAGTAAGAGACAAAGTTTGAACATGGTGTGTGGTGGAAGAAGTGGATTTTACAATGCTTTTAATATTCAAAGTTGATTTTACGATTGTTTTAATATTCAAAGTTTATGCCTCCCTATCTCCCTGCCCGTAGAACCTTGATATTTGCGATTTGTAAAAGGCTATTTTTCTTTTCATTTCCTTATTATCATCCATAAGTTTAGCGACAGTAACGGCATTTGAAGGATCAGAAATGGAAAAGGGAACTGAAAAATCATTCTGTTTGAATGCGTTGGCAGGCATATTGTCCGATAAAGAGCTGTGGGTAAAACCGTAGGCTGTATGCTGAGAAGAGCAAACCCATGTGTCCAGAAGGCAAATTGTAAGCGTGGAGATTTCACCCAGTATACCATTATTTTCACCTGCAAATAGTTGCAAGGTTGATCGTAGTTGTTGATCGTTTGGATTAACCAACAATTTGGTCAGTATCTCAGCATAGCGCTTAAGTTGTTCATTTAATTCTTTGTAGAGGTCATTTGTTATGCATTCCATGGGTCCATCGCGCCCTATTGGTCCACCACGATCTTTTTGCTCATAGTTTCGATTTATTTCAGAGGCATTATCGCACTTGTGCTGCCTATTTTCCGAGTGTATTCGACGCTCAATGCGCTCTAACTCATGTTGATCAAGGGGTAACACTTGTGAAACTATTGTAGAATATTGATTCTCCTCAGATTGTAGCTTTTCTAGGCGTAGGTTATCGATGAACCCCTCAAGCAGAGCGCGGCCCCTGGAGACGTAGCCCACGACGACCATATGAGGGGGGGGGTATAGGGAATAGCAGTTAACCAGCCTACACTAATATACACTAATATACTACCTTCCTTTTTGCAAATACTAGCGATTAGTGGCCTGTCTAACTGCAAATACTGAGTCTACTGCAAATCTGCGAATATGTAAATCCGCGAATACTAGCGCCCACTTGTGTGTGGCTAGTGGGAAGGACTGTACAGGTCCTGCACGACCTTCGGCATGTGGTCGCGCTGTATACTTATGCCCGCAGCCCTGGAGGAGTGTTGATGCGATATCCACGGAGAGGCTCCGGCAGACCACAGGTACCCCGGACGGCCCCAGCAATTGGTGCGTTCAGGCACGGCCTGTGCCTGGACCCTGCGGGAGATGTAGTAACTGACCAGCAGCACGAGTACAACGGTGAGCACAGGGGTCACTGCGGACGCATGGGGCGAGGGGGGGGCTGAAAATGAAGAACCCGCGGGAAGGGCGTGGATCTCCAAGTTGCGGGCCGCAACAGTCGGAGTGGCTGCGCTGATAAATGACATCACCCCTGGAGCCGTTCCGATATCGACGTCCGCCACATGGCCACTGCACTGGGAGTCCGCAGCGATGCGTACGATCGTCAGGTAGATGACGAGGCCGCGGCGCTCCTCCTTGATGGCCGTGCAGGGCTTCCCGCGGTGCTTCAGCCTGGGGACCATCTGGCGCGAGGCAGGGTACAGGACCACTGTGGCGGCTTGCCCCAGGGCCACCCGCGTGACTAGCTCCCCCTGCGTGCTATAGAAGGCGGCCGTGGACTTGACTACCGTCCATAGGTCTATGTCGCGCTCAAAATAGCGCTTCTCGCTGGTATTGAGAGAAACACGCAACTTAGTCCCTTTCGGATCGAATTTGCCCACGGAGGCCAGCGCGTCCAGACCTCCGAGTCCGCACCTGCAGGCAGGAAGGGAAATCACCTCCCCGTCCTTGATCAGCGGAACGTGTGTCGCGGCGCATTTAAGCGCCTCGGCCACTTTTTCGTCGTCAATAGTGCAGAGAGAAAAGAGCCCCGTTAGCGTAAATTCCGTAGAATAGTAGAGTTTACCCCCGATGAATGGCTTGAAAATCAACGTAAAGTCCCCAAAGGGCTCGTCCGAGAGCGAATAGTAGTCGGATCCGTTGTGATACGCGAGCGATACTGCCAGCTCGTCGACCACTTCGACGGGGAAAGTGTGCCCTGCGTATTGGACCTCCTGCAGTCCCACGCGATCAAACCCCAGGTAACCGTCCCCCTCAGACCCGTCGCCCAGCGCCGAGCGCGCGTCCAAGCGCGCGTGGCGGACGCCACGGTACCAGTCTATCCGCGGTATAAACACGTACCTGCTGACTGGGGGTAGGAGCGAGAGCGCCATGCTGAGGGACTTGGCCACTGCGGGCAGGCGCTCCGCCCGGAGCATGTCCTCCAGCCTGGCCCGGGCCGAGTCCACGCCAGAGTGGTTATACGCCACCAGGCTAACGATGCGCTCCTGCAAGTTGAACGCATTGTCTCCCGGAGAGGCAAAGGTGAAAGTGACGCGGAAAAGGAGATCCCCCCCGGCCACGGCAGCTTGAGTGCTAGCGCGAGTGGCATCCTCGCCCACCCGAGCAACCTCCTCGACTACCACGGGCCGGTAGACGGCGGCCAGCTCAGAGACAATCAGCTCCGGCGTCATGGAGGCCGCGTCAGACCGGGGCACCGTCAGGTAAAGCATGTACCTGGTGGGATCAAGGGAAAACCGGGCCGCTCCGCCCGGCAGCAGGACGGCACCCTCGGGCGACATTTTAGAGGCCCTTCCGCGGCCGCACACGACCACGGTCGAATAGGGTGCCGCCTCGTCCTCGAGGAAGACGAGTACCGGGGCGCACGCGCCCGAGGAGTGATCCACTCGCAGCCCGTTCACGACGCCCTGCCGGGAGGAGACGACGACCAGGGGGAGGTTGGGCGGACGCTCAACCGGGCGCCCGTCGGTGCAGAGGAGCTCCACAGCAATTTGGTCACCCACTAGGCGGGCGTGGATGTAGAAGCTGTCCACCACCTCCACGCCCACGACGGAGACCAGCCGATCGCCGTCAGTGCGGACCAGGTGGCCCACACGCTCGAGCACCCGTTCGCTGGCCGGCCTGGCCGAGTAGCTGACGAGGCGGGTGCCCAGCAGCGAGGCCTCGTGGAAGCTGTACTGGAGGCCGCGCGCGTAGAGCTCCGAGGACGCTCTCGCGTCCTCCACCACGCGCACTGCGTAGGCCGCCCTGAGCGGCGAGGCCTGGCGGCCGCAGGTGGCCGTCAGGATGACGTTAACTGTCCCCGGCGTCAGGCCGTGGAAGCGGACGACGATCGCGGTCCTATCTTCCGCGTCCACACGCCCCACCAGCGCGTTGTCCGTGTCCCAGAGAAATTCGCAGACAGGCGCGCGTCCGCCGCCCTCCCCAGCGGCCCCGGAGGCGTGCGCCAGGTAGTGGGGCGTGAATATGAGTCCGTCTGCCGCCGTCAGGACGGCGGCAAGCGGGACCCAGCGTCCCGCCCGGACGGCATGCGGTCCGGACAGCCCCAGCCCCGCATGGGGCTGTGTCGGGGGAGATATGCTCAGACCCCGCGGGACCCTAACCCGCACTGAGGCCGAGAGCGAAAAGGCGCCTATGCCCGAGTTTCCCTCCAGCGTGACGGTGGCGTCTCCGACGCCCTTCGCCGTCAGAAGGCCCCCCTCCTCTCCTGCCCCTCCTGCCCCTCCTGCCCCCACGGCCACTACTGCTTCATTGCTGCTATTGTAGCGGAACCCCAGGGCCCTACCGACCCCCGCCCCAGGCCCGTCCACAAGGTCGAACTCGAAGCCGGCGGTCCCGGGCAGCAAGACCAGCTCCCTCGTGGCGGCCCTGAAGGGCTTGAAGCTCTTGATGGTTAAAATGCCGGACTGCACCCTCTTGGCGCCAGAGTCGGCCTTCCCCCCGGGGTGGATAGAGCCTCTAACCAGGAACTCGCCCTGCGTCGCCACGAGCGTAAAGGCCAAGTCGGCCGGGAGGTCGGGCAGGGCCGCGAACGCGGCCGCGTCAGAGAGCGGCTGGAAGTGGAGCTTGTCGCCGCCCGACTCTGCAACCTCTGCCCGCAGGCCCTTCAGCGCGGGCGGGTAGATCTCCATCCCCCCGGCGCCGTAGGCCGTGAGGACGAAGACGTAGCTCAGTCCAGCCTGTAGGTGCACCAGAGAGTCTTCCGGCCCCGCCTGCTGCGTGCAGTCGCCCCCCGCGTGGCAGAGCCACACGGAGAGCCCCACGCGGGTCAGCTCGACGAAATTAATGCTCAGCACGCCGCCGCGGGAATTGAGCACGTCTTTGACGGTGAAGTTGGCGACCGCCTCGCCGGGCGCATTCGCGTCTATGAGGAACGAGTACCTCTCCCCGCCTGCGGGCGGGCGGCCCAAAAGGCTGACCACCTCCCGCCCGTCGTACTGCATTCCCTCCTGCCCCTGCCACATAAAAACGCCCCTGCCCCCGCCCCCTTTGGGCGGTGCAGAGAAGCTGGAAATCACTTTCTGCGCGTACTCGGCGTCAAAGCTATCCCCCGACCCGTGCTCGCGCATTGGCAGGTCCAGGGCCATCAAATAGTACAGATCCCGGGTGGGCAGGTGCAGGTTATCCGACGGCACGATGGAGGGAAGCCCAACCAAATTCACGGTGAGGCTGGCCTCAAATATAGCATCCATCGTTCCGATCCACTGGCGGTCGAAATTGTGCGCGTAAATAGTTGAATAACCGAACTTGTTGAGGGTCTTCGCGTAGGATTTGGACTGAACGGACTCTCTGTCGCCCATCCGCCAGCCCGCTACGGCTACAACCTGCAGGGGGGAAGTTAGCGTCTCGTCCGACAGGACCAGGTAAAAGTTGCTGCCCTCAGGGCACAAACGCCTCACGCCTTCAGAATGCACTTGGTACCAGTGCGTAGTCAGCTCTGCGTTGGGCGCGATGGGAAGGCCGCGTCGGTCGTACAGTATCGACGCGAGCGTCAGCTCCTTTCCCCTGGCAGACATCACCTCCTTGCCCTCGGCGGAGACGGGGGATAGGCCCATGTCATAGGGGACGATCCTGGAATAGGCGGGGTAGGAGCAGGCCACGGGCAGCAGCCGTGAGGGGCCGGCGCAACTAACAAGTACATCGCTCCTGGGGACCTCCCGTAGGCAGGTAAGGTAAAAGGCAGATTCCTCCACCTGCACTTTGAAAATGGTCGCATCGGCCTCCACCGTTACGGCGGCCTCCGCCGTTGCGCCCCCGTGGACCAGGACCTTCGTCCTGGAGCCCACGAGGAAGACGTGCTCGTCCGACGGTTCCAGGGCCGAGGGCGGTTTTGCCCCCTCCCCATCGTTGGGGTCCAACTGATTGGCGTAGAAGAAGGAAAAGAGACCGCCCGGTGCCCGGGTTTCCTCGGTCACCGGGCTGCCCGGCGACGGCTTGGAAAGGGGATGAAAGGGGGCGGGGGAAATGGAAAGCTTTATAGTTTCGTGGATGTGGACGCGCATCTGACGAACGCCCTGAAAGTCTATCTCCACGTCGTGAATGCCCACCTGAAGCCCATTTACCATGTATCTAAAAGGACAATCGTCGCCAGACTTGGGCTGCTCGATGGAAAGGCCGCTAGAGTGGCGAATTTTGATGAATTTCGGGTTGAAATTGCGCACAATGTGCCATCCGTAGGCTGCCAGCCGCAGCTCCACTTCGTCGATGCTATGCGCTGAGGCGTCAATGCTGTGCGTTGAGGCCGAGGCGTTGAGGAATGGGGGATTGGGGCTTGCAATTGGACGGGACTTGTCAACGGCAATGGGCAACAAATAGAGCGGCGTGTAGTCATCCTGCGCCGCATGCAGCTCGGACGGGTACGGAAGCACAAAGTCCACGTGCACTGAGTGAACTGGCAGGAGGTAAACGTTAGCCGGATCCAGGGAATCCTCAATGGTAACGATGTCGTGGCCGTACGTCCGAGGGCAAATTTTAACCCTGTTACTGTCGCTTGTGACTGAAAATGCATCGCCATCGGAAAGGGCATAAAATACTCCGGAGCCGCCCATGGACCTTATGGAGTAACAGCCGCCGGAGCCCTCCTTCACGGGGAGGGGTGGCTCCAGGTATATGGGACTTATTGGGATGCTGGTGAAATGCCTCAAAATGCTCAAGCGCTTATCCTCTAAGGGCTTCCCGTGCCCAAGGCGCTCGGACGGATTCCTGCCTTCGATATGGAGGCGCCGGTTCACCCGGTACTTTACTGTGTACTCAATAGGCTTATCTGGGGCGTAGTATCCCACGCTTGTAAGTGAAAATTTGAACGAACCGTCTCCAAGCTCGTTCGTATAAAACACCAGTAGGTGATTTATTGGAGATCTCCATAGAATTTTCACGCTTTTCCCCACGTCAAGTGTCAGTGACAGCTTCGCATTGTCCGGGATGGAAAATTCTCTGCCCCGGCCATCGAGCAGAGACAGCTTGAACAGGTAGGTTCTCCCTATCGAGAGGTGGGAAAAGTCGCTGGTAAAGGATGGGTCATTTGTGGCGCCCTCCCCTCTGCCGGGGAGCTGTGCGCTCGCCGGGGTTGGGGGGAAGGACTGGCACTGCCAGAGGGCGGCACGGTAGAGCTTGTCGAAAGTAGCCGAGTACTCTTCGTTGTCCTTATGCCAGAAGAAGGCGTCAGGGGAAAATTCTGCCAGCTCTTCATTGTCCCACTGCTCCAGCAGGTGTTTAATGCGTTGTGTGTCTGGATATCCCTTAATGGTGGAAGAGAGGGTCCTGATGGAGTGCGCCAGTGCGACTGGCTTGGAGGTGCTGATCGAGGCGGTTGAGGTCTCGCCAGACCTTGTGTCTGTTACGTCAACGGTGAATTTTTGGTCCGGGTATGCCGGGTCTAGGGTGTATTTGAGGGACAGCTGACCTCTATCAGTCAGGCGTTCAGCGACGGGAGAATCGCAACTCCATTTATAGTAACTGTGGGGTAGAGTTATTATGTCAGCTTTACTGTCTTTGGAAGAGGCCTCCTGGTTGATGCGCCGTAGACAAAAGTTTACCTTGGAACCGATGGGGAGATGTAGCGCTACCGGTTCCAATATGAATGGCTCTGAAACCATGAACTTTACACTCAGTCCTATGTGTTTATATTCTGGGAGGTCCACATGTAGAGATATTACAGACTCTCCCACCTTTAGGCCTTGGACGACAATAACATCTGAGTACAGTCCCCCTTTGACTAGGTGCATGCGGGTTGGAGTTGCCTCGTCTGGGTCGTTGGTGAGATCAGAAATCTTCATAACCGATCCATCTGAGTTGTCTATCTTGAAGGGAATTCCCTGTAGAGATGTGAATGTGTTTTTATCTTCGTCAAAACCAACGAGTCTTAGAGTGGCGAGTTGTCCCACGGCTATTTTGCGATTTCGTGTTTGGAAGTCTATGGATTCTAATGCCTTGACTATAACCTCAGCGAATGAATTATTTTCAACCGTTGCGTTGCTATCCCTATCTGAGATTGATACCCATGTCCTGTACGGTAGGGTGATGGATTTTTTTGCCCCTACCCAGACTGCTTCTAGGCATTTGGAGGCGACTTGGCAGTCACAAATTGACGAATTTTTGATAAGAGATGTATTTGAATCGCCTAGACATGCGGGGGATGTAAGACAGATAGTGTCTGGTGTGGGAGTGGACCAAAATACGCAGCGCGTAGGAGTGGCGCGCAATTGCGCGCGGATTACTATCCCAGATTCATTTGAAATATAAGGGAGTAGTACCTGAGGAGGAGTGATTAGACTGTAACTTGGTTTGATCAGTGTTAATGCGATAAATATACAAGTCAAACCTGTTTCGACACTCATCACTGGACCCCCCACTCAGTTCACCCCCTCGCCGTTGTTCTTTGTACTTTCCATTGCAATTATTTCGCTGGCAACATATACAGCGTTTCGTGGAGTGAACTATCTGTATATTGTCTATTGAAGGATTGGTTTAACTCAGCATCATTAGTTATTCAAATTGTCCATAGGAATGCTTACTCGCCATCTTTGGTTGTTTCTTAACCTACATTATCCACTTTATTATTATTATTATAAGTCTACCTAATCTCATAATCTCCTAATAATGATTCAACCACTTGCTATACCTAACAAGGTGATCGTGTTCATTCTAATTATGCATTCGCGACCTAAACTTTCTACCTTATTTATTAACTACAAATATTAAAACACCGCTACAACTGTTCCCAACATATATTCAATAAATAATCTAATATCATTTGGTATATACATATATACATGCTAATTAGGCTTACTTATTTAAATAAAGGCCGCAAGATTCACAATACATGATTTAAGAAATTTACATATTAGAGTGTTTATTAGTTAAATCTTAAAAATTATATATTCACCCAATAATAAACACTCAGTTACCTATCAACGCTCTATAGCTTGAACTCATTGCTTCATTCATATTTCACTTCCCTGGGCACCAACATCGCTGGACCAATAGCCCTCGTCAATGGCCTTCTGCCTCCTAACCTTGTATGTATCATGGCACAACTTTGAGTAAATTTTTAGGCACTGGATTCTATCTTCATTCTTGTTGTGTAAAGCACTAAATCATATACATTTCTTACAGTAATGCATTAAAAAATACGCGTGCCAACCACCAACCAATTTCCAAAAACTTAACATCACGTCTAAATTCTTGAATAAATTTATCGTCAAATTCCACTCCCATCCCTCGAAGATATGTCTTGGTCATTTCCTGCTCCAAATCTGGCGGGTAAACCATTTGAGAGTCCACAGTCAAAAATGGAATGACATCAGTACCGACATAATCAATACAAGCTTCGCACATAAAATTGCATAGGTCGTATCCAATGTAGTTGAATCCAGCGAATTCAAAATCCAATAATGTGAGCTTATCGCAGTCATCGTGCAATAAAATATTGAACAAATGGATGTCATTGTGGCACATCATCACATTATATGCAAATCTACCAGTGGAAACTTTATTGGTTAGTACTGATAAATACTCATTAACTTGAGACCTAAGCTCTTGTTCATTGTAAATAGTATCATAACCTGGAAATTTAGTAGAATCCTCCATCCACTTTTTCATGCACTCCACCAACTTTGGTTCCTTTGACCAATGCTGTAATTTTGGAGTCATTAAAGAATGAAATTTAGCCAGTTCTTTTGCAAACAAACAAACCACCTTCATATCCGTATACTCCTTGTATACCAAATTCCTTCCACTTATGTACTCCTCTATCCTACCACCCTATCCATTAAATTATAGCTTACACGGTTAGAAAATTTGTCAAACTTGACAATTTGTTTGGGACCTACTCCCAAATTTCCAGCAATTTCAAATGCCTCACTCTCCTTTGCACGATCGATCATTATGTCAAGGCTGTAGTCAAAAACCCTAAAGACTACAATAGGTAAGTCGCTAAATTAAAACTGTAATTACTTTGTAATCCTGGTACATATTTTAAACACATAGTTAAGGGTACCTGAATCAAATCGAACGACTTTTATATCATCTACTGTCAAATGATTCTATGTGAAACTATTTGTACATACCCACTCATGGATTAATTTTAGACATAATTCCTTAACAAGCTTGGGGGTAAAGTCTACAATAAATCTTTGCCAAATTTTATCCGTATTGAATACGTCTGGTCTCACATCCCTAGACATTTTATATGGCAGACCCCACGAACTATTATATGCTATTTTTATTTTGTAAAAAAAATTATCGCAACCAATAACATATATTAAATATTTAAAGCAAATACATACAAATAATTATCCCAATGACATACATTTATATACTTAAATAGTATGTACTCTGCTATGTAACTTAATTATCGTCACTTTCGTGCCCAAAATATTGATTTCCCATGGACCCCTAAACATTATTTATAAAATCGAAATCATTTCATTTTCAAATTTCTATCATACTAAATTTGCACTCGTATAACATGTTTGCGCAAAAATTTTAACCTTCCATAATTTATATAATGCAATTGCATAATTCAATACGTCTTAATTTGGGCTGGGAAAATTGCGCTCTTGGAAATCCTGCTCGGTTACATAATAATCATTATAAATGTTGCATTATAATACTCTTAGTAGTTGAAGTAGTTGTTCGAAATGCCATAATTCTTCTTGTAATAATATGTTTTACATATTAACCGAGAAAATTCGGCCATCACATCTTTTCTTCTCTGGTCCACATCTTTCAATGATCTATATTAAATGCCCGTAACCTAGTTGCTATGAAGAGGATACGATTGAGCCACCACCCTAACTCCAAAAATTTAAGGTCCATGATAAAAGTGGTGAGGAAATTCTCATCATATGATACGCCAGAGGCATTTAAATAATTCATTACAAGTGTTTCGGTTAGCTGATGAGGATAAACCATATCAGAGTGAATCGATAAAAATGGAAATACTGAATTAGTTATTAGTTACCTTTAGGAGTTCCAAATATTAAGTGAGATGCTCCAATAAAACAAGCAAGGTCATAACCAGCAAAATTATAGCCTACAAATTCCAAATCCAATAACGTAACACAATCTACATCCTTGCGTACCAATATGTTAAATTGCAATACATCATTATGTGACACTACAATTTTGTAAGCATAATTCTCCGTAACCATTCTCATCTTAAGTTCATTTAGATAATTTTCTATTTCAATTTTTAATTTTGAAGAATCAAAAATACTAGTATGTTCGGGATATGAGATACATTCATTATACCAATCATTTAAACACCTTTCCAATTCAGTAACTTTATTCCAATCCGGAAATATCCCTGTCATTTTTGAATGAAAATCTCCAATACATAGACCAATATTGGCCACAAGCTTTTGGTCAAAAAACCCGTCCCTAGTGAAACAATCATTAGGCAAATACTCTTCAATTCTACAGCCCTACGTCACTTTATCACGCACATTTATCGCCAATGCCTTCAATCGTGATAGTACTTTAGGCCCTAATCCAAGCCTCCCGGCCTGTTCAAACGCTATATCTTCCCTTTGCCTGTCAACAGTAGATTTGGGATCAAAGTCAAAAATCCTAAAAACCACGTCACTCACGCGACTGAATCATAAAATATGTACCATTCTTTAATGCTAGTGACTTTGAATACATAATTCATTATCCCATTGTGGAATCTATTCACACATAGGTCTCCAATTCTGTGTTGATTCTGTATGAATTATATATCAAACCCATTCTGGAATGTGTTTGATGCACAGCGATTTGATATCATTAATATCAAATGTGGTAATTGTGCGTTGCATATAACTTCCAGTATTCAGAGTATCACCTGATGCCATTTTATAGAAAATTTATATCAGAAATAAATCAGGCGAATTACTGACGCTTGGTCAAGAGGGAGGCAGCATTCTTACGCACTCACAGTTGCCCTATGCCATATACAATATAAACGAAATTCTTTCATTAAACATTTAACATACATTCTCACATAATCCCAAATACACAACAAGGCAGATAGACAAGCTAAGGTGAATGAATAATGCATAATTTTCCCGAAAAATTAAAATGTATAAAGAATGACTATTGTTGCGAGTTGTATGTGACAAACACGTGAGATGATTCTTTCTTGAAGGCCATGATGGAGTGGTAACAAATAAGAGTCTGAATTATCATACTAACAATCTGCGGGACAGTCTTCACATAAATTGATGATACACACAGTAGTATATTAGAAAACAATGTGTGAATGAATAGTAATATTTCAATGCGTTTAACCATGAATCCAATGCAAAAGACGTGGGATAATATTGTCACGAAGTTGAGGATCAAGCTCTCGTAACCATTAATAATCTCGTGGCCTAATAGCAAATCTGCGTGAATCGTGTGAAATTGTTGATAAAAGTAACATGAACCACCCTCTAGCATTGAATTATTGAATATAAAATTTTGCAGTTTTACATTAATCTGATTAAACATAATAAACAAATATGGCTGGGTGGTCTGTCCCCTGATTACGTGCACAATAGTATAAAGTGCATAGCGACAGAGGTATGATCCAGAGTCGATATTGCACTTTGTGAACAGATAATATGGGATTATCTGGCGAATTAAGTGCGTTATATATATGAGTTATGTAAAAGACGAACAGTAAAAATTTTGCATTAGTCATTAATGTAATAAAATGCTGGGCGACTTACACAAAAATAGGAGTATTATTGTATATGTGATATATGTTGCGATCAAAACTGTGAGCTTTGGGTGGGATCTAAAGGCATATCCGTACTCCAAATGCTTGGATGCAAATACAATGAGGGTACTGTTGTCTATAGATTCCAAAAATTCATTGTTATCATCGGTTACCCCGTGTAAAGTGGCGGATGCCCTGGCATTACAGCCAATAGAGATTGAATCATCAGGATATACAAGTTCCACCGGTACAGAAGCAGTATCTTCATTTGAAGCATATACAAAACTTAGGGCGTGCCTATTCCATGTGGAGGGCTTTCCAGGGACAAGATCTTTCAACAACAATCTGTCTTTCATGATACAATTATATTAAATTGGAGCTAGTCTATATTTAACTCTTATCTTTGTATAAATGTCATGAAAATTGTTTTGATTGTTTAATTTTAGCTAGTTTGGAACGGAGTTCGTTTAGGTTCGACTTTGGGGCGGTTATTACATTAGGCGTGGCATACGTACATGGTGGTGCCCCACCACTGAGCAGTGGTTCTGGGTCCAGGCTCATAACACGTTTTTTCTTAAAATCTACCAGACTATTGTTTGCAATTTTTAGAGCATCCTTGTCATCAATGCAATCACCAGATTCTGAATTATGTGTCATTTACTTAGTTTCTCGTATATCTCAACCTTTTTGGCCAATACGCGTTTGTAGCCTCTTTCACGTTTTAATTCCCTGTCCTTCTTATCCCTTTCCTCAACTCCCTTGTTTAAGTCTATTTTTGGAGTGATTTTTTTGTTCGACTTAGATTTTGTGATTATATCGTTGGGCTCTGGATATTTCGGACCATTTATATTGTTAGATTTATCCTTTGAAGTTGTTAGGTGTTCTTTAATGATGTTACGTAGCGGTTCGTTTGACTTATCAGAAATCTTAATGACCTTAGGCTTCTTTAACGTAAGCGTTGTCTCTGAAAGCCATCCGTACGACATTCTTACAATATTAAATGGTGAAATTTATTCCATCTTATATTCAAAAATTGTCACTTCGGTATATTTAGAAAGCCTTAACATAAAATGGATAGGGAATTAGAGGCATCACAAGATCAACCACCCTTTAACCGTAGGCGGCTCTATACAATATAGGCACTATACACAACGAACATGTTGACACGTCACTGGTACAATTTATCTCAATAAATTTTGAGTAAGATGTAATACATCGTTAAACACGCATATTTACTATTTGTTATAAATGACAATCATGGTTTATACTTTCTGATAAGTGAGTTATTGTTCTAAGCATTGTTTAGCTGACTAAGTTGCCAATTAATTGCTGTGCTGGTTTACATTTCCAAATTTCACTTTTATGATTGATTGTTCACCATATATAGTGAATTATGTCATCATAAATCTCCATATAATGATATATGAACGCCACAAATCATCCTGGTCTGACCAACCCATCAAATTGTGGACTTTACATATAACATGGGTTGTATATCACTATTCTAAGCTCAGTTTGTGGCAAAAAATTAATTAGTTGATGAACATTGCCAAGTCCTGTTGCGTTTTAAAGTATTCAATGGGTAATGACTTGACGATCCGTCCCAGTTCCACCAAATATATTGATTTGCAAGTCTCCAGGGATGTGATATGGTGTGCGATAATAAATGTTGTGCAATGGTGAAGGTATTCATTAATTATTTGTCCAATTGGAGGCAAACCGGATTTGATCGATTGTCTAGGCTCGTCAACCAGCACCACCCGTAGCAGCTTCGAGTGCAGGATCAAACGGGCAACAGATATGTATTGAATTATCAGTGGAGTAAACAAAGATTTAACACTGTTATCTTTGTCCATAATAACCGTACTAAGCGGATCTTCAGACTCTAACTTTCTTATGAAATATGTTAGTCCAGACTTGTGCAGCGAATCGTGGATGAGATAATCCGGGTAAATCCCCCTAGGATTTACGTAATTTCGTATACTCCATCCCGTAATCATAGGCATTTCGTGCGGAATTACTCCCACTATATCTCCCAACACATCGTCTGATAACGTACTAATGTTTACACCGTCCAGTTGAATTTTACCATCAAACGGTATGATCCCTGATATATAATTCAACAAAGTGCTTTTGCCAGCACCCGTTCTACCAACTATCCCATATAAACCCCTACCAAAGTTGTAAAAGTCGTATTTGTCATTTGTCAGAGTGTGAATATCAGTAAAATTCTCTATGTTTGGAGGAAATTCGATTGATAACGATTTGTGTGCAGTTGTAAATACATTGGATTGGTCAGCATTAGTGTAAATGTTGTCGAAGGTGCTAATCGATAATTCCTAAATCAGTGCGTACATTTAATACAGTAATTAATGTGTAGAAACTCCATAATTAAAATACAAAAACATAATAAAAGATCGTCAAAAAATTCAACCATCTAGTGATGCCATATTCGTTTTGTTGCCAAATTTTTTGGTAAATTAATTTCCTAAAATTGTCGTGATGGAAACATATTTAGCATGACAATATTCATCTAAAGAATTTACTCTTAAATAAAAATATTGACGTACAGTTCATAATTACAATGGAATACATGTAAAGTACTTACTTGAAGCCTAGATGCACAACACATCTCCGTCTCCAGCTGTACAATCGTATTTATCAGTTGTCTAGTAAGCTTAGCAAAGGCAAATGAGTATGAAAGGGCCAGTCCAACCCTAGGGGTTGGATCTAACTTCAGGATCGATCTGTCTGCCATACCTCGAAAAGGGGTAAGGACAGCGGAAGCAAATTCCAGTGGCAAAGATAGCACTCTAAGGCGCAATAAGGCCCAAGATGCAGAGGAAATCTTGATAAATCGCATTCTCTGATATTCAAGTAAAGAATCTAAATAATTTTGGTACATAAATTTCTCAACCTTAAATGATCTAATAACCGATTCCCCATCAATGCATTGGTTACATATAGTGCAAAGTGGGCTACGTTTTCGAAGAGTTCGCTTCATAATCTCCTTGTTTATTCCCATATAATGTTTGAAGACCCAGCAATAGACCAAGAGTACAAAAAATGGGAATATTACAATACAAATAGGATTCAAATAACAAAGTGATAATAGTATCAGTGTGATACTGGATAGTGCTGATGTCACTTCGCAAAAACGGTGAAACAGCGACTGGTCCACGTAATTTTGATCCGTTGATAGTCGGTTTATTATGCGGCCTAATGGCATACTGTCGTAAAAAGTCATAGGCGAACACAACACGCCAGACACTGAAGATTCATACGTATTTTTGGCGCCAGAAAGATTGCCAATTGCCTGATAAAAACACTTACATAAATCAAACACGATTGTTAAAGACGTAAATAAAGTGAACAGGTATAGATACATGCGCCCCTCTTGAGATCCAGCCGAAGACCACTTTCCGATGATAAAATCACTAATAACATGAGCCATAGCCGAAGATACTGTACAAAACACTAGTATTGAAAGTGGAAAATATCCTACATGGCGTAGATACCACGAATAACGTTGTAACAGGGGTAATTGCGGTGTGCTTGTATCACTTTCCGGAATCGCATGATTCTTAATCTTCTTTCTGGGAGTGTCCAAAAGAATGGATTTCGGCGATTCCAATGAATCAATATCCTCAATTTTCATATTTCTAACGTCTAAATTACTGTAGGTCAGTTTAGGAAATACATCCAAAATTGTTCCAAGGGGTACCGGATCCAGCTGATAATTGTAAAGGGCTAAATTGAAACTTGCCGGTTTCAATTGGTAAATATGCTTAATTAGTTTCTCGTCCATTAACACAAAGCATGTGCTATTGGATAATATGCCTGGGTCGTCTAAGTTGGTGAAAAGTGACCAGAAAACTTGACAAGCAAGGCTGGGGTCTAGTACAGAAAACACATTGCCAATCAACTGTACCAGTGGAGAATTGCCACTCGATCCTTTAATTTCTTGGTAATAAATTGACCTAGCCATAGCAATTCTAGTACGTTGGCCCGTCGATAAACTACCCCCCCTCTCGTCAATTGTGCGATGATCACCATCTTCCCAGCTATCAAAATCATCTGTCAATCCACATGCTGAAACTATTCTATTGTATATTAATTCATTATATGGACGAAAGAAGGTTATAACGCTTCGTATCGTGCCAGAAGGGAGCCAAGAAGTTGGTGTAGTAAGGATGCATTCGCAATCCAATTTTATGATGCGGGACTCCAATTGCGATAAAAATTCCAGTTTGTTTCCCTGTGATAGGCCTGTTATCACGGTTACTCCACCATTTTTAACCAATTTTATGAGTTTTTTCTCAAATTCCACATCGTTAGCTTTGTCAACAGTGTTTACATCCTCATGTATGTTGGCATCATCTGCACGATTGTTAGAGTGTAAATTTAGATACTTGGAAATACGCCTAAGTGAAGCTATACCAGAAAGATGATCAGCAAGATGCCCAGAAAGGTGCTTCATTGGCCGTATCAAATAGGTAATAGTATGCATTAGCGGTATTGCAACTGAGGCATCCAAGCTCAGATCTGGGGTCTTTTCCATCAAGTACAAAACGAAGGTTACCAATGATACAATATATGGAAGTACCGATCCTAACCAATTGGATACAGCATATAAATATGCTCTTTTATTACAAATTTGCAATTCCCGTGTTCTACTGGTAAGTATTGCCTCCTTTGAATATTCCATCCAACGAATTAGCCTTAACGTCCTGATATTGCCCAAAATGTTCTTGGTCTCCACCACCCTTGAATCCAGCTTTTTTAGGTATAGTTTTACAAGTGAAGAAGATTTTATCTGTAGCAAACACATCAAAAGGGTGATTAATCCAACAATAAGCGTGGATGTGGTGGAAGCATTCCCAACCTGATTGTACATCCACGTGGCGATAATTGCCACACGAACGGGAGTAAGTAGCAAATCTGTAATGGCTAAGACGCCCCAAGATGCGTTTTCTATGTCAAACAGTTGTAAATTCAACAAATTTGCCCCTTCATTAGATTTAACTATATTGCAATTTTCTATACTCTCTTCGACACCAGCGGGATTATATAAAGCCCTTTTGCAAATTAGGGCTCCAAGTGTTGTCTCTATTCGTATCTCCAATCTGTAGTAATAAAAAAAGAAGTGGGTATCAAAAAATATGTCAACAATTTGCAATATGCAAAGTGTTGTGGTCACCAATCCACTTAAAAACTTATTATTTATAGCGTCCTCATTTTGCATATTTTTAAGTATAGTCTTAAGCAATAGTACATTGCAAAATTCCATAATATCCCTTAAAAGTCCTAAGATGATGAGCATAAGAAAGGATTTCCAGTATGTGATGTAAACAGCAATGTTTAATTTACCAAAAAGACCTTCACATAGCAACTTGGTCTGTTTGTCTAAGATGGCCTCAAGAGTTTCAACCTTAGATAAATCTTTATCAACTGGATCTACCGATGGTAGCTCATCATCTGTGAGTTCCTGGTGCGATTTTAACAAGATCCAATCTGTGAGCCAGCTAAAACAAATGAAGTTTAAGCCACCGGAGCTGGGGAAATCTATCCTTTCCCGCTGCCTAAAACTTTCCATTCTGATACCCCTAATGAAATTTATGGGTGACATAAAACAGTTCGCAACTCTATTAGACATTGTAAATTGTCGTAAATGCAGGGCTTCTGAATATAAATTGGTAGGTGGATCAGGTACATTTATACATTAAAGGATCTTATTGCTTAGGCCGTTTTAATGGTAGCCATAATTATTGTAGATCTGCCCCCCATTGTATACAATAATATCTATGAGGTAGATCTGTATCAGCATGTTATTTGCCAGATTCTAACATTTAAATGCCCGGTATGTATGGATCCCATGGTTATATACAATTAGATCTAGTTATTAAACGATTATTCAACAACTGTTATTATTCTGCGATATTTATTAATAATAGATTGTTTAAAATTAGTTATGAGTGATACAATTGATAGATTTCCTTATAGTGATTGATGTCATTATATGCTAATGACAATGTGTCATTTGTGTGAATTTGTCACAGGCTATTCACTTAAATTCATTCTATAATGTGCGATTTTATTTCTTAAAAATAATAAATATTGTGTGTAATTTGTACATAAAACTTCATTTGTTGCATTTGCAGGTTTAAGTGTGTTCGGTTTAAAAAAAGTCTAGTAAATTTTTATCTATTTAATTCCGCAATTATCCCTTAACAAATATCCATTTATCACCAAACTACTGATTTTGTTACTATAATTAATTTTACACTTATGCTAGTAACAGTGGGACATAATAGTATATTGTTTTGCATGAATGGGGACGGTAAAGTTGTCCGGTCTAAATGATTATCTCCATCCCTCACCAGAGTGCATCCTACCATTAACTAAAACTAAAAAATCATTTGAAGTAACCCCTAGAACTGATAAAGATGTTGATAGTGTTGGTAATCAACCAGTTAAAGTCAGTTTGAGTGATTGTCTATCTTGTTCCGGATGTCTTACATCCTCTGCACCTATGTTGGAAAATAATTTCTACTTGGAAGTTTTTGATAAGCTTAAAGGCTCAAAATGTCCAGTATTATCTATATCTACCCAATCGCTGCTGTCCCTTAGCACTATGTATGGATTGAAACTTACTGAAACATTTTTGAGGATTAAAAAATACTTCATTGGCAAGGGAGTTAAATATGTTTTCAATCAATCACTAGCCGAAGCCATTCAATTGCAAGAATCAAAAAAGGAATTCGACAAATCTTACAAGTCAAACACAACTCTTATCTGTTCCAACTGTCCTGGGTGGGTTATATATGCGGAGAAATCATTGGATAGAGAATTTTTGGGTAATATGAGTACAATAATGCCACTACAGGCGATACAAGGTTTGCTTGTCAAATTTGTAGTTACTATTAGGCATAAAATGGAGTTTAATATGTTCAAATATCGCGAAATATTCAACCCACTGTTGCTACCTATAATTAATATTAATGAAATAACGCCAAGTGATATATATCACTTATGCATTACACCATGTCATGATAAGAAGCTAGAATTGTTGCGACCAGATTTAGTGGCAAATTACAGCAATCTATGTAAATTGCTACAAATTGATAATGATAGTAACAGCGTCAAAACGACCTCATTGATAGATGGCGTTATTACAACTGGTGAACTTGAACAGCTTTTAAATGACGATTTTTACAATATTTCAAGTGTAAACGATGAATTATATGCAGATTCCGATTTATTAACGCCTGTTGATCTAGAATCTATCAAGTCTCTGCTTGGAATACAACAAAATGGTGTCACCAATGATATTATAAATAGTGGAATTATGCCATACGATAACACAGAATTTGTTCACTCCGGAGGTTATGGTGAAGAGCTGTTCAAATATGCTGCGAAAAGGTACCACGGTAAAATAATAGACACTGTGAAATTCAAAAACGTCACGAACAAAGATTTCAAACAAGCGACGCTACTAACCCATGACAATATAGATAATAAAGAAATCAAATCATGCGATAAACCCACAATAAAAATAACATTGGCAACTGGTTTCAGAAACATCGCAAATGTAGTAAGTAATATTAAAACAAACCTTGGATTTAATTACGTTGAACTAATGGCTTGTCCTGGCGGCTGTATTAATGGGGGGGGTCAGATCAAACAATTGCAAGTAGATAAGAGCTATGACGATAGGATATATGTAAGTAGTGATAAAATACCTGCTATAATTGAGCTAGAAAGCTGGTTATGGCTGGAAATATGTAGATTGGTCGACAGAGGTAGAGGTGGATTGTTGACTATGGAATTTAAGTCAATAAAAGATACACGTATAGACTGGTAATATAATGTTTTGGCATTTTTAGCGAACTAATAATGAGTTTAAAATTGTATATTAATGTATTATAGCGATTTATGGTTATTAAGTTAATATTTTAGAAGTAAATTTTCAAGCATCCATGAGGAGTGTATCTTTAAGTTAAATAAACTTACAAATATAGTATTTTAGCATTTAAATTGAATTGTATACTTAAAAATTATATAAATTCTCTTAATAATCATATATATAGAGAGAATCTGGTGTGTATGTCTAATATGAGGCACAACATAGCACTACTTATGTCGAATTTACCATTGTTGCTATTACTGATCACAAGTGCATTTTCTGCAGACATAAAAATTTGTATAAACGATGGAAGAATCCACTGTTTCGTGTATGTAATCGCATTGACAGATGATAATGTTAATGAGGAGAGTTTTTTATCGCATGGTGAAATGCCCGATCTTCTAAATTCATACGAGGAAGCCAATGTAATCGCATCAAATTTCGTAGATAACACGTGTAAAACACTCAAAATATCAGGCATAGGTAAAATATCTGTCAAGGTATGGCCTTTTGTTTCCACCACTGAGGTTGCTAACTTGGATCAGCTCAATATACCTGCAAGCTTCGACAAAGTACACCAAACAATTGATATAATTGATGCTAATGCTAAGGAGACTATTACATTTAATGTTAGCTTGGGCTATAACTCAGTTTCTGGGTCTATCATTGTTAGCGGTGGGCAAATTGACCATAAATCACTTTTAGTTGGTGCTATGAATGAGTTTAATCATACATTTGTCGGTAAAGTGGCAAGCGATTTTACCTATCAAGTGAATAATCTGCCTAAGGGAAACTATCGCATATTTCCAATCAAATTAGATACGATTGTGCACATACCTAAAGAGGCCAAAATTTTTTGTTCAAATTACTACGTAAAGGAACCTCATCACTCCTGTATTTACACACATAGCTATAATTCTGGTATTGATAGATTGAATGTAAAAAGTACCACAATGAGGAGTGAAATTGACTATTTAAATCAATCATTAAATGTAACAGGATCAATAAATAATGTTGACCTTGATATTTTTGGAAATCCAAAAGATTCTACCATATCATTAATACTGAAATCTAATAGGAGTGCTCTGTACACTGTTGAATTGCATGAATTTATTGGGTGCAAAAATAGCACAAAGAAGGTAGCACAATCTATTACTCGTATGGAAAACATTGATTTCCATGGGCTTAAAGAAGGGAAATATCTCGTACAAGTTTGGCTATCTTCTCCAGGCATTAACTCCACTGATGTAAGGAATAGTAAGAGTGGATTGATGTCAGAAACTACCGTATCAATTAAACCCTATGGCGGTACAACATACATTGGCATAGACTTTGATTTGCTGCATAAAGATAAAAGCTATGTTGGCGAGGATGATCTCATTTTTAATGCATTTGTAGAATTCCTAATTAGAATATTCGGCAGAATTCCGGTTCACATTATGTGTTGGGGGTTATTAATTTACGGTTTGCGGTCATACTATGGTGATCAATTTGATAATTTTGTGAATATGAAGATTAGGAGTCTGCTTATGCAAACTTCTATAAAAAATAAGAAGGATAATAAAAAAAATAAATGACAAGAATGTAAATACTTTAGCCGATATTTTTGTTTTGTTTCTATGTTGTGGAAAATCAACTTGATATTATATGGTATTTCATGATCATATGTTACTTCTTTAATTCTACTAATTAACTTTTCTGGATAATTTTATCTAATTAATAGATTACAAACTAGTCTAATCTGGCTGTTATTGGTATAGATCTGTCAATTAGAATATATATGTGGTAATTCAACATTCGTGATACATCAATATTCAATAAATAAATTGTGATCATAATATGCGGACACGATAATGAATAATTTGTTTTAGGCGGCTTTTAATCAACTTTATATAAAAGATAATATAAACAAATTGTTATTAATTATAGTCATAATTCATGAATAATTGATCCTGGTTATTTAAATAATATTAAAAGTTTTGATCACAAATAAAACTAATTAACATTTAGCATTATAGTGATAAATAAGTTCATTAATTGTTATTTATTAAATTATTTGTCAGTAAATAATTTATCTATAAGATTTTCCACCAGTATACGATGTATGATCTGACAATTATTGAAATTAATTAAGTAACAAATATGGTATATGTAGTCTATAATTAGGTAAAGGAGGTAAGTGATAGACTAAAATTTTGAATGACCTAACAAAAATGCTAAAATTAAACAAAGTTATGCATTGACAGACTTATTTTTTCTTCTGGTCCTAATCACCTTGGCCTTAGCCTTCAAAGCCTCAATCTGTTCCGTCTCCGCCTTCTGTTTAATCCATACATTCTTTTGGTTGTGAATAGCTTCCTGTAGTACCCTTTTATTTCTAAATTGGTTGCCCTTGCAACGCATGTAGAAATTGTGGTACATGTGAGAATCTATCTTCTTTGAATCCCTCAGTTTCTTTAACAACCTCCTCAAAACGCGCTGCCTTCGAGTCCAAAGGATCTTTTCAGGTTGTCTGGCGTTTTTGGTGCCCCTGCGTTTCCCCAAGCCCATATGTCTACCCTTACTCTTGGCTTCATGGAAGAGTCTAATACGGGCTCTGGAATGAGGAGCTACACTCTTTTTAATAATTAGACCATCCCCTATCAACTTCCTTATGCTAAATCCTGGGAATTAGTTAAATTGCTTACGGGAATTTGCCATAGCAATTTCGCTCATCTCATTGGGATCCAACCAGACGCGCGATTTGCTGCATTTCAGTACGGAAGCTGCGAGTCGCTTTTGCAACTTTAGGGACTAAATCACTATCAATCTTACCATTATGCCGATTAAAGTTATCGGTCGAGGTTAACAGTAATGTATCCAAATGCAACTAAAGCGCCCCACCTGTGAGCATTGATGTATATTACCGCATTGCATATCCACATTAGCCTTCACTATGAGATTCCACAAGTTTTACTGTAGGATCTTATCTACAATACTGTTAATATTGGTAAACTTCCTAACCACAATTCTTGTAATGAAAGGTATAACCACAAATCGCACATCTAAGGCATTCCTATATAACGCAACAAACAACAAGCATTTTGGACATTCAAAGCGCATAAATTCAACAGCTCAACTGTTATATAATAATAAAACAATTACTGGCATCGAAAATAGATATAAAAGTGGAATAAATCCGTTTAATCAATCTCCTAAGGATATTCTGGCCGATTTAGTTGACACAAAGGAGGAAATTATCGAGTATAATCACAACAAAAACAAAATTAATAAATTGTTAAATCTCGAAAGTCAAATTCATACTCATACCACCGTTATTCACCACGGTAATCACTCATTTGACCCTGCTGATTCTATAGCCAATAACTCAACTAATAGCAGTAATCTTAGTAATAGAAGCAATACCACTGAAAGCTCAAAAAAGTCAATTAATAGATCATTGAGCCACAGCATGAATATTGAGTATGAATGTGAACCCATAAAATTTATCCAAGCAACACCAGAAGACTCTGCCAAATTGGAAAATTTTGACAAGATCTGGAATGCCATAGTTTCTATGCGCAAAAATTTTAATGCGCCAGTTGATAGCATGGGTGCTCACTGTTTGGGAGATAAAAATGCCGATGTTGAAACCCAACGATTTCAATACTTGATAGCATGTCTATTGTCTAGTCAAACTAAGGACAATATCACCAGTGAAGCGATAAATAACTTAAGGAATAGTGGACTACTGACTATAGAGAAGATACTAACTGCAAGTGTAGAGGAGATTGATAAACATATAGGGAAGGTGGGATTCCATAATACCAAAGCTAAAAATCTGAAGAAGATTTGCGAGATTTTGAGGGATAAATTTGACAAAAAAATACCAGATAATTTTAATGATCTGACAAGCCTCCCCGGTATTGGACCTAAAATGGCCCATTTGATTCTTCAATTAGTAAGAATTCGTTGATTTAGGGATTTGGCAAGGTTGAAGGTATCGCAGTGGATGTTCACGTCAATAGAATAGCTAACCGGTAAGTTTTTAATACTATTATATAATTTAAATTATAACGCAATATTTACATAGTTTGGGGTGGGTTAAAAGCAACAGTCCCGAAGGAACTCGTGAACAACTTGAAAAAATAATACCTAAAAAGTTTTGGGCCCAATTAAATGTGTTATTGGTTGGTTTTGGTCAAATGATTTGTACCAAGGCGGGACCTGGGGTAAAATTAACTTTAATTTAGTGCTCAACTTGTCTAGCAAATTCATATTGTCCCGTTGGGAGGGCTATGACCAAGTAATTCATCGAATTGCATTAGATAAAGCTTTAACTTGAATTGTTTTAAACTAAATTGTCTCTAATAAAATCATTTCTGTTGTGAAAACGCTTTTTTCTTAATTCTTTAACGATTAATGCCAATAAATTTCATATTGTACATATTAAAATAGTATACATTCAATATTGCTAATTCAATTTATATGTGCGGTTATTCTCAAACGTCACATTAAATAGTTTTATAACGTATAATTTGGATTACTAAAATATAGGCACCACATCTCATATATGATATGTCTGGTATTGTTATCCTCGTTATCACTTCTCTTAAACAATGCAGTATGTATATTTAATTTTGGAGGTAAATCCTCAAGTTTGAAGTTTTATAAACAACTAGAACAGATACCAATTTACTATCTAAAAGATAAAAGGGGCAATGTGGTAAAGAATGTCTACAACACCTTAGTCAAAGGGACTGTTAGTTCAAATGCCTGGTCTCCGAGTAGATATAGGAACCCGAATAAAGTTGTGGAATGGGATGTAAGTATCGATTCCGTGCCTGCTAGTATTATACCTCTATTTGCCGAAGAAAAACTAGCCCAAGCCTATGCCCAGCATCTTGGCGAAGGATCTCAAGTTGTAAAGGCGTCACTGGCTGACTATTTGAGGTGGTCTGAAGAATTTTCTGGAGACACGTGTATACTATTGCCACACAGGGAATCACTAGATTTATGTACCAAAGGTACCGGGTTTTCTGGTACTCCAATATTTATCACAAACCCGCCAATTACAGTTAGCGTCAAGGGTAAACCAAAGGGTTACGCATTCTTCATATCTCCTTTCTATGCATTGGAAATATTAGACATTATCATGCGTGGAGAAACAGTTACAATCGATGAGAAGAGGCTATCTTTGGAATTTTACCCTAGCTTTACTGATAGAATTAAATCATTTCTAGGATTTTCACAAACTCAGCTTAATGGATTTCACTCAAAACACTTTACAGCTGTAAACAGTAAGATGTATGCCATTAGCCTCGAGCTACTGTCTTCACTAGTGTACAACTATCCAGAATTGGGTAATAATGTTGTAATTATTACAAACAACCGCTAGAACTACTTGTTCGTTGTGGTACTATTGTACAATTATTACCGAAAATGGCGTTACAAAAAAGTTATGTTAAAATAAGATCACGCCAGTTCTAACGCAGTCCAACCTGGCAAGTTCCACGATTGTAATTTTGTAAATTTTGGTAAAGCTTTGGTGTAGCATTTGTATGATATTTCTAAGTCCGGTGCCTAAATCAAATACAATAATGCAATTTTTGGAATATCTTTTCATAAAATATTATAAAAGCTATAATACTTACATAAAAACATATTAGAGATGATGCGTGAGAATCCAGCAGTGCCTGAATTAGCTCATCGCCCGGAGAAAAGTCATCCCCTCCGGTCAAAGCCTTAATCCTCTCGATGCGCCTCAGTGAATTGTAATTTACATCCGTACTATAGACGCTATCCAATTGATTAACACTGCAAGTGTTGATAGAATCTAGCGATGAAATAAAAGAAAAGTGAAAAACTTGTAGCCCGTGCAAAGATGCTATAAATTCAGATAACAAAGAAATATCATCCACATTTGTACTGATAATTCTAGTTAGCACTAGAAAGTCCAATTTATATATTTTTAGTTGAAAAAGCTGCTTTACAGTGACATTGGTGTCCAGTATTAAAGATGAGAGTAATGGAGCGTTAGGGGGTATTACATCAATATAGTACCTAACACTGGGGTTGACAAATGATACAACAATGTCATTTTTCAACGTACTAACTTCCAGATGCTTTAAATTTCTGTAAGTTAGCAATATCCCATTGTAGTCGAATTCTATGACATTGTAGCCTTCGGAATTCGTGCAATCCAAAGACAGCTTCAGCGACTTGACCGAGTTATGATGTTTTTTTACCAGTGATAAGTATTTTGAATTGCCATTTACCCATCTTAAGTCCACTGTATGCCAAGTGGCTGCAAGATCGATTGCCCTGTCCCAGTGTCTACTCAGTAATCTCAATTTGCAGCGTTGTACAAAATCTAGATATTTCAGAATTGTGGTAACATTTTTCATCTCCTCCAATGCTGACCTATTTATAAATTTATCAAGTATTATTGCCATTGTTGAATCATTTTGACAAGCCCACAAGTGCACCTACTGGACCATGTCTGCGGACTAATTTAATCCTTGGAAAATTTGTGAAATATTCTTCACTTCTATATGAAATATTTTCTAGAAGGCATAATAATCAGTTTGACCACAATTGCCCTAAAACGACATATTGTAACAGAATTTTTTACTTATTGGTATTGGAATCTTTTACCTGTTATACAAAAAATACTTTAGAATGGATGGAATTGATTGGGTAAAGAGTTTAAAGCCACAAAACGAAGAAACTGACATGTCTACTATTGATTGGACTAAGTTTTTGCCCCCTAAACTGGAAATACCAGAGTTGCCTACTCAAGACAATTGGAGGCTATATAAGAAATCTAAAAAGCATGAGATTCGATTGAGAATTTTGAGGGCTAAAAGTAATAAATAATTACTTTTATGCTTGGTATGCAACATATTTTTCTCCATCTGATTAACGGGGCTTTAAATTATATTCGCGGGTAGAATAGTTAGGATCCCCCATTTGGTTATATTGTGTAGATATTAGATGATATATAGTATAAATGGTAGTGATGAGTAATACTTTTTCAGTAAACCTATCTCTTGAGACACTTTCACATAGTGTAATCAAAGAAACCAATTTGCCCAAGGGTTGGGAAAATATCGCTGCAAAAGATAGATCAGAAATGCCTGGAATAATGACATTAATTGCAGAATATAGCGTGTTAAAACCCCTTAAAGGAATCAGGTTAAGTGGATGCCAACATTTGACAAATCAAACCATGATCTGTATAGAAGCCTATGTATCACTAGGTGCTGAAGTTAGATGGTGTTCATCTAACCCTTTATCTACAGTAGACCTAGCAGCAACATATTTGACAGTCAAATATCCTGATAAGGTCACTTGTTTTGCGTGGAAAGGTAACCTCATCTATGAATATAATAATAAAATAGCAGTATATTAACTGATAATTTTTCACTTATTTTACATGCGAATCGAGCACTTAAACGAAATGTCAACATTATCATGTTATATTATCCATATTTTTTACATTTATAACTATTTACAATATTATCAGCGGTTTCGTTTAACAATAGACTTTTTGTGTTTCTTCTATGTATGGATTCCACTGGATTTACATTCTTATTATTTATGTGTTTTGAATTATGTATTTAATACTGATATATTTAGCAATAATTATTTAAATTGATAGAAATTTACATATGTAAACTATTAGTATGTACATATTCATGTAATACATTCTACTTGTATCGTTATATATTTATTTAGGCGAATCAATGGATGAATATTGGTGGTGCATTTATCAAACATTATCCTGGCCAAATAACAGGGGCCCTCACACATTACATGACGATGGATGCTCATCCTATATAATGCTACACCATGGAGTTAACCTAGAAAAAAATTTCGAGAATACTGGACAAAAGGGTAACGTGAAGGACTTAGAAGTGAAACTTTATGACGGGGTGTCAATGTTTAACCTGTTGAATAAAATTTTGGACAAAGATCCCAAATTTTGGCACAAAATAGCAGCCGATCTAATAGGTATAACTGAACAAACAACTTCTGGTGTCACAGCTTTTAGACAATTTTGCAAAAAAGGTGGGGTTTTGGCAACCGTTTTTTGTGCTAACGACTCCATAACAAAATCCAAATTTGATAATATATATGGTACTAGGCAGTCTGCCTTGGATGGTTTCATGCGTGCAACTGATGTTATGGCTGCTGGCAAGGAGGTGGTGGTTATAGGTTATGGTCAAGTGGGTAGGGGTGCTGCTGAAGCCTTTAGGGGACTAGGGGCCAGAGTTCGTGTTACCGAAATTGATCCAATTTGTGCTCTACAAGCTTCAATGCAGGGTTATGACATTGTGTTACTTGAAGATGTTGTTGAAACCGGAGATATATTCATTACGACAACTGGATCTATCAAGAATATACGTGTAGAACACATGTTAAAGATGAAGGATGGTGCGATTTTGGGTAATATTGGACAGGGCTCTGAAGAAATCACTGTAGAGGAATTAGCAGCGGTAAAGGATGTAAAAAAGGTTCATTTAAAGCCTTATGTTGATAAGTATATTTTACCTAACGGCAATGGCATTACCATACTAGCTGATGGAAGACTATTTAACTTAGCCTGTGCAACTGGCCACCCATCATTCGTTCTATCCACTTCATTTTGCAGCCAGATCCTTTGCCAAATCGAGGTAGCAAAGAACCTCACTCGTAAGGAATATGATAAGGTGTTGGTTAAGCTACCAAAGATCGTTGATGAGAAAATTGCCAAAATCCACCTTAAGCACTTAAATGCTAAATTGACGATGTTGACGCAAGAGCAGGCTGATTTTATGGGCGTATCCATTGATGGTCCTTACAAGCAAGATAATTACCCCTATTAACACTAATTATAACCCAGTATTAAATAAATGTAATGTTAATATTTATAACAGTCTCTAAGTATAGTTTAGTGATAGGATTTTTATGTGGGCAGTTTAGGTGTATTAATAATTATATTATGACATTTACAAAAAATTATTATCATATAAATCAATCCTACGCACTTATTTTATATATGAGACTAGTAAAGTTAAAACATTAACTGCAAATAGATGTATAATTAATTACATGTCCACTGTAAATTATTAGCTGGATAATTTATTCTGAAAATAGATAAATGTCCAATAAATTTAAACAATTTTCCTGCGTATCCATCTGTAATTGTATAATTTTTAGTGGTTGTATGATATAAATGTGTATATTTCAAATTTGGCGAGAAATATAACATAAATAATCAAAATATATTGTGATTTAGTATTTATATTTATTTATTAAATATTAAATAAGTTGTTTAAAAATTATTTTCTGAAATAATTCCATAAATTTCAAAATTTACCACAGATCCTAATGTGCCACACACTCAGCACTCTAACACAGCATAATGGATTGGAACAGCGACAATTATCCTTTATCCAACAGCTGTGCCTGTTCGTCTGCGCGTTTACAGCCAATTGTAACTATAAAAGAAGACGAGATGCCTCATTCTCATGATCACACATTTTCCGGCACAGCGTTGCCTACACAAATGGCCCAAGGAATTTCATTTGTCAACAGTAACACCAACGGTTATAGAACTACTACTGTTTTGGGTGATATGACCCCTTCTAATTCCGTAAAAGATGGATTTGACAATAAGCTTGATTCCTTAGATGCTATAAACTCTAACAGATCGCCCACATCACCCAATTCATTCGCTAAAGTTGAAGCCCTGTTGCAGTAAGTACAATTTTTACTTAGTAAATATCGACAATTAGCCCTGGATGCTGTTACGTTACTCAAAAGTGAAAGGGAGGACCGAGAGTTGATCAAGGAGAATATGGCCAGGGCCGCCTTTGATGCATATAAGTCTTTCGAAGATGACTTAAAAAATAAAGCGCTGGATGCAGTCAAAGAAATGCAAATTGAAATCAGGAAGGAGAGGGCTATCTACATAAGTGAAAATGAAGAGTTGATTGATAAGTGGTAAGTTACAGTATTTATGTAGCAATAGGATGGAAAGGGAGTTCAACCGCATCAGGAACATTAATCTAGGTGATTGCAAATTGCTGAAATGCATGAGCGATAATGAAAAGTTGAAATTAACTGAAATGATTGTGGATATGTTCGACAAGTTCAGAAATGAGGTAGTTGATTCGGTGGTCAAATTCATGGATAACACTAAAGCTGATGAGCAATTTTGTGATGACGTAGATGAGTTTGTACATGTGGCAATTTTGTAAGTGATTGTTAATTTAGGTCCCAAGCCACTCTCTGATCACTTTTAATTCCACTATTTTTATAACACGTTATCTCTTATTTGATTAATCTTCTTTTCGAAGATATAAATCATTATAATTGTATTTATTTCAAAACTCACATATTTTATGCATTGTATATTAATTGTACTAATATTTGTATTTAGAATCTGGTCATTAATTTAGTTTACTCAATTAATTGTTATGCGCGTGGATAATACTACTATTACATACATGATTCAATTGTATTTGTATTCGTATTTATTTATTATAAAAATGAACGTTTTTTAATTATTCATTTGATTTATATAATTATTTGGTAGACAAATTGAATAATGTAAATTTAAACGTGAAATTGTTATAGAAAATTTTATTTTAATGATATAAATAATTATATGAATTAATAGATTCTTATGCAACGGAAAATAATTAATTCACTCAATTATATATGGCACGGGTAATTACAGAGAATAATCAGTAAAATATATGTTTTATTAAACACAATAATACCGAAAATTTTTATATAATCGGCACATGCAAATAATAAATAATATAAATTGTGTAATGTACTAGGATACAATACATAAAAATTACATTTAATTATTATATATAATGTATATTCTACATTAGTTACCCATGTAATTGTGAAAATACAATTACAATTTGATATTACAATCCTTCAATAACAATAGATATACATTAGTTTTGAATGTTATTCGCGTTATACTGTGTCAGTATTTGACATTCTCCCAACCTTAGTGCGCAATATATCCAGTTTTTCCCTTAGCGAATTCATCCTCCCATCATGGGACGACGTTGTCTGGTAATCTACATTGGCTTGATGTGGCAAAGTATTGCTTAAGTTGAGTTGACTGAGTTCAACGTGTTGATAGCCAATCGTATCATAAGTAAATTCTGGTATGGTCAATTTGAGATTGCCATCCTTCCAACCGTTGAAGACATACGCGAATGCAATGAATGATAAAGAGTAGGCGAATAATATAACCGCATTGATATACATGGGCATCAACTTGGCCTGGATTGTTATGTTGATAAGGCCCGTTATCACATTGGCGTATATGAAAGTATGTAGAGGATTTTTGTTGAGCATTCGCATGGTTTCGGTGGTATCATATGGCTCGAAGTAAATGGTGAAGATGAGAGATAATAAAAGTGTGATGCATACAGTGGAAAGGAGAAATAGGTTGTACATTAAATTTGCCATGCATCTCCAGGTCTCAAAACCAACTGAACCAAGAATTATGTACAATAACATGGTGCCAACAGCAATGCCTAATAAAGTTTTAATCTTCGCATAGCCAAGATTGGGATCATCGTCGTTTGATTTTGATTCTGATGAGATAGTGGGCATTCTTGAAAATAACCTCATGAATCTGGACTTTTCTGGTTGATTCTGATTCGCTTTGCCCATAATATTAGTCTGTGTTTTCTGTTTCTCATCTATAGCTATTAGATAATATCCTAGTGTATGGCCAAACAGGTAGAGAGGCAATAAACCTGCAATATTTAGTAAGCATTCAAGATTCATGAGTAGGAATGTATTTCTTGGATTATTTGATAGTAATTTTCCCAATTCATACTTAAATATTACGATATCGTATAGGATGGAATAACATAATGCAATACCGAAAGATATTTTGTGGCTGGAAAAATGAACTATCGATTCGGCAATGAAGGAAACCGTTCCCATCACAATGAAAAAATTGCCCATTGCGCCATATTCTGTTATAGGCGTTCTGTAATCGATCGATTTGGTGACAATTAGACGGAAAATACCCATGCCAAACAGTATCAACGATTTCTTGAGCGACTCCCTAAACGTATTCAAATCTTTGGTCTTGGATTTGTAGTGAATTGATATGGGAGATACTATTGAAGCAATTAAGATGAATAATCCTTCCCCAGTGTCCATTAAAGACAGTCCTTCATGTTTGGACTTGAATAGTAGTGGTGAGAATGTTATGAAGTCAACTGCAGTAATTGATATGTACACAGAAATAAAAAGGGCGACTCGAATAATAGTAATAAATTCAAAAGTGCCTTTTGATGAAAGTAATTGTCTGGTGTATAACTCTTTGTCGGTAGGCCAATTAAAGTCATTTCTGTTCCTCTTGAAGTAAATAAACAAAAAGAGTAGCTGTGCTAATAGTACCAAGTATAGAAATTTCTTATAAAGAGCAATAGTTATGAAAGGGATTAACATGTACAAAATGGATTCAAACTCCATATATATATTCAATTTATTTGACTTCTTCTTGAGAGTACATTTGTGGATAATCGATAACGCGACTGATAACTATGTGAGTATATTGTGCTTATAGTTAGAAAAAGGATATTAAATTAAATAATTGCGAAAATTTTTATGATTTTTGTATAAATTTTAAAAATTATACATGTAGAATTGTGTATATAATCAGTATATAAGATGAAAATCTAGAGAAATATAACATTTCGCTGCGGATTAAAGTTTTGGCATGCAACTTGAAAAATCGCCAGGTTTTAATGTATAAAATTGGAGAAGTTGGATAAATATGTGAAGATCAACATAAATTTTGAATTAAAATAATAATAAATAATCAATGCCAAAGTACACATAAATGCATTACGAAACGATTAAAACATTGTTATTTTACAGACGTAAAAAAATGAAAATATATATGTAAAATGCATTTAAGAATATGCAAGAATCATTAAATAATAGATTCACTTACTATAGCAACTATAGAAATCATAATAACGGAAATTTCATTGTATACTTGGTCTGGAGCTTGTGACTCTATGATACTTTCATACATATCCGGGGGGATCCTAAAAACACAGCCACGAAGTATATTTTGTACCTTGTTAAAATCCAAATTTGAAGGTAGTGTCAGATCGTATGAAATTTTAATCTTGCCATAGGATCGCTTGTTGGTAAGGCATTTGATGGACGTGGGTTTGAATACCGAACTTAATCCAGAAGTATTGATGGCAGAACTGTAATCCAACTTGCTAGATTGTTCATTTTTGTCATTGATAATTTGAACCTTGTTAAGTTCCTCTATAAATTCATCTAGGTTGTTAAAGGGCGTATATATACCCCAAACGGATTTAGCGAGAGCGGAAAACTCTGTCAAATTGTTCTTTATATGCCAATCGATAATACAAGCAAGAGTTGCTCTAGTTTTCGGTCCAATGTATTCTGGTGCCAGCGGAAATAGCGGATTTATCGGACAAGCCGATGCTAGAGCTATCAGCAATTTGTGCCACATGATAGCACGATAAATACAATGGAAGTTGAATGATCGCTAGGGGGCGTGGTCATCAACCAGCATCCCGAACTATTCAAATTTTTCTTAATTTTTGCAGTTAAAATGCCTCATTATGGTATTGTATTGATTAAATTAGATTCTGATGAGGATTTCATGGATGGCAGTGCCACCAGCCATGCAAATCCCCTTGACAATTGGGAATCATTTGATGATTGTCACGTTACGCCGTTATCTGAAAAATTAAATAATCAAAAGTACCCTTGCAGTTATTTAGGATTTCTGAGGAAGCGGATATAATCACAACTCGCGATTTGTTCAGTGGGCATACCAAGCCATTGGAAACTAAGAAGTCTGAAATTTCTGTTTTCAAAAAAATAGGTATAGAAACAACTAAATCAGTTGTATCTGATCCTTATGAGACAATAAAATTGAATACACTAAAGGACTGTGAAACGGTGGCTAGAAAGTTGTCTGAAAAAATTGTTAAAAGCCCCGCAAAAGGCGCAGTATGGGTCCATTTTATAGACATTTTGTTGCAAAGTTGCCAGTCAAAAATGGAATATAAGGTACTGGATAGTTAATATAGGAATTGATTACTTTGAAAAAAAAAGTGGAGGCTTTAGTGAAAACTAAAGAAGATTTGAAGCGTGATTTGGAATATTCGAAAAAAAAACCAAACGCGGCAAATTTCAGAAGCTACAAGGATGAGCTGGATATGATGTATGGAGATCTTACAGATGTAATAAAAGCATTAATTTAGGAGGATGACTATTAATTATTTATTTTGGTATTCTTGTATTTCTATTTGATGGTTTATTGTAGGTGGTAGTTTTAACTTGAGTTGTTTGTTTATCGTTTTGGTAAATTTGGTGTATGCGAAATGCTATATTTTAGCATTAAGATTCACAAAAATTGATCTAAGTATTCATTTATTCCAATTCGTTAACGTTTATATCAAGCAAATAAATCAGTTGTGTTTGCGATAAATCAATCCAATTAATTGGTAAAAACACATCTTTATAACCAATTTTATGGAGATGTTTGCGTCTAATTGTATAATATGGGTCCCATAGAAGCGGATTATCAACACAATTTAACTGTTTATATAGTGTGATTGCAATACCCTTCCATCGCTGATCATAGTTAGTGCCGTGCTGGTGGGTAAGGGGAAGCACAAGGTTAAACTCATAATATGGCAAACCCAATATAGTAGTTTCAGGTTTTTTAGCTGCAAATTTGTCATCTAACAATTTGTCTGTATTGGAGTTTATATTGTATATTAGTTTTTTAACGGTGCGTGACAGATCATCAAAATGCCTGTTATCATGGCATGTATGATTGTTGAACGATTTTACGGGGGTGATTATTGAGTAATGTGGAATATAACCATCTAATTTTGCTGTAATATAAATTTGATCCAAAAAAAGTCTTGTAAATGCAGATATATTAACGTTGTTAATGGAGGTGAATAAGTTATTTACCATGGTTATGTATTCAGGATTTTCATCCAATCCAAGAGATATTATTGACCATATGACTGTTATTTTATCTTCCAGTGACATTTTCCTGTAATTTTTAAAAATTATATGCAGAATTTGTGAATTATCCACATGGTATATGTTAGCTATTATTGCCCTGACGAGTGTATGAGTAGTTATATGTGATGGAGGTAACATATTCAAATTATCGTTAATTATCCCAATAAGTTTGGCATAAAACTCAATATCGTGAATATAACACGAAGTGTTTGCTAAGATCGATGTGTTATACAGTTGTAAATTATATGAATTATCAGTATTCATTGGCAATTCAAGTATCTTCTTATTGAGTATTTTCATTAATTGTTGGTCCATTAAACCCAAATTGGTAAACCCAATTTGCGCTGAAACTATATCACACAACTTTAAGTCAATGCCATTATTCTCATTGATGATTTTTCGTTTAACATACTAAGTCAGGATATAATTACCTGTGATATAAACGTTATGAATTCAATTATTTTATTATCAACCTTGACGTTCGATAGATGAATTAATAGTGGTAATTGTAGTAATTTTGTCACCTCAATTTGCGCCAATTCATTTGATTGGGTGATTGATTTTAGCTTTACATCCAATAACTGAGATAAAACTTGTAATTTTTCATCCTAAATATATAGAGATTTACCCTTATAAGAGCAAAAAACTTTAGTAGCTCATAAAAATCAGCAAAAGTAAGGGTTAATCTTCTAGTAATGAGAGCATTGGCAAGGTCTTTACCCAAATCCGTCTCCCATACATTACCCAGGCTTGCTGAATTTGAAGCTTTGATAAGTTCACTGGCGGCCGCAATCCATTCTCCTACGCATCTCAGGCAGCCAATGGAAATGTGTTTTTGAAAGTTATTTCCCAATAAATTACTGTCAAAATCACTGTCATTTGCCGGTAATTTACCGGTATCAATAGGAGTGTACAGTGGCATATGGATTCCATATTTCTTAGACAACAACTTACCGATGGCAGTTGACGCTCTAACATATTTATCCATAACTTGGAATCAAATGTAAGTACCATATTCTCATTTTAAAAACTGCATAATTAATTAACTCAATGTGTGATGGTTACAATGTGACATTATGCGGTAGACGTAACGCAGAAATTTTCCTACCTCATAATTATTATTTGTTAACATATCTATTGTATGTAATAGTAACTATTTTGTCATAAAGGCAAGATTTTACAACTCATTTGCAAATTATTAACAACTAATCTAAAATGTTAGTACCAATACAAATTATCGAAACCTTAATTATTTGCCAATTTTCATCATTTACGGTTTATTTGTTACCAGTTTACCAATTATTATTTTACCTTGTATTGTTTTCAAACCCGATGATTGCAATTGGTTACCTTGTATAGTTATTCATTGCCCATAGACAATGGTTAAATATGATATACTGCTACACTATATCATATATAGTTTCATTCTCATTTGTCTGCAGGGGAAGCTGGGATCTATTGTCGCAAAACCGAGCCAATGTGTTGGAGGGCGACTTGTCATTCCTCTTTATGGCGTAGAATGTATATGCTGCAACTAATGGTATGAAGGATAATACTGCAAGCCAGAAGCTGCTACTGAAGGATGAAGGGACGGAACGACCCGACTCATCGACGCAAGTTGATGATCTAGTGTAAATCATCATCACCAACAACCCACTTAAATGTAGCAACAGTGAGGATACCCATAGGAACTTGGTTAGGTATCCCAAAAAAATGCAACTGTCCCTTGAAAAATTTGTCGAGAAATGGTAGATTGGAAAGTATTGTATCAACACCAATGGTAGAGTGATTAATAGTATGAAGATAGAAATCATGAACAAAAAGAACGCAAGCCTACCAGCGAATCTGAGATCGTCAACCCCTTTGATTTCTATGTCGTAAAAGGGATAGCCAAATAATTCAGATCTTGATTCAGCTAGTGGTTTGGATAGATTTCCAATGGCTCTGTGATCTCTAAATACGCCAGCCCTTTCAATAAACTCAGACTCCTTCGCATACACTGGCGCGCCGTCTATTATTGGCGGCGGAACTTGTCCAGATTGTGGCATAGTGCCTGACTCGGGAGATAATTCAAGTTTAGTATCTTCAGGGACTGTACCTATATCAATAGATTTGTTGGGTTGGATTACTTCACCCTCGCCATTTTTTACGAATTCGCCTTTACCAGTATCTTTGACATTATGCCCACCATCCTCTGAAGGTGTACTAACTGGTTTTACAGCTGGATCCAATTCTTCACTAGACACTTGTTTTAGTGGTCGGTAGTTCATTGGGGAATTATTATTTTCAGGTTTTTTGTCAGAAGACGGGGGTGATATTGTATTGAAATTTATAAGATGCCTAGACAAAGTGACGTTTGCACCATCTTGAAGTTTACAGCTGTCTTGTCTTGTTATGCCAAATAATCCAATGTAGGTGCTGCTAATGCCAGTAATTCCAGATTTCTCATAATTTATGTGGTTTGCCATCCAAAAGTTGCTGAATATTGCTATTAGGAGGATAGTCAAACCAATGAATTTTGAAGCGATGATTAAGCGGAGCGATTCAGATGTGATTAAAAGCTTTAATGTTGCAATGGAATCATTGAATTTCCGCAATAGCTGGAAGTTACTACTATTACGGAGATAAGAAGTGACGTTTTGTGACATTTCTAGCAGGTTCTTTTTTTGTTTCTTATCATCTTTCGTTTCGGGGCCTGCTTCCAAATCTCTAATATCTGATGATTCGCTAATTTCAGATTTGGGTTTAACTATGATAAGCTGCGTGGGATCTTCAACTTCACTTTTTACCTTATTTTTTTCATTAACATTGATATAAGATAACTCTATATTATCAGTGGCATCATGATCTAGTGATTGGCGTATTTCATTTGGTTGTGGTAGTTGCTCAGCTTTGTTTATATCAAAGTGTGGATCGTCAGTCATCTTCTTCGAGTGCTCACGCCCGTGTTGTTGGGCATGGGACTCATCTTGTACCGGTACGTGCCTAGCTATATTTAATTTATTAATCTGTATTGATGATAATTCATCTAAGGGAAAGGCAGAATAATCAACATTATCAGGATCTTCAACAGAGTCAATGGTTGTGTCCAAGTTATCAGTAGGTCTTGCAGTGGTATTTATCTCCTCAATTGTTTTATCTCTTCGTATCAATTTACGTATGTCGAGTTTCTGAATCTGCTCGTCGCATTCTTTCTCAGTTTCCACAATGTTCAATTTGTTCACTTCGTACTGTGAACTAGATTGATCGGATTTTTTCTGCTCATATGGTTTGAGTTTGCCTACATTTCGTTGGATGGAATAATCAATATACTTGTTTTGGCTCAGGCAAAATAACTCATCGGGCACTAATTTTGACTTATCAACTGAAGTATTTGAATCTGGAGGTGTAAATCGGGATGTTTGTTTGTATTTTGCATCAGTTTTTGACACGTTAATAGTTTCTACATTTGATAACTCAGGTTCAATGGTTTTACAATTATCTTTGAATTTCTTGGGAGGTGATATTTTTTCTACCAATTGGGAGCTTTTCAGTGGAGTATCTGCAATATTGAGCTTTAAAATATCCTTAGGCACAGGGTCAATATATGTGGTCTCTGCTATACACCAATCATCATCTAAAGGTGTGATGTGATGTTCCTTGTGAATATTTTGTTTGGGTAAGGTGGGCATACACGATTCAATGCATTGGGCCTTCTTTTTATCATCTATATCTGTGGTATCAGGCGCTATAAGATTTGATGCCTTAAATATTGGGGTATCATCAGTGTTAGCAGTTTTCATTTCACCACTTCCGCATGCAGTCTGTAGGGATTGCATAATTTTGTTATCTTGTGATGATTCGTGTAAGTTTTGCGTATTTGATTGTGACACGTGTGAGGTTATATCAAAGACCTGTACTGATGAAGAATTTAAATCCACCTTTTGATTATCAATTTCAATAGCGAAGTATTTTTCTATGTTCTTAATGGTGTTTTGGCCGGCACGCTGGACAGATTTGTGAATCAATGCCTGTTGTTTAGCTTCCAGCTCGCAGTTGATTTGGTTGATTTGGGCTATCAAATCATCCACTATTTTATTCACCTCGAGATCGCTCAAAAGAGCGGGTTTTTGTTGCCTAAATTACTGGTAAGATTACTTATTAGAACTCTCAACAGTGAGCTGATTGTCTTGATGCTTATCTAACTGTTTATCTGATGAACTATCTGGTGATTTTGATAATTTAAACATCTGTTTTATCCAGGCCATGTGAAACAGTTTGGGGGTATTTGTGGTAAACTTGAGACTAATCTCTTGATACTGAGATTAGTGTCTAGCAAATTACTTCAAATAACCTTTAAACTTCAATAGGTAAGTATGTATGTTATTATTTTCAACTTTGTGTGTAAATTTGATAGGTTGTGGTTATGTTTTGGGACGGCTTGGTTCATAACTAGCCACTTAAAGAGGGTTGGTAGCCAATTGGTGATGTATGGCAATTTTAGTTTAAAACTCACTAATTGGCAATAGATTGTTAAATTGGTACCACATGTATAGTTTGAAATTTTTCAATTGAAATGGTTGATTTGTGTCATTTGCGATTGGATGTTGGATATTTGCGATTAAATATTTGCGATTGGATATTGGATATTTGCGATTAAATATTTGCGATTGTAATTAGCAACATTGAAATTTTATATTGACAATATTTGTAAGCTGCAATCTGTGCAACTTGTAATTTAAGTCATAGAAGCGATCAATAAGATAGTCATTAATCAAGACTACCAGATGTGGTGTAAAAATATAACGTTGTATTATGTATACACTATCACCGATTTAAATTGCATGTTCAAAACAATTATGCGTGTTTTTTCGTATTAATAACGGAAGTTGTTAACCAAAATCACGTATTATCAGTTACATTTTCAAACTATCCGTAACTCGTAATTCTGACAATCCCTTTGGATTATGTACATGCTAGAAAGATGCGATGTAATAGTGTTGCTAAATATCGTATAAAATTCATCAGTATGTTGTTTAATCTTAAATTATTGTTGTTATAGTGAGTAATTCTAGAACGCAACGATTAGGTGATGGATTCACTGCGTATATTATTTAAAGATTTAAATAAATATATTAGTGGATTAAGATCGCTCGCAGCGAATCCGCCTAGCCAATTGAATGTCCTTTGGCATAATGGTTACTCTTTTGGCATGTATGGCACATAGATTGGTATCCTCGAACAATCCGACTAAATACGCCTCGGCTGCCTCCTGCAGTGCTAACACGGCCTGTGATTGAAACCGGAGATCTGTTTTGAAGTCCTGGGCAATTTCTCGTACCAATCGCTGGAAGGGAAGCTTTCTTATTAAAAGCTCAGTTGACTTTTGGTACTTTCTAATCTCTCTAAGAGCAACTGTACCTGGTCGATATCTATGTGGTTTTTTGATACCACCAGTTATGGGTGCGGATTTTCTGGCGGCTTTGGAGGCCAATTGTTTTCTAGGTGCCTTTCCACCGGTAGATTTTCGAGCAGTCTGTTTTGTCCTGGCCATCACGGCAATTTTTTGTGGTTACTATTCAATTTGAGCGTGAATTGTGTTTATTTATAGTGTTATTCTCGTAACAATCAATAATGTGTACTTGAGGTTACTTGTAAGTGTGTAAGAAGTGATTGTGTATATAGGTGTAGTTTGGTGAATGGGCAGACACCTACTAAAATTCAATGGATATTGGCAACTACTATTGCTATTTATTGGTGATATTTATGGATAATTGAGTGTCACCCCAGATTACCCTAACTAGTGTGTACACACCATATCACTTAGAATATTTTCGGCAAATATTTTTAATATTTGTTTTCCGCTAATCAGTAAACTATTTCTAACAATCCTTCTATAATATAATGAGTACTCAAGGTAGAAAAAAGGTCGAAAAACGAATCTCAAAATCCAAGCGCGCAGGTTTAAACTTTTCAGTTGGGAGAATTGGCCGTTTCCTCAAAAAAGGGCAATTCGCCAAACGAGTGGGCGCTGGAGCACCGGTTTACATGGCTGCAGTACTTGAATATCTTTGTGCAGAAATCCTAGAGTTGGCTGGCAACGCTGCTCGGGACAGGAAACGATCCAGGATTACTCCGAGGGAATTACTTTTTGCAGTTAAAGGCGATGAGGAGTTTACAAAGTTTTTTGGCACAGTCACCTTTAGCCAAGCTGGAGTTAAACCTCACATACAACAGGTGCTTCTTGGCGTTAAAGGAAAAGGTAATAGGACAGGTTATACGCAATCACAAGACCTTTAACTTACTGCATTAGAAAAAAGATTAACATTGGTAATCAGTAATCACGATAAATAAAAATTCACAACAAAAATGTTCTTATAAGGTACAAAATTAAGTAATTTGGCGTGATTAACCATTCATCTTTACTTAATCAATGACTTCTAAGATGATGCGGGCAACTATTTCACATGAATTCGCTAGATTAACATCATTTACTCATTTAATTAATACACACCACTAATTAAGTAGTTTTGTTAATCATATAATTAATTGTCTTACTGGTGACGCTAGTAATCAATGATTGATTAATCTAATAAGGTAGGTTTTGAAAAGTGCTTATCAAACACCTAGTAGTAGTGTTATTTCAGCCTTAATTTTTAAAAAGGCTTTTAAAAATGTTAGATGCCAAAGGGTAGCGAAAATTTGTTCATTAAGGAAATTAGACCTTCCTGTGCTGATTGTATTGAAGGGGTCTGTTTCACTAAGTTCTTACTGCGGATGTAACAATATTCTCCACACTATTCCACATTGACTCTGTTTCAATTGGTGGAAACAGTTTGATATTAGTTTTACCATCGAGAAACAGTACTTGTTTTAAACCTACCAATCTCTACATTAATTAAGTATGATTACTTCGGCAAAGATACGACTTGAGAAAACGACGGCAAAATCCTTCTCCAAAGTGTTGTTAGGCAGTGGTTCTACGTAGATTACAGGGCCGAACCAAGAGGCAAAATTTCTGACCGTATTTATACTACAATCATTGGGGAAGCCAAAGAAGCCTACAGTAGATCCGTCGTCGAATTGATCTGGCTAAAAATTAGCTGTGAAATACCGAATTAAATTCCTTTAAGGTTGTCATATTTGCAATGATGTGGTATTTGTTATAATAATTACACGTTTTAACTATTATGATATGTGATACACATGATGTGTGTGTAATAGTTATGTTTTTATTTGATCAATTTACATTATACAGCGTACAATCCACGCTAATTGGGTAAAATATGTGATGATTCATTGTGTATACATGGCACAAAAATGAAGTGGTGGTAGCCCTATGATTCTACTGAGAATGTGAAAGGAAAAATCGGATAATTTTAAGGTACCATAGAAATAAGTTGATGAAGAAAACATGGTATATTTAGAGTAAATATGCAGAAAAAATGAAATAAATTTGCAATGTCGAATATACCACCGCAGCGAGACCATTAAAATCATGCATTATAAATAGTCAAACAAATTGATTGGAGATAACTAATTCTCTGCAAAAATTGTATCGTGGCAACGAAATTTTGAATAAATTTTTAGAGTGAAACACCTATACCGACCAACACTTACACATACTAGTACAAATTATAGGGGGCTTAGCTTAACATGTCAAATGTATATTTGACAATTTTTGCTGTATGTAACTTAATAAATTATTTCTGTGTAAATTTTCATTAATTATGGAAAAGGTGAATTAGTACATGATAATTCTAAAACAACCAATAGATATATACGTAAATGTTACGATCTTTAATGTGTGGGATTTTTTAATATTCAATTATGATGCGATAGGCGCAATATGAGTGAAATTGAGCGGTGAATAAGATGAGTCGGTGAGTGAATGTGTGGGTATGTGTGACCTATGTTTGCCCCCACACATTAATAAGTGTTTTCGTTTACGGGCGTAAATTAAGAGTGTGATAAATGACATCGATCCTTGAGCATGGCCACTCATCAAGGCCCTTCCATGGAAAGAATAAGGTTTCTGGAGGAGGTTCTGTCCAGCAACGACAAAAACCCTCGCGTCCTCTTAGGCCAGAAGTTGTATCTTATCACAAGAAGATACAGGAAGAGGAGAATACTATTGTTAAGCTTCTAGGTCAATTATCTGAGATAAATAAGGTGCTGAATTCGAGGAGGGGTGATAAAGAAGGCTATACTGCAGCTAGGAATGAAATCCGCAGCAACATGGATTCTATTCAGGAAAAGATTGCTAAACTGGAAGCCGAGAGAAGTGCCCACCTTTCATCTATGGAAATGAAGCAAAAGGAGATGAGGGATATGAAACAGAATGTAATTGCCCTGAAGAAATCAATTGGCTGTGTTTCGCAGGAAGAATTAGATAGGCAAATCGCGGTTATAGAATCTCAGATGATGACATCTAGTCTGTCACTAAAAGAGGAGAAGGCCATGATGGCGAAAATTGCTCAACTACAATCAACAAAACCATTATTGGAAAGCTGTAGCAAAATGGAAACAAGTGCAAATAATGATGGTGGTTCAGGGATTAATTCCATTAAATCCAAACTGGATGGTATTAGGGATGAGATTTTGATGCTTCGTAGGGAGAAGCGTGAGGAAAATTCCAAACTATTCTCATTAGTAGAAGATAACAAGAAATCAATGGATAAGTTTAAACATCTATTTGAGAAAAGGGATAGTTTATCTACAAAAATTAAGGAACATTTGGCAGCCAAAAAGAAATTGATCAAGGAGCTAGACGAGCTCAACGCTAGTCATTATGCCAAACAGCAGGAGTTATACAAACAAAGGATGGCCAAACAAATGGAAGAGAAAGCCAAGAAAGTCTTAGAGAATGAGAAATTCAGTCTTATTAAACAGATTGAACAAGCTGAGGTATTTAGATATGAGGGTAAAGTCCGTCTTATTGAACAATTACTAGCATTTATAAACAAGCAGCAACAACAGACTGCAGCAGAAAAGGCGCAATCTATAGATGATAGTGCTGATAAATCTGATGCCGCCACTACTGAGCCTGCTACCATTGACGGCATGGTGATGTTGCCCAGGAAGGAAAAATCTTCCAGTCTCACAAACGTCAATTCCAACAATGCTAGTTCTGGAGGAAAGAAGAAGGGTAAGAAGGAAAAGGGTAAGATCACTATCGACATGAGCATTATCGGATTTTTTGACGCATGTGGAGTCCCCGCTCCCGTCACCGCGGAAGACTTCGAAACCTGTAAGGCCAAGCTCAAGGAGAAATTGGATGGATATGAAAAGCTTAGGAGTGAAGCTAATTTTGAGAAGAACAAGGCAGAGTTGGAAGCCAAGTTGGAAATTGTGGAGAAGAGGATTGCTAATAAAGAATGGCTCACCAACGCTAAGGTGATATTAGATAAGAAGAATTCACAAAAGAGTGTTAGTCAAGTTAATGCAAAACCCGAAGATTCTGGCTTAGAAGAAGTAGCAGTGAATGGGGAAGTGATTGATCCCGTAGTTGATGGTGACACCGAAACTATTGATGTTCCCAAGGAAGAGAATTCAGTGGCATTATTAGTAGCTAGTGATACAGCAACAGCTATTGCTGAATGATAAACTCGAATTTTAATTATCTTATAATGCTTTTTTGTATTTAATATACTTGTGACTATTGATTGTATAATTATATATTGCATTAAATATTTGGATGTAAATATATAATTATTAGCACATACTGATTCTATTCTATGCCGAAAAAAATGTATATCGCGTATATCCATAAACATATTTTTGGTATATGTAATAATTTATTATGTGTAATTAAATAGGATGCTTGTTTATATGTAAATAATTATCAAAATTATTTTATGTAAATATATATGTTTATTATAACATATAATTATCAAAATATTGTTTACGTATGCCATACGGCATTTAGGTAGGGAACATAATTTATCAGACATGTATGCATCAACGTAATAAATTGATATAACTATGATGACCAACTGAATTATACATATAAATTATGTATAAATGCCATTAAACATGCATCAACTAATTTACATTATAATTATATCGTCAAATTGAATTAAATTTATTATCATACAATGTAATTATTTATCCATTCATTTATTCAATAAATCTAATAGCATATTGGTGTATATGTTTGTATTGACGTGTAAATAATTAATAAATTTAATATAATAATACTTATTTATCGTCTAATCTATATTCATACCTGACCGTATTGATATATTAAATTTATCTACATTGATTCACAAAATTCACTCCTTGCATTAAATATATTATATTTATATATATTAATAATAGATTATGTGAAACATAAATTTATATTAAATGATAATGTTATTGTTTTATTTTTGCATAATTTTATTATTATTATTATTATTATTATGTACCATTGAACACATCACATCACAATGAGTAACCTATACCGATACATATATATATATATATACATCATTTGATCAATTTTAGTAATCATGATCACACATATCAATTCAGTTATATATCTATTACATATAATGATTAAACACAGAATGTATCTATGATATATAATGCAAAGTAAATGTTTATTTAATGTTACACACAAATAAACATTATTTATATAAACATATCAATATATATACGGCGGTATAGTTACATATATTCAATTTTTGATTAAAATATAAATTATTAATAATAAAATTCGCTAGGACCCATAAAATAATCTTAACCTAATTAGTATATTGTTAACATGTGATAACGATGGTTCTATATTTAAACATACTAAATGTAATTTCCTTGAAAATTACAAAAACGAAAGTCAAAAATACAAACGAAAATGAACTAAAGTACCGATTTGATGGCATGTGCCAAACTTTTAGCAGCCATGGGATCAGGAGATCGAACCTCAAGAGTTACATGCGATTTGATCAATTTCATCATGATGAAACATGGTATCATAGTGTGGTTCCTGTTTTCATCAGGCATCCCTATAGCCATGGAGGCTGAGGCATAAATTGTATCGCTTGTTTTGGTTAGGTGCATATCCATCCATCGGGATATAGATGCAATTAGCGAATCCACGATATCATATTTGGACTTCAATTTGGTATTAACAATGCATTCATTTTGAATTGAATTCCACGAGTTGGCGAATTGAGAAGTCTTCAATTGTACAGGCGATATCAACTTGGTCACTAAGATGGGTAAATCAAACACTACATTTAAGTTTTTTGTCTTCTTAGGAGTAATAACTTGAGCCACAATTGTACAAGTTGGCACACCAACAAAGGGCTGCATTGCTTGGAATGAGGCTTTAATTGACGTTTTCTCGCCATTCTTAATAGTGGTGGGTTCGTATTTATTACATGAAAATATCAGCCCGGCCACTTCTTGGAAAGTTATGGAGAAAATATTTAGTGTGTAAGAATCATCCGAATTTTGTACTATAATTTGAACTTTACCCATATGTCCCTTGTATAAATGACTTAGTGAAACAGTTATATACTTTTCACTATAGTACAATCCACTACTAAATTCATTACTCAAAAACAACTTCCATCTTTCATCGTTTGTTGCATCTTTCAGCTGTTCGTTTGGTTTGGGTATATCCATCGTTTCCTTTTCCTGAAATTCCATCTTTTCCTTTACCATATCACATATTGTTTTTGTTACGCGCTTTGGTTCCACTACGCATATATCTTTGCCATAAGAAGGTAATTTTACAAACATTTTCTTCAAGGAGCTGGGATATTTTGGCATATTTTTCAAAACGTTCTGATAAAATTCCTTATCAGCAGACAACAGCTTCAACATTTCGTAAGCACGCGTTTGTACTTCAATATCTATGTCATTTTCCGAGACATCCCTCAAGAATGTGAGTGCGGCGGGTTTGAATTTTTCATCAATGGCAAATTTTGCTAAGGCAATTAAAAAGATCCTCTTCACATCATTAGACACTGCAATGAAATAGCCCTTTATGAGTTTGAATGCCTTATTTCGATCGTTATAAGGTAACAGATAACCAAATTCACCCAGTAAATATCCACATAACTTTTGTAGTGGCTCTGGTACAGTATAACTAAACCCTGCCTTATGTTCATTTAGAATATTGAACGCACGGCTAACTGCATACTTTTGGAGTTGTATATAGTGTTCCGTTTTTAGACCAGAAAGCCACCATATGATGCGGTACCAAATGTTATCCTCCATAATATCCGGGGCATAATCTATCAAATTGAATATTGTGTCTATGTGCCAAGAAGTATCTGAAGCATATTTTTCGGCAATTGATGCAATTCTAATCACTAAGTCACTTTGAAGAGACATGTTAGAATGGCGTAGGGTAACCAATAGTTCTGGGATTATGACCTTCCAATTATTCTTGTCACAAAGATTGTATAAGACCTCTGCAGATTGCTTCCTAACCTCCTGATCATCATTTTTTAGAAATGTTATCGCCGATTGCAAGTGATTCTTAAAATTATTGAGATTGGACGTCTCTTTTGTTAATCTGGCCATCATCTCCAATCCAATGTACCTGATGCTAGCAGATTTTGAAGAGGTAAAAGAGTCTAAAATACGCGTTATCATATCAAAATCTATCCCCTCAATGTATTTTCTCCAGACAATAGCAACCTTGAGTGCCTCCAATTTGATGGCATGTTCCAAAATAATCATTGAGTTGTGCATATTTTCGGCAGATATTTCCTGTTTTGACAATTTAACACCGCGCCTAGGTTTAGAGTAAGGTTTTGTTACAGGCTTAGTGAGAATTGATATTAGCGTTATTCCCAAGTTACTTAAATATCTGTGTTAGATGTAATCTTTAAATTTTTGGTAAAAAAATTTAAAACACTGAATATAACATGTCAATGTAACGCAATTATATCTAAAAATTTAAGGCGTTTAACATTTCATGGACATAAATTTGGAAATCATTTTATTGTTCTTTACAAAAATTATAAAAATATATGAAATAACACCTATAAGGTGGCAATATTTCATTAAGTCATACGTGAAATGATTTATCATATTTTATAAAATATTTTTAAAGATTTTTTCAAAAAATCTAACGTGCATGCAAATTGTTTATAAAACAATAGTATTTTTGAAAATGAACAAAAAAATTATTTTTAAAGAATATGAAAAAATCGCTAATATATCCAAATTATGTGTTAATTATAATGAAAATAAACATGTGACTTACATTGTTTTGTCTTGTGGCTTGATCATGCTTAATAAATGCAAGTATTTTATAGAGAGCCAAGGCGCTGGGATAGTGTTGTACATGTATACCTGAGGCACATCCCCTCTAATGACATGTAAAAGGTTTTCCACAATTAGGTGAATTGACTTTTCCCAATTTGCCTCCTTCTTAAACAAAATTTCCATAAAAGTAGTCGCAGTTACTAGACAAGATTCGTCTGTCTCAGTCTTAAGAACGTTTTCTACAATTGGAATCCATTCGCCCACTTTTAGCAATGATGGACTTGTGTTTAGTATTTGTGTCAAAGCTAGAAACGCCTTCTTCTTGAGATAAATGCTGTGGTTGTATGCCGGGTCGATAATTTTGATTACATGGTAGTATAGCCTTTCAGATATTTCTGTGGAAGGAGTACACGCAATGAAGGAAAGAGCTAAGCTAATGAACCTCTCGTTGCCGCTATTAATATCATCCTGGATTGAGTTGATGCTTAGACGAATCAGTTCATCATGATTAGCTAATAGAGTAGTAAAACCCATGTAGCCAGCAAGCTTTTCGTGGTACTTACTGGAAGCCAATAGGTTGATTATTTCCATATGACCAAAATCTATATCATAACCCAACATATGACAGTAAATCATCTTCCATATATTCTTGCGCATCTCATAACCAGTGACTTGTGGCGCGTTGAACCTTTGGCGGATCTTTGCAAGTTCTTGCTGAACCCTAGCAGCCTCTTCCTCAGGATTATCAATCTTCCTGAGATCTGATATAAACAAAATAAATCCTTCTATATCCATTATTAAGCGACAAAATGATTTTTAAGGACATTCATTGGGTAATATATTTGGGGGGCAGAGACATCACTGACTGGTGAACACTCTTGTATTACCTACGTACCATTCAGAATATACAATGTGCCATAACCCATCGGCGAACCGTATACAACTCATTATTTATTTATTTATTTATTTATTACTGTTGTTTTTAATGAACATTACAAGTATTCCATTAATCACGTATGTGCCAATAGTTGCCATATTACCCTGAATTGTTAAACATTTTCAACCACAACGCAATTTTCCCCCAGACAAATTAGCTGTGAATTCCATTATGAAATGAGATACGTTGACTGTGCAATAAAAATAGAATTTCAGACCAATTCACGATTGCATCCTCATACATCCACCTACGCACTAAACACGTTTATACGTGCAAGTTTGTCGGTCATCCATACACTACAAATTGAATTAAGGACAAGTTTCATGAATTTATATTTGCTAAATTGCTATACATAGTGAAAATTAACACTCATTGTTACTATGCCTTTTTATCCTTATCTGGGTGCTCAGTGACATCCTCGCCTATGAGCCACATGAAAATATTCTTCATAGCGGCAAAAGTGCCACTGAAGAACTCGTAGTAGTTTACACCCAGCAATAAACCTATTACAATACCCACAGACATGCCCCCAGTAAAGCCGAATATGGGCTGGTTGAACTCGCCAAAGATTTCGTCAAGCTCCCTAGAGAAGTAGCGATGAGTGATACCAATTCCGCTAGCTAACATAACGGGAAACATTATACCCATCTTGAAATAACCACGCGCATCTTTTATAGTTGGCAAATTGCTTGAATTAAACCGACTAATGGTTAACAATCTAGGAAGCGTGGCACTATTTATAAGCATTTTGGGACCAAATAAAGAGTTTGTACTCGAAAATCTAACAAACGACATTTTGTTGAGTACCTTGTGCTAGTAGAAAATTGTTCGGTAAATGAAAACTGTGGAAACGATAGTAAGTGATGCAATGACAGCCTTTTGAATTAAAGACCCTCCTAAAAGTGAGTATCTTTCCCTTCTAGAGGAGACTTTAAATCTATTGGTATGTGTAATTAGAGTCTGTGATTTGTCAATAAGAGAATCAATCAATTCTCCGCGCTCTAGTACACTGTCTACATGTCGATTGTGAATTACTTATGTTATCCTTAATTGTTTTAGTAGCTACTTCTAGATTATTTTCGATCTTGTTAATCTTCCCAATGGTATAATTGTACTCCTCCTGTGTGATCACATAACATACTATATACTTGGACAATAGCTTAGTGCTGGCAATAGTTTTATCCTTATTTTCACACTTGAGTTTGGCAAAATATGCCTTGCAAATGTCGTCCAAAAGATTTTTAACTGAAGGAACATCCGCATGTGATTGACAGGCAGCAACAAAAGCGTTCCCTTTATACAAAATCTACATTATTAAAGTCATACGTGTATGATTATGATGTTATCGATTTGAAGTTGCCCAACTGAATCGGCAGGATTAACGTTTTCCCAATATTCGCTTGATTAATTGTGTATTACTTTAGTTGGATTTCTATTTTAAATGCTAGATCGTGTTGAGAGTTTTGGGGTAGACTAGTGTATTCCGCAATCACGCTGCCATTCTCAACTATTCGACAGGCCAAGACCTGCTTCATACACTTGTAGTGCACCTCCTAATATAATTTGTTAAAATTTTATTTTTAATAGATTACAAGACATTATGTTAACGGAATTAAATAACTAGTTTTTGCTTCTAACAATAAGTAGGATAATTTTTTTTTAAATACTCATCCTATTTTTATCACTAGAACATCCTTTCGCTAGTATCAAATTTATACTATTTATACGAAATATTCGATAAATGATATATTTACTTCCATTTGTTAGTAGAGTTAATAATTCAATCTCATATTAATTACTTAGTTGCTGCTCTTAGCGGATCATACATAATTAAATAACTGTTAGTCTATACAATTTTAACTAATTATATCGTTTTTTTCACAAATATGTTTTAATTCCATAAATATTCACCTTTTATAATAGACTGCGATTCTACTATTGTATTCGTATATCAAATGATTTTAGCTGATGTAAATAATATGATTATTTATATAAACATTTATCTAAATTGGTTAGTATATTAATTTATTACGATGCATGCTTCCCATGGCGTTTTTGATCATAATAGTACCTTTAATCCACAACTCAATTTTAACTTGGTAAACAAACTAGCTTCGAATAATTGATTGACTGCTACTAGGACAAACATTCTACAAGTATCGCGGACTAGCTGAAGCTGGTAATTACATATGGTAAGTAACTCAAGAATTAGCAAAAAAAACTGTCTTATAAATAGTAATTGTTATGGCATACAGACATATTATTTGCGATAAAACCGCTTCACTGCATTTGTTGGACAATCTTTTGCAACTGTTCGCAATTATCGATTACATGCGGTTGAGATTCCCCACATTTATTATCATCCAAAACCAGTTTATTCTCAAAGGCCAACTTGTCCAATGTCTGACGGATCTCATAGCAATTGTAAAACAGATCCCATTTGCCAAATATATACAGCCCCAACCTGGCACGGGACAATGCCACAGTTAACCTTCTTGGGTCACGAATGTGACCTACCATTCTAGTTCTCACCAAAGATATAATTATGTAGTCATTTTGTTGACCCTGAAATTTGTCAACGGTGGATACAGCGCAAGTTCCCACACGTGGATTCCACGCGCATTTATGCTTCATCACATCTTCAATTAATGCTCTTTGCCCATTATACGTGGTAAGTATTGTAATTTTGTTGGAATCATAACCAATCATTCTCATGTAAGTGAATAACGCAATAACATATTCTGCCTCTTCTAGGTTCTGGTAGAAATGTGGAATTGGACAAGACTCACCACGTTCACTGTCCACATTTATGAATTGGTAATTATATCTGAAACCTAAATTATCTCTACCAAATTCCTCCCTTTCCAAGCCTACATTACCAATTGGTTCAGGGTAATAATGCGAATATAATGATACAATTTCGGGTCGAGATCTGCCCTGGGAGTTAAGTAGTATGCATGGATGTTGAAGCCTAATTACCCTAGTATAAAAGGATTGGTCTAGTTTGCAATAACTAGCAACTGTACGATTTTGTATTATCGGAGGCAATTGTCTGTTATCACCAATTAGGACGATCCTCTTCAATTTATCACCCTGTAACTGAAGGGTTAGGGGTATGAATGTTTCAATCTCCAACACTTGAGCTGCTTCCTCCATCACTAAAGTATCATAGGTAAAATTTGATTCAATTAATCGCTCCCTCGCAATTGCAGCATGAGTACAAGTCATTGCCACAATTCTAGCATGTCGAGTGATTAAATAATGCCCTCTGTCCGTATTACTCCTCAACACCTCAAAAGGTAGACATTCCTTTAATTTGCAGAAGGTATCCAATACGGTAGTGACTGGGTAACAATTTACTGCGGGTGGCTTGCTTAAGGTAAAATCCAACTCATCAATTAAGGGGATGATATCTTGTATTTTCATGAAATCATCACGGTCAAATGGGTTAAAAACGACATATTTTGGAAGGTTTAGCAGTGACAATGCGTGCTGAGGGTGTATTATAGCATAATTATTTATGCATACAAACTTGAAAATACCTTCAAAATTCATGTCTATTTGTAAAATATTGTCCTTAATGGAACCATAACTGGAAAAATTTTCTAGGGACTCAGCCCATGCCTTCAATGGACCATCCACGCTAAATTGAGTTTTAATCGAACTTAAGAACAGATATTCACAAAACCCAACCATTTTGGGATCAATACCCAACTGATTAAGTCCATTTCTGGAGTATATACAACAATCCAATCTCATATCTAGTAGAACCTCATCGTATGTTTTATTTTCAAGAAGCAGCGATTTATAGTCAATCAATCGGTGTATTATGTGGGTCTGGTAGAACTGGAGTGCTAATTGAACAGTGTAATCCACATCACCTTCGACGCGAAGTTTTTTAGCTAACTTGCCTACGTACTCTAGCAGATCTAATCGTGACTGGAGCATATAGTTAACCCTTCCCCATTTGCCAAAATCTTGTCCATATTGCAAATCCAACTTCCTCTCTCCCATCCCAAGTCTTACTAGATATCTCTGATCTACATATTTACTCTGTAAAATTTTTTCAAAAATATCATTCAAACACTGATTAGAATGGGCCAATACAACGATCTTTTCATTGGGATAGTTTGTATACAAAATATTAATTGCCTGCGCCACAACATCTGTTTTACCCGTACCAGGAGGGCCCATTATACAAGTCATTCCGCACTGCACTGCGGAGTAAATTGCCTCCACCTGCCTATCTGTCAGCCTAATATGTAACGGTATGTCACTAGAAGTTGTGCCAATGTGTATGCCCTTTAGAGGATAATTTGTATTAGGATATAATGGATGAGTTGTGAATAAATTATTTTCAAGTTCATTAATGTTCGATTCCATTTCAGCACGCCATATGGGATTGTAAATCTTATTGTTGTGTTCAAATACTATACCATGCATTTCCACCGTACAGTTGTGTATTTCAAGTGTGAAGTCTAGGTACCCTTTGATAGTAACCTTAGTATTTTTTGTTTCTTTAGGTATCAATTTAGCCTGAAAACTGGCAGGCTGATCAGAGTACTCGTAGGATATTATGTTATCAACTACCAATTGTACATATTGCAGTGGTATGTTCTTCTTCACCTTAAACTTAATCCCATTGTCATGTTTAACAATTGTTTTGAATGTTATGTTGGAGACATTTATTTGTTGCAACTTATTAACATCAAATTCCTGACCTAATTCATAATACAAGATGCTGGGGAATGAACTGACTAAATGCTGTAGGTCGTGTAGTATATTTAACCAATTGAGTGTGAGTGCCGGAGTGTCAAGGTTAGAGGCAAAATATTTCAGCGAGTTGGGGTGACCGTAACCCAAAAAAAATGGTTCGAGCCAGGATGCCAGCGACCCAGGGTTCGAAACCAATCCTTTGATGGTATCCAGAGTCGATTTAAAATTATTAAACCGAGCATGCCTCCTCAGTAAGAGATTACAATTGGAGTAAATACCTTCAATGTCCTCCTTTAGGTCTAGCTCATACTGAGCATAGTCCAGATATACAGAGATACAACGCTTTGTTCCACTCGGGAGTTTTGGCTCGTAGGGATTTGAATCTGAAAATATCATACCATTTTCGTCAGCTATTGAAATTATTTGAGCCCCTCTTACGCCCATAATACCAAGATTAAGTGGTATTTCATCAATATTCATTTGTTCTATCCGTTTTTCTGTAAACTCAAGGGGGGCAGCGATACTCACTAGAAACAGAACATCATACGTGCGTAAGGAATCCCAATCATCTCGGAATGTATAATCGGTAAGTTCCGATAGATCAACGTACAAATCGGCAGTAACTTTAGGGATAGCATCAATACCAACTTGCGGTTTGTATACATTCGTTATAACAACACTTTCAAGCCTTATGCCCATTCTTGAAGCATTTAAAAATCTAGTATTTGCCACCGTTTGTGAGTCTCTATACCCCCTCAATTGTTCAGCAGTAAATTTTCCATTCAGACCCAATGAACAAACGGGTTTCATCCTGTAAATTGTTTCCTCTAGGTCACTCTTAATTTGGTAACCTGCCTCCAACCTGTACAATTGGTAGTTACGATATAGGTAATCGTAAACAGATAGATACTGTAAAGTCAATTTTGGTAAGGGAAGAGATGAATAATCTACGTATGCTGTGTTTACTGGTATACTACCAGAGTTCCACAAATAATCTTCATTGGGATACACGGGATCATTTATTATTCGCAACTTGGGATCTGCTGGTTTTGATAAGTAGTTTACTAACAAAAAAGTTAAAAAACTTTTGATCTCCTTGTTAGTACGTTTAATATCTATTTTAAATGGCACAATCAACTCTAACCCTGATTTATCCTCCTCGTAATTATCTTCACCCTTTTGCTGTGACAAATCGTCTAAATAAACAATCTCCAGCTTAGATGTTAAATCTAGCAATACTTTCAATTTCAACTTGTCGAACAATGCCTCCAATTTCTCCGTACTGAAAGTGTTTACTGACTCCAAATGCATGTTCTCTAGCAAATCTACATGCTTAAATTCGTGAAAGATAATCTTTTGAAATTGTTCAAATCGTTTGTAGTGCTCCGATAATTGTTTGTCATATTCAATTGGAAGGCCTGTTTCCTCGCTTATTGGAAATGAGAGGTAGAAGTCCAATATATCTGTCATTTTTTTGAAGTAAGTCCCCTGTAAATGAGAGTACATGGGCGATCTTTTGCAAAGGACGAGAAAAAAATTTGCATCTAACAGAGGTTTTATTATGCGACGGGTAGGCATCTGGCTGATCAAATCATTAAATAGTTCAAGTATTGTCTCTAGTAGCATAATTTTACTCTGAAATTCAGGTGTGACGACGGTGGAATCAAAATTGTCATCTTCCTTACTCAGGTCTAGTAGGTACATAAAAATCTTCAACAAAATATGGATGAAATCCCTATTAATTACCACATTTTCCAGATCATAATGCACATTTCCCTCTATAATCGCTGAAAATTCGACTGATTTCTTAATTTTTTCGCACAATTTGTTGGTGTTAGCTATTACACGTGCATAAAGTTTGGACCACATTTCGTGCCTTCCAAACAATTTAATACTCCTATAACATGATGGTAAGTGATACCAAATCAGAGGAGATACAATTGATAAACAACATTTACGCAGTGATTCATATTCGAAGTTCTGAAAACAATCTATCAAAAACCGTAATAATACACGGCATTCGAGTAATGTCTCTATCAGTTTAACAGAATGTTTATTGTTATTTGTGAGCAATAGCAGTTTTCTGATGAGAATTGAGGTGGAGCGGTATAGAAATGGTGCCATGAATTCACTACCGAAACGTTGATCAACTGCCTCTGGATTTGCCCCTTTGAGCCAGACCGCAAGCAAGATAACAGAATCAAAATCTTTACCAATTTTTTTCCCATCTCCTGTTATCAACTGGACTAGTGGCCATAATACAGAATTTAGCAGATCAGATGTGTCTAAAATTGCTAAATCCAATTTCTCAAACCCTCGTTCATAGAACTCTGTATAGAATCCAGCAACTGTCGCAATAGCAGCCTTCACATTCTTAGAAGAATTATCAGAATTAGTGTATTTTGAGATATAATCGAGGATTTTGCGATAAAATGAATTGGAAACTATATCCTCATGGGTCACATTTATATTGGTCCCCATGGACAACTCTGAATAGTCCTCCTAACCCATACCCACTATTGCACTAATCTGGAGCCCATAGTTATCACACAATAAGAGCTACGAATTTGTAAAGAATTTCTTATATTTTATCAAATAATTGAATATATGAACATACTATTTATATCGGTAAAATTACAGAAAATGTAATTAAAAAATCATATGTATTTGAGTGTGCCTTCGATAACTAATTTGATTATTTCTGGCTTATCACTAATGAATCTAGTAAAATCGTTGTTAGAATAATTTTTATTTAGTAAATCAAATGATTTACTAAATAATATGTCCAATCCGTGATTTTTTAAAGGATGACCTAATATCTCAACTTTCCGATAAGCCCCCAACCCATAATCAACATCCACTGAATCCGAATCCAAATCAGATAGCTTAGCAAACCAATTGGCTGCGACTAGAGGTCCAATTGGTTGCCATTTGTTCCTACTGATGGTAAAGTTAGTATAATTAAAAAACTCCAAACCCAAATCTTTAATAGATTCTCTTATGCATTGATCATGCTGTATCAGCTTGTATAATAGCGATAATTGGTACGTTTGATGATGCAAGCGAAATAACGGCAATTGAGCTAGTAAAATTGTATTGTACAAGCGGTAAAAGCAACTTTTAACCAGTATCGGCGATTTGTTAAATTTATTAAGATTGTCAAGCACAACGTACAGCAGGTGTCTAGATTGGCTCATGGTAAATGACCAAGATATCTCATTAGCAACTGTTAGTATTGCAGATAAAGTATCTATATTCTTTTCAACGTCAACTTCATTACTCACTATGACAGATAAACACTGGTTGTAAATAGTATCTTTACGTCTAATAGCAAATCTATAGTCGCCATCATTTTTCATATTCTGATTGATTTCGTTTACCAATGATTCCAGGTCTTCATCTTTAAATGCGATAATATTCCTATTAAAAGTACTAACATTTATTCCGTTAGATTTAGCCAATTGATAGTATCCATAGTAATTTGATTCACCTAGAAGTTCAGTGTTAATATCATCAACTGTTAAAAGTTTAGAAACATGTTCATTCAATGAGAAATTGTCATAAAGAAGTTGCTTATTAGCCTTTAATATCCTCCTAATGGATATATCCTTTGGTAAATTGTTCAAAATTTTAACATATTCATTGGCAATTACTTTGTTAGATTTAGTAATGAGTATAGATTCTATAAGATCGTTTACTGTGGGAAAGTACTGCTTCTTAAGTTGATTATTATGATAATATGCGATAAAGGCGTGTATTGGCTGATGGAAATTCCTAACAACCTTGCCATATGCTGTAGCAGTGGATACTATTTTATGAGGGTTAGTTATTTGCAACAATTTTGCGATATATTCGTTCAGCAAAGTGTTGTATTTGACATTTCTATATCCTAAATCGGTACAAAATCTCAAATATTGCATTAAATGTTTCAATTGTAATGTCTCTATATCATTGGTACTCAAATCAAATACTATATTTTGCGATCTATTTTGTATATACTTGGCCAGATAATCATTCAGTTTGTCATTAAATTCGCACAATATATCGTTGCACTTATTAGTAATACTTTCCAGTAGCGTATAATAATTAGGTAAGTATTGTGGATCAATTGATTCTAATGATTTTGCAATCAAATGTGCACTATTAATCATAGAGTATGGGATAGAACAATCCATTTCAGTATCGAATACGTGCAATAGACATTTATCAAACAGAATGCTATTACGTTGTTTAGTTGAGAAGTATAATAATTTGGCCAATTCTGAGAAATTGAAATGCCAATACCTATGCAGCAATATACGATTGGTGAAATTTTCAATCAATCCATCATACTTCAATTTATCAACACCACTCAATGAATAAGCAATATGAGCTAGCTCGCATGTGTCTAATTCATCAAACCTCCTAATTATTTCTTTAAGAACGTTCTTAATTGAGGAGTGGTTAGTTGGATGATATCGTATGTAAAGGGAAAGTATGGTGGCTATGGAGCGGGTACCTAGCTTCGATACTTTTAAATAACCTAGGGGATTAATAAGCCTATAAATATGCGCTTGAGGCGGATTATTGTTGGTCAAAATCTTTGTGTAGTGCATTAAGCCATGAGTAGTATCTGAGCCAGCACCAATTGATTCGGGTAAGGGAATATACCCAGGCCCAGTATTGGGGAGATCTTTGATAGACATTCTATCTATAATGCGTAGTCTTTCCCTATCACGAATCCGTTTGCGATTAATTTCGGTGTAATTAATCTGTTTGACACTTTTACCAGACAGAAGTGTTCCAAATAGGCGCTTCAATATAGTTAATTGTAAAATTTTACAACCAATATAGTTGTACATGGATATGTGTAAATTATTCGGTTTTTTGGTATCATTTAATTGTGAAACAAATCAAAAATCTAAAGGAGACATGTGCCAGTAATGATGTCGGGTGTAATGAGTCCATACCGATGGCTTACTTGTGCGGAGATATATCAGGTCTAGTATCCCAGACCACTCTTAGGTGGATTTTTGTGAGTGGAAAAGGCGGAGTTGGTAAAACTACAATTTCTTGCTCCCTTGCAATCCAACTTTCCAAAGTTAGGGATAGTGTATGTAAATCACATTGATTGTATTGAAGAATCTTCTCAATTTTATCAAGTTGGGAAGGACATATTACATTATACGTAAATTAACTTAGGTATTAATATTATCTACTGATCCTGCACATAATTTGAGTGATGCTTTTGGGCAAAAATTTTCGCATACTCCTACGAAAGTTAAGGGATTCGACAATATTTTCGCAATGGTATGTTTTTAACTCAACATATTAACAATATGAATTATTTTCATATTAAAATTTTTTTATATCGAGCAAAATTTACACAGGAAATTGATCCATCCTCGCGTGTAGACTCTCAATATGAATTTACTGAGACCCGTGGTTTCATGAAGATTGTGCCGCAAATTTTACAGTCTGTTCCCGGGATTGACGAAGCATTTTCCTTCGCGGAACTGATGCGTTCTGTGCACAGTATGAAATATTCTGTAATTATTTTCGACACTGCTCCCACTGGTCATACCCTTCGATTGATTCATTTCCCCAAAATGATTGATACGGCAATGGATTACTTAATCGAACTTGAAAGTCCTATTAGCGGCATTTTTAAAGTAACACTGTATTTGATATAGATGTTCTCAGTGGTTTCAGGGGGTGCATCTAATGATAAGATGTTCGAGCAGCTGAACATCATGAAAAAGTCGCTTAAGGATATCAAGGAACAACTAGAAAATGCAGAACTAACAACTTTTGTGTGTGTTTGTATTCCAGAATTCCTGAGTGTCTATGAGACAGAGCGTTTGGTGCAAGCGTTAGCTAGGGAATGTATTGATTGCTCATATATAATTGTCAACCAGATTATTTTCCCCATAGGTACGTCATTATATCTGAATCAGATAATGACATCGAAATATCGAAAGTGATATCGGACGATCCTGTGATAAAAAAGGCGCTAGAGAAAGTAACAAAAACAGATTATCTAGGGTGTAATATTGGAAGCTTTGTTTAGGGACCGTAGAAAGATACAAAATAAGTATCTAAGGGATATCCACGAACTTTATGCTTCTGACTTCAATATAGGTAGGAGAAGTGACAATTAGTATGTATGCCACAGCTTAATAAGGAGGTTAGGGGCCATAAGTCCATATCTGAATTCTCAGATCAGCTTTTGAAAGCTAAAAAACTGAATCTTGATTGATACTAACTAGCGTTAGTGTAATTATTTTTAAAATATCCGATAATGTTTTTTTTAAAAATCTAATCGAACAACTAATCATTTATATGCATGAAATTCATGTCTTAAATAATCATCTTTTGAAGTGTAGGAGTCTAACTTACATATTAACCGAGTTATCATAGGCGTACTTGGAAAAATTATACATAAATGAGTACTTTACAATCAATTTTTTAATTTACAAATATTGTATTGAATATTACACGGTATTCGTTATCATGTGATGATCATTAATTTTATGTTATGACTAATATATTGTTATGTTGTGATGGCACTATATATTTGGCAGTGATTAATTCATAAAATTACAAAAAATATTTTGTTAAATTCCACAACAAAATTTTTACATTAAATAATATTACATACAAGCATTTAAACTGTATTAGTTTTGCCACTGCATTCTATATTTTATTGACTCTACATTTTTTATTTATTTCAGCGATAAATTCTTCTATTTTGCCCTAACTTTTATTGAAGATTATATTCCAATACAAACTCTATATAAATATGTTTGGGAAATTGCCTAAAGAATGCAATTCTTGAGTTCAGTGGCGGCCAGTGCAATGTCTGGATTTGAGTTGTTTGTATATGAGAAAATCAGCTGTTTGACATAGGGAGTTAATGAATTTGCAATTTCCATAATAACTCCTTCCTCATCAACAACTAAATCCTGTATGTAGTATAGCGTTTCTAAGATAGTAAATTGAGGAGATTCATTCGGAGGTCTAAATGTATATTTTGGATTACCCTTTTAGTGTACGTATCAACTTGTCTAACCCTTCTAACTCGATAAATTCCCTTCTATAATCCACACTTAGTTGATATATATTCCTAGCAACTATGACTGCAGCTGATCTAACCCCAGGATTGTCAGAATCCATCAGTTCCACCAGTTCAGACATGGCTCCATAGTCATGTATCTCTTGGCAAATTTCCAAACCTAAATAAATATCACCCCACTTTGTACTGACAAGAATGAAAGTGCCACCAAGGCACATTGACTTTTGTCAACCTCTTCAGAACCCAAATTCCTCACTAGTACGCAAATGCCTGAAAAATCAATAATATCGTCCAAAAACTTTTGTGCAAAGGCCAAATCACTTTCTGAAATTTCAGTATCATTAGTACTGCTGTTAATTTTTTCACAGTGTGACGCTATCATTGCGATTTTTATTGTTGCAAGAGCTCCCACAGTATCTGGGTTTTTTGCCCAGGGGTGGAGCTTACTCTGTACCTTACCAATCTGAATTCATTTCTTACTTACAGGTTGGTTAGAATTGCACAATTTAATGAGCGATGGGATGTCATTATTCTTAAATGCTCGGTCAAACTCCTCAATGTCATCTCTGGGTGAGCTTATAGAATTCAAAAAGTTTATTCCCGAAATAGTCTCCAATGCTTCTCTCTTGATCCTATTCATGCCTCTTTTATAAATAGACTGTATCAGTGATTTTCCTTACATCTCTGCCCAAACAACAGCATAACTGGCTCATCATATTGAAGCTGCAAGCACCTATTTGCACTTATCATTGATGCTGCTCTGTACTATTACCCGTGACCATGACAATATTATATTACATATTATTTATGAATTATTGCCTATGCTATAACTGTTTAAATAGGTTAGATTATCTAATATCTACTTTGTTTAATGTGTACGAATGTGTCATTGAAACTGTGTATTGAGACGATTACCACTTTAATCATTTTAAATTATATATTGACTTATGATCGTTTGCTACATAACTAGAAGTTATAATCAAATAATAAATACGGAATGTACAGTATATATGTGATTCTAAACATATATGTACGAATTCATTTGTTAATATGACATTAAATGTTGGTATTGAATAATCGTTGTAATTATCCATATAAAATCAATACACAATTAAACAGTATAAATGTATTTAAATTGTGTAATGATCATGATTGAGTGTCACATGGCTAAAATAAGTACCTGTAAGATGTAAATGGCGAAAATAATTATTTATATATAATATAATCAATCGGTACTAATAACTGAGATCACATAACGTAACTATCAAATTGATTTAAGTGTTATACCATGTATATACATTTTAGAAACAAATTTCACACAATCTAATAGATATTAATTGATATTACAACCGTTTACTTAATCCAAGTGTATCTATGCTGTCCATGTCACATATTTTCTAAAGTAAAAATTTAAAATTTCAAATAATTTTATATTGCAACAAAAATAATTATTACGCATTTTTAAGCTTATCAAACTACCAATACATATGAATTATTTATATACAATATAAACAGTATTAGGCACTATTACAGTATGTGAATTAATATTTATCCGTAGGTTACCAGCAATTAGAGTGAAAATTACAAAATTATGCTTAGAACTAAGAAAGCACGTCAATTGTTTATGTTCAAAAACAGTTCTGCTCTCTTCCTCTTTTTAGCATCCTCTTCATCCTCAACTTTACTTTCGCCCATGCTAACGTTACGCAAGTGACCGGCTAGCGCATGCTTTACATAAGTTTCGTGTTTCTTTGAAACAGGCTGAGCCATTTCTCTCTTCCGTTGATTTTTTGTCATAAAACTATGTGCAGCACGCACATTTGGACGATCTTTGAGAGGTTCAATGCAAGGTGGATTTTTGAACCAAGGATGCAATAGTGCGTCTGAAGCTGATATACGATCGTTTGAATCCCATCTGAGCATTGACTTGAGCAAATCCCAACCATCATCACCGATTTCATTGCGGGTCTTAAATAGTTTTTCAAACTCAGCAGCCCTAGGAACAATACATCCAATTTTTTCTGGATGCAACGGGTTTAGAGATTTATTGTTCCACAGAGGTAAAGTTGACAGATGGTTTATCTCAGATTTGGACGGTAGATTTAGACGCTCCGCCATAATTTTTAGCATAAGTGGCTCCTTATCTGCGGCAAATAATGGAGTACCGCAAAGCAGCTCCGCCATAATACAGCCGGCACTCCATATGTCAATACTGGCATCATAGGTTTCACTTCCCAGTAACAATTCCGGTGGCCTGTACCACAAAGTCACCACCCTATTAGTTAGGACGCCCTTGCCTAAAGGGATGAACCTTGCAAGACCAAAATCAGCCAACTTCATAGTACCATCATTGCTAATAAGCATATTCGCACTTTTCAAATCTCTATGAATCACATTATTCTTGTGGCAGTGAGCTAGTGCTCTAAACAATTGTAGCATTATATTTTTAACTTCTCCAGTGGAAAACCAAGTAGCAGGACGAATAAACTTCTCTCTCTTATCCCTAGAATCCCTAAGCGCCTCAATGTAACCGCTTAAATCAAATGGCATGTATTCAAATACCATCCACACATTCACTTTTGATGTATTAGAGTGTACAATGCCAAGTAAATTTACTATGTTCTTGTGTTTCAGTGAGTTTAGTAGCAAAATCTCCCTTATGGAAGTCTTAGGAAATCCCTCCCTTTCCTCATTCAACTTCAACTTCTTAAGGGCTACAGTGCGTTGGTTGACAATATCCTCTGCCAACCAAACATCACCATAAGCGCCCTGTCCAACTTGGTGGATTTTAACAAAATTCCTAATGCCCAGGGGCATTAAACCCTTAAGTAACTGATTGGATTCTTGCGATAAACACAATAAATTTTGGGGTCCAATTTTTGATGATAAATGTGTTAAATATGTTGTAAACTGGATTTTTGTGGACTCGAAGTATTCTAGAGTTACTTTTTTGAATGAACTATATAGCTCTTTTTCAATTGCAATTTGTGATGTAGAGAATTGTTGCAGCTGCTTTAGATATAAATGGATTGAGGGGGAGCCGAAAAGTCTGGCAATTGCATGGTAGTAATTTGAAATATTTTGTGCAGTGAGTAGACTTTTCTTGTTCAACAAGTCCTTGTAAAATACTGGCAGATTTAATCTATCTGGCAACTTATTAGAATTTTCCAGATAAACTCCATTTTTGGTCGTAGTAATAGTGGCAGCTGTTGTTGAATTTGATGAGTTAATATTATTGTGATATAGTATGGTTTTGGCCAAATGAGCTAAAGGCAAATCAGCAGACAACCTTGCCAAAGCAAGTTCTAGCTTGGAATCATCAATCAAACTAACAAATTCGTCAATTTTGGCATAGAGTGTTTGGAGTATCAATTTAGAATGCGTATTTATTAGTTGAATTGCCAGGTTAAAACCTATATCTGCGATATTGACGAGAAGAGGGTCGGAGACTCCGCAACAAATCTTCTTGCAAAAGGGATGCTGTCCATTAAACATCACACCAAAGTTATCGGATCACTAATAATCCAAATAGTTTATATTTTGCATAAAACACAGTGCTGTATATAATTGGAAATATAATATAAGTGATGTGAATATACAATACTACATTTCCTATATCACAACAAAACTACCACATACTTAGACACGACACTGTATTGGCACTGATTATTGTTCACTCTGTGACTTCATGATTTTTATTACACTATGAATTTAAAATTGATATGCAGCAATTGTTATTGCGACATATATATGTATATCCTTAATCCACTGTTGCACTTTTGCACTCACACTTTGTTTCGATCTGTAACAAATTTCCATTCCACTCGAAATGTTTTTCTTCTGTTATAATTAATTTTATTAGTTACAAATAATTGTTATATTTCTCATATCGATCGGAAAAGTTGCCCGTGGAATATCATTAGATTACTTTGCTTCGGATAATTGTTTAGTGAACACATTTTTATCCGCCTCTCTTCGTGTCTCGCTATCAGCCAAGGCAACTTTGGTTGTTGCTAATTCCTAAATAATTTCAAATTATTACCATCTCCAAACCCATGATCTTGGATTCCAAATCAACTGTATTCGCATTTTTGCTGGTAGGGACACCTATACCACTAGTTGCCTTTACGTCTAAATCACAATGCAACTTACTAGTTTGTACAGGAAAAAGGTGGTCACTTCCCGGCTGTGGTTTGCTATAACCTATTACCCTTCTAACGTGGAATAGGGGCGGATCTTCCCTAGGATTTACCATGTTGGTCGCGCTGGTTTGTTTGGTTATGGATTTGTAGCTGTGAAAGTATTGCCCAGGGCCAGTTAAGTTGTTTGCTCTAGCGGAATTGGCGAAACATGAGTTTACCTGAGTGAAAATTTTGAGTTTCATTATTTAAATTTATTATTAAAATAATTGATATTTAAACATCGCCACGAGTCACATTCATACAAGACGATGCCGAGTGTAATATTTCAACAGTTCTAAAATTAATAAGTGTAACATTCAGTTACATTCAATGCTTGTAGTTAGAAACGCAATTTCCTTACATCTCTTGGTAATGACGATCTGTCATTTAATGAAACTCCACTTTTTGGATATCCTGTCGGTATGCGATTGTAAACGGGTTCAAATGGTCTACTGCTTCCAATCCTTGACCCATAGGGGCGCATATGAAGTGGTGTTTCAACAAAATTGGTGCCTATATGGGTGCCTATGTTGCTGCCGCAATTCTAGATTATTAATATTGTACCTTAGCTTCCACGTGCACATATGATTCTTCCCTCGAATAAGATCTAGGAAGTGTTCCAGATCTGAGACGCGTGGTGGGTTCTTTTGTCATAGTTGAACCCTTGTACTTCAATTCTGATTCTAATTCCCTTATGGCATCCTTCATCATTAGTGTAGTTACCTTCAACTTATTATTTTGATTGATGTAATACTCTTTGTCGTCATCTGGGATGGCTAGTTGCTTAACTTTAGTAGACAGAGTGTCTGGTTCGATATACTCATCTTCAATGGAATGGTGCATGTACTCTGGATTATATAAAATTGCATTAATTTTATGTGATGATTTATATATAATAGAAAATTGTGATTTTTATAAATATTATTAACTCATATATACATGATTATATATACAATTGGGACCGTTAATGGTATTAGTAAATGGTATAAAAATGGCAATGTTTTAAGAAATGAAGTATGATTTCTTACCTCTAGAATGACTCCTTATAGGTACATATGTCCTTGAACGACTAAATTAAATGTTGTGTCTTACCCATGCGATTTTGATGGATATACAGGAACGTACTTGGCAACTTCATCATGTACTATGCTTTCATAGTGTTTCGTGGTTACAAATTCTCCATTATCCATACTGGAAGCTCTAACCTTCCTTACATATTTTTTCTTATAATTATCTAAAGATTCATCATTTTCTTCTACTTCACTAATGGCACCCCCAAGCTCTAGTTCTCTTTGGTGAGATATGGCCAATGCGGTATGCATCTCGTCTAGCTGATTTACTAAGATCTTGATTTGTTTATCTTTCTGGGCAATTTGTAGCTCCAGTTGTGCCTTCATACCATTAATCTCATCCATATTTTGCCTGTTAACCTTGCTCAACTTTATAGTCTTAGATTGAATTTCCCTTTCAACCTTTGAGAGCTTGGTGGCCATGCGATTAATTGTTTTGTAAATATCTTCACTACCATATTCATGCAGCATACAGGTTCTAGATATGCTAGCGTTAGGGTCCCATTTATGTTCCGCTATATTATTATGGTTCCTTACATTGTAGATCTCCAGGGAATTCCGAAATAGTTGATAGTACTGATGATACACTTACAGCCTCGTCGTCTGTGTTAGTTTTAATTATATTTTGTTATTAATTTTAAATATCATACAATTTGAATAAATATTTGTAACATAAATGAAAATATGTAATATGCAATATATTTGTATGGTAAACAAATTCCACGTATTGAATATCATTTAATGCTCCTACCTCCTTTCAAAAATGCTGTAACATTAACGCTAATTCGTATTGCCGCGTTTGGATCATTAGAGCCTCCCAAGGGAATGGACAAAAGTCCATCATTTGGCGTCTCTAAAAATTCGGATAGGTCAATCATACACTCCGCCAGTACTTTATGCTTCGAATACTGATCTGCTTCTACAACCTACATATAATTAGTATTTACCTTAAGTCTTGTCAATCTAGGCTCATAAACAGTGGAGTATTTACCACCATTGCTGTTTCCATTAAATGATTGATGCAGGACCAGTTTTTGGTTGATACGGTGGTATTGACTATTAGCCTCAAGCTCTACTGGGTTGCAATTTTGACTTCTATGAGTGCCTAAATAAAATTTGTGATACCTCCGACCCATACAAAATTGACATAGGTACGAACTGGAACTGAAAGGGTTAGACGATGTATGCATATTTCGAAGATAAACCTCTTACTGCCTCTGTCATGTGGGTATTTCATTATTGATTGGGGCATTTTAAAGCTCTACAAGTTATTTAACAGTAATATTTAAAGTTACAATTTATTGTTCACGATAAACAATCCGTGTAGAGTGAAGCACGAACTTTTCAATTTGCTTTCTACCAAAAATCTATAAAAGATAATTCCACACCTTGTGTGGAAAAGACATGATTTTCACATCCTATAGCAAATATTGATCCACTAGTGCACTCAACGAACTATATTATGGTTAAAAAAACGACAACACATCATTATTACATAATAAATGTAATAATTAATGACAATTGCATTGTTTTAATAATTAATACATTTGCAATATCCAAAATATTTGTTATATTTTGGATATCAGGTACAATTTTTAGATCTCGTCAGAAAATGTCTAACAATTAAACAAAAATTTACTCCATTACATATCCAATTTGGTTGTCAAGTGTAGTAAGTTTAGTTCCTGTATGATTATACAAGACATTAAATCACATGATAATTATGATGATATTAAATAGTGGTGAGCTATGAACCATCAGTACTATACTCAGCTCTAGGTATGGGTATGGTACTAGGATATTATTAAGTAGAAATTATGCAATTATTAGGCAGTACATATCATATAAACAAATTATGAATATTATATTAACGATATCTAATGATTAATCAAATACCTGGGTTACACAATAACACATACACTGTAATATGCTACAACAATATATGTTAGCCAGTATAAGTCATAGGAACGACTACTAATTGTAAGATAATTAAAAAGATCAATGATTAAATTGAAATGTTTTCATTAGTAAAAATTATGCTAAAAATTAGACAATCCCATTGCGAAAGTTGGGATGTGTGTTAGGTAATTTTCGTAAATAACACGTCCCTAACTTCAATTTTGGTTCCGGATGCCAAATTGTCAAACCAAGGAGATAATTTAGACAACATACGTTTTGGGGTATGTAATCTGGCAAATATTTCATTTGAAGATTCAGGGATTACCGGATAGATCAAATGAGCCAGAATGTATATGGAATTAAGTAGAACACGGATCGCTTCATTTTGTATGCATTTATCGCTGATAGACCATGGGGAAATATTAGTCAAATATTTATTAGTTTCTCGCCATGCATCTACTGCAAAATTTGTAGCATTATATAGATCGTTTTTGGCATAAAAATCTTGAATTTTATTCAAAACCTTCATAACCTGGAATGGCTTTTGCAAAGTCACACTCGTGTTTATTTCTGGCACTTTGGAATCACAAAATTTTGCACATAATCCAGTGACTCTGTGCACCAAATTCCCAATGCAATCGGACAATTCATTATTATGTGCATCTGTAAGAAAGTCCGTGCCAAACTTGATATCTTGCCCTAATATGCAAGATTTTATTAAATAATATCTAATTGTATCACATGGAAAGGCCATTAGAAGCTCCATTGGGTCGATAACGTTTTGGAAACTTTTAGACATTTTTCTTCCATCAGAAGCATGGATGAATCCATGGCATATAATAGATTTTGGTAGGGGCAAATCAGCCGCCATTAAGATAGTAGATAGGATTACCGAATGGAACCAGGAAATGTCTTTGCCAATTATTATCATTTCAGGAGGCCAATAATCACTAACGTTACAATCATTATCGGATACCGCAGTTATGTAATTGAGTAAAGCATCGAACCAGACGTACATTATGTGATTATCAGAGTCGGGGACTTTTATTCCCCAAGAAAAACTGGTTCTGCTGATGGACAAATCTTCCAAAGGTACACTAAGCCTGGCAATAATATCATTTCTTCTAATTTCGGGCTGGATAAAGTGAGGGTTTGAATCAATGTACTCTATTAATTTATGTTGATATTTTGACATTCTGAAGAAATATGATTCCTCCTCCATAATTTGATATGGCATTCCGTTCTGTGGATCCTTATAATCATTTAATTTTGCTTCATTTGGGGCTATAAATGTCTCCTCCCTTTCATTGTACCAACCCCTATACCTATTCAAATATATATCCCCCTTATTCTTAATTTTCTCCCACATAAAACGGCACAATTTTTTGTGTTTATCACTGGTTGTTCGGGTGAAAATACTATAATCTACATTCATACTTTTGTAACACTCGACAAATTTACTTTGATATTCATTGCAAATTTCAATGGGTAATTTTCCATGTTTTGAAGCGGTGTTTGCAATTTTCTGCCCATGCTCATCAGATCCTACACCTAATAAAACATTTTTGCCTATAATCGAATGGTATCTTGCAATAACATCGGATATAATCATTTCATATACATGACCCAGGTGAGGTAGTCCATTTGTGTAGGCGATGGCGGTTGCAATGTAATAGTTTTTACATTTCTTAATGTCCACTGAAAGATTATCATAGGGTTGTGTGGAATAATCGTAAAATTGTTGCGTCAATTTAAACTTTGATAAGTGATTTGCAAACATGTGTAGGTTTGAATGAAATTTTGATAAATTTTTCCAATGAAAATTGTGCATTGCTGATAACATTGAGTAAAGATATATATCAACGGGTGTAATTTTATCTAATAGATAATCGGAAGTTGATAAATGATCATCCAATTTCTGGAGGATATTATCAATGTGCAATTTGTTTACACCGGTAAGCAAAGCCTCCAACCTTTCCAGCAGATCAAAATAGTGGTATATGTTGTAAAAATTATCAATATCCTTAATAGTGTAGCGATATATGTATAGCAGTATTGCCCTAATGCCCTTGATCTTAATCAGATCATTACCAATGTTAACAATCAATACTGGCTTGGTGTCTAACGTTGCTATTTGCAATTTTTTATCTTTGAATTTTGATAAATTATATTCTTCTGAAACTAATCTATTTTCTATATTGACATCAGCTGCAATTTCTATTTTCGCCGGGAAGTTGAATTGTGCAGAGGCTAGGTAACAAGCGAATGAATGGTAACATGAAGGATCAAGTAATAAAGTATATTGCATTAGAATAAATATTATGCGTTATTAATAATTTTGATTTAATGTATAAGAATTTAGGGTGGGTTGACAAAATCGGCCCCGGGGGAGCGGTTTCGTAGTGTAGTGGTAATCACAGTGGACTTTGAATCCACTAACCCGGGTTCGAGTCCCGGCGAGACCTTGAACGCAACTCTGGATGATGCAATTAATTAGTCGCTTTTTTACAATCAGTAAATAATCCCCGTTGTATAGAATATTTCACGTATTTTACAATTCAATCTAACAAATGCACTATACATACTAAGGTTGTAAACTATCAATTATGATTGTTGTTACAAGCGATTTTGAGCAGGTTGATATATTCTCGTAGACTCGTTTTTTGTACAAGTATGAAATCATGAGTATCATCACAATTACCCATTTGTATGTTATTTTTTCTGTAAATCCTGCACAAATAACATGCTATAGCCATCGCTAATTCATGTTCACACTGGATGATGTTTTTTGCTCACCGTTGGGGAAGTTTCATCGATAAGAACTGAATCTAGATATTCCTTGCCTAAATAAAAAACTTTATACATGAGCAAAATCCAATCAATGTCTGATGCTCTTCATTAAATTTGTAGAATGTAAATAATTGTTTGTCCAGGTCATAGCTTGAATTATCATTATGAATGACTGGTTTTGTACAGTAAAATTCCAGTTTATTAACTAATGCTAAACTCCTATGCACGACATTCGGAACCAATTCTGCCAATTCAACTAGGATTCTATCACCTACATTATAAATAAGTGTACCTCGGCATGTGTCATCCGAGTTTACCAATTCTCTCAACAACCTACGAAAAACTCTAATTAGGTTGTAATTCTGGCCCATTATTTGCAGGTTCATCCATTTATGTGTTCTGGTAATTCACCATACATAGAGTAGGGTTGGATCTTATGCATTATGGGTGGTCCAATTTAATATATGATTAATTCTTCACATAAAACTGAAACATATAAATGTATACAAATTTGTAGATGGATATACAGGCGAAATGTAAAATAATAAGGGGTGTATTAATATTTTTGATTGCTAACTTCGTTTTTTGGGCTATAATTAAGCCTTTGCTCACCAAACACACCTCACCTTCCTCAGAATTTATCGCTCCAATTATAACATCATTCATAGTGCTAGGGACACTAGCATTACTAGCTTCAGCTACTATGTTCCAGTTGGGAATTGTATACTTGACTGTGGGCTGACCAATCAAACTAATCTAAGCGCAGATTTATTAACTATAATTTTGTAAATTGTTGTACAATTTTACGATTTTGTATTTTTACCAGTGCGTTTTACATAATTATTATACTCAGAAATAACGACTGCTTTAGAAACTGGTATTTTGTTTATGCTAAATAAGTGTGTTTACTAACCTAGCTAATTCTGGATATTTTCTAGCCCAGCGAATATATTTGGAATAAATCTTGTTCCAATCAGTGATACCACTGGATTTGGCATCTTTAACCTTTTGAAATAGGGACATGTTTCTCAACGCTGAAAATTTCAACCTAGTGGATTTGTTACGGCCCAAAATGCGATATTTTAACGAACCTCTAATCCTAATGAGGTTGAGCCGCGGGAATAATTGTAATGCAACTGATTTAGGCATCTGTTTGACCAAGCTTGTTGATTCGTTTTTAGGTAATTCGAGAGGATATGTATATTTTCTACCCAGTAGCTTAGGTGAAGGCTTGGGTTTGGGGACTACTAGTTTTACGTTAAATCTGTCAATTTGAGTGTCTACCCCTTCAAAGTCGAAAAGTAAATTATTTCCTTGAACACATTCAACTGATGAACTTAATAGTGATGGCAAAGTATCTATTTGAATTGGCCTTGTGGCTTTATCCAGAGTAACTTCACCACAAAGCTTATCTATCATTTGTTGTACATTATTTTCAATGATCTGATCAAAACACAAATAGTTTATTTCAATGTTACTAGTACCAATTGGCTGTGTATAATCTGCATCTATTAAATCTACACTTTCATTTTGATCGGATAGAGGTTGTGGCGGCGCCTTGAGGACACTTCTTTGTGGTATATAATTTTGTACTGCATTTTCAACGCTAGCGCGCAGTGAGTTAAGATTTTGATTACGTAAGGCACTAATTGGAATTATATCACCTATACTACCTTTGAATTGTGCCAATTCCATCTGTGTTACTTGTATTCTCTGGCACAATCGATATGGGACTACCAAATCACACTTAGTCAGCACCACTTGCCATTTGATCTTCTTATGATCAAGAAATGATAGCATGTCTATGTCAGTTCTTTTTAGCCCGAGGCGGCTAAATTAATTGTGTAAATACCTATCAATTGCAATGATAACTCGTTTTAGATTCGGCCTTGACGTTAAATATAGTGTCATGCATTCAAACCATTTAACCCTCTTCTCCTCTTTGACAGGGGCAAATCCATAACCAGGTAAGTCTACTAACACCAACTTTGGCGGGGATCCGATCTAAAATGATTGACTTCGCACCTTATAAAAGTTTAGTTTTCTAGTAGTACCCGGTGATTTTCCAATGGGACAATTGCCGATTTGGCCACAAAGGGAATTAATTAATTGTGATTTACCACAATTTGTACGGCCAGCTACGGCTATCTATTTTAGTAAATCCGATAATATTTTTTACATGTGTTCAAATAAAAAGCTTACCTCTGGAATTATGGGTTTTGGTAAAGATTCAAATTTGATGACAGAGGCACATAGCCCAATTTTAGGTTTAATTTGACCAAGAAAAATTGGAGAAAATTTCGCTTGCTGTGCACAGGAATGGAAAGCTTTATGTTCGTCAATTGTTACAGGTCTACCCAACCCATTTTCCAGTACTAATCTTTGAATTTTAGCTGATGGTTTGACCGCCTTTTCGAAACTTCTTTTGGAGGTGAATATTTTGGTACATCTACCAGTACTGTAATTTTTTGTTGTTGTAAAATTGGACAATTTTGTGTTTAAACCAAAAAATTTTGAATGATAAGGGACTATCTGATACATACATTCAGTAATTATTCTTGCAAATGTAACTAATTGTGTATATTTGTAATTAATAATTTTAAATTACCAGGTTCCACATGTATACAAATTTGATACATTAAGAACCCATTTATCATATACTAATGAGAATAGTACATGTGTGGTTAAACTAGATCCAGTAGGTTAGGAATGACAACCAGACAACAAATTGCGACTACGCTGAGACGCTGTGTAAAACACAAATATAATGTTGGATGCTAATAAAATATTTTCTGCAATAGATGACAATAAGGCAATTTGCCCCTGCAGTGCCCAATGGATAATGGTACCTCTCTGGTGACCTAGTTATATAGCTATGCCGCTTATCTACCTGAGAGCCCCGATAATGATGTTCAAGCCCATGCCAAAATATTTTTTAGTTATTTTCCTGATCAATGCATAGATGAGCCATTTAATCGTTGTTATCGCAACTATTCCGACTCCAACCCGCCACCGTAACCATTCCACTAATTCAGAGTTCATGATAGGAAGAAACTAATGTACTGGCTCCAAATCGCGGAAAATGAGTGCAGACGTAAGGCAGGGGTACCTGAAAGGGTATTCAGGTGAATTGGTTTGTGATTTAGCTTTAAGAGATTGATGAGGAGATGGAGATATCCGGATGGGTATATATGACTAAAATTTCTAATTTTTGCAAGATATACCATAGATACTCATATGGTATAAATTAGTGCGTTTAGTGCATTGTATAAAACTAGTTGACCACTGCCATCTAAAACCGCATTTTTAAAGGTCTCGCCGGGACTCGAACCCGGGTTAGTGGATTCAGAGTCCACTGTGATCACCACTACACCACGAAACCCGGCACGTGGCTTATAAGTATACATCAACACATAATTTCTTGCATCCTTTGCACTTCCTAACGTTGCGATTTGTGATTCAAATTACAATTTTGGGGTCATTTCCCTTAAATATACTTGCGTACTTAATTATATACAACATTGCATCGCATATGCCATTATAATACATTATTTAGCACACACAGTTTATTTATTGACGGTGCAACCGAAACTTAGTGAGTTTATGCTTATTAAATATAATTTTATGTCGCACTAATGGTTAATATGGAAAGCGTTACCGCTGAAAATGCAGATACACCAAGTACATCTCTTCCCTCAGATGCTGATGCCAAATTAACTTTATCCCATGAGGAAAAGATCAAGAGCCTTGATAAGTCCATATCTGAAATCCATTTTAACTCATCACTTGACAATGTAGTTAGGGAACTTGATAAAATTTCGCTCCAGGCGGAAAATGTTATTATGGGAAGCACAGACCTAGTAGACTACAGTGGAGACTCTAGTGATACCCACGAGGATGTGTGTTCTAACACTAAAAAGTTGACATCCACAACTTCCGTGTTTTCAAAATCTTCATCCAAAGCATCTGTTGAAATGAATCAAAAGATAAACGTTGACAGTGATGAGAAAATAAATATACATATGAAGTCTACGCTATATCCACCTACCGTCATTGTTAATGATGACAAAGATGTTGTATATATAACGCCGGATGCGCTAAAATTTACTCCAACTTCTGAGCATGTGGTCGCTGTAAGTAAATGTTGGATCTGTTATGATAAATTGTCAATTAAATTGGATGATGTTTTAATATCCACATATGCATATATCTAATGTAGACCATGAAGAATGGCGAAAAATTTCGCTTCATCTTCTGCAATCAGGAGTATAATGACGAGGAGAGACAGTCAATTGAAAATTACAAGAGATATGTCATCTCCTGCATAAGTAATATTGACAAAGGTGATGCTGATGCCATAACTTTATATGGCGAGCATTTCAAAGACTCCATTTTCTCACAGGATCATTACATTTTACGTTATCTACAAGGCAACTCTTTTGAGCCACATAAGACCTATCTTGATGTAAAGAATCATCTTAAGTGGAGAAGTGAAAATTTGCCTATAGACCAAAAACAAATAGAACCCTTTCTTGATATGGGGTTTTGTTATATTTTTGGCAGGGACAAATGTGCTAGACCCATTGTCGTAATTAGGCTTTCCAAAGCATCCAACCTAAAGAAGGAGGTTATGCTACGTGTTTTATACTATTGGTTAGGTAAGCCTGTAATGATTTTTTTAGCATTCAAATAAAACTTGTCATTATTATTATTATTCACGCATTTTTCATATTTTTATATAGAATTGATATTGTCTAAGATGTTAGTCCCTGGTAAAATCGAGCAGTGGCGTATCCTCGTTGATCTAAATAGCTACAACATATTCAACATGCCCTTATCATTCCTAAAAGATGCATCCAAATTTTTAACTGTAACCAAACCCTATTACTTAGGTAAATTACAGGAGTAGGCTGACTGGCATGGTAATATTAAATGCTCCCTTTATGGTTTCCGGAATATGGAATGTTATTAAGGGGATTTTACCTGTCTATACCCAGGAGAAAATAATAATTACTTCACATGCCACATCTAAGCACTTTCTATCACTAGTAGATGAATCTCAGGTCGAAGCAAGGTATGGAGGGACTGCCAAGAATAATATCATGTTCAAACACCCTGTATTCCCTCCACTCTCCAATAAATAGTACGGCAACGTATATATTACTATTTGTAACACAAAGCTGTTATATTGCACCTTTAATTATCAAATAATATTAACTTGCCACTATACGATCAGTGATTTAATTATAAGTATTAGGTAATTAATGTAAATTTTGTATCGATTTGTACTTTGACGTAGCAATTCATTTACCATTAGATAGCATTGCAACACAATTAATGAAATTAGTTCTATAAAATCCTGTAGATCACAATTAACATCATATGTTTCCTGTTTATATCTTTAAATATTAAAGTAGACTAATTGCAATGTAAATTATTTTAATTGCAAATATACGTGAATTAGTGAGCTAATTCACAGTAAATATATGATTACACTACTAATAACTACAGGTGATGCGAAATATCCATAGATATTAGAGGTAGTTGATTTGAAATTTTATCCAAATTTATTAAATATTAACAATTAACCATTAAAATAAAGAAGATGGTATATATAATAGTAATCATTTGCAACACATCTTTGAATTAGACATAAAGCAACATATAATTGTAAAACGACTGATTTATTGTAATTATGTAAATATTTGTATGTGTACGAAAATGTTTTAGAATTTGAAAAAAATTAATTTATTAAATACGCACACTAAGTGTACCACACATAGGGGATACTAGTGAGTGCGTATTGTTTGGGGTAATATGAGTGAGCTGTACGATGGGTTACTCAAGGGCCTATATCGCCTTAGCGATTCAAATACGTCGAGTACTGATTCCAAATCACGTCTTTTACTATCTTCTATCAACAGGCTTAAAGCTTTGGGCATACCATATTACCCATCAACCTCAACAGATCAAATAGACATACTTAACTCACAAATTGAGGCGTACAATCGCCTTTTTATTGAACAACAGCCACTAGATTCGCAATTTCTGGCTAGAAGTGGCTGCACAAAAGTTACAGATGATGTGTTTGACAATGAAGTTGTCGACAATGAGATTGCTGACAATACGATATCATTGAATGATATATTAACCCTTTCCTCATCTATACAACGTGGAAACTCTACTTGGGGTTGTTCTAATGGTTGGAAAGAGTATTATAATTATTTACAAGATTTGAAACTTAAAAGGTTCATCAATAACATAGATTCTGTAGCCCATTCTCTGTGCAACAATAAGACGCAGGGATCCAGTATAGAAAATTACGTATTTGAGTTTTTAAATGTTATAGGTATCCAATACACAACAGTTGAAGATACGCTTAAGGCTTTGGAATTTGTTAAGCAAAAGGCAAAATTGCTCAATTACCAAAAATATATACACGTGCAGCTATTTATCCACTGTTTCATAAATCTAAATGATTATACCACTCCGTCATCCAATAAAAACTTCACCAAGGATCTTTTGGAACACTTTAAACACTTTTTCAACTTCCATAAAGAGAGAATGAAACGTATAAAGAAACTTTCTCATAGTATTAGTAAACGCTTAACTTTTGCAGATAGGAAACAAGATCCCAGTACATCGGCACTGCAAAAGGAGAGATTAGATGCGCTAAGGGCGCATGATGAGGAAGCATATATGAAACTTCTTGAGCATACCAAAAATTCCAGATTTTTACAACTCATAAAACAAACTGAGGAATACATGCAACACATACTAGAATTGGTATTGCAACAACGCCCATCTGAACTTACTGAAATGGTGAACGAAATGCCAATTGAAGAGGATGGGGATAACTCCGCGTACAATTCGATGAAAAAAATTAAGCACAGGTACTATACTTTGACCCATTTGATTAATGAGCAAATAATTGACCATCCCCCATCTCTTGGTGGTATGAAATTGAGGGGTTATCAAATGAAAGGTCTTTCATGGCTAGTATCCCTATACAATAATGGCCTTAATGGCATATTGGTAATTTAAGGCGTCAATTTAGGCTGATGAAATGGGTCTAGGGAAGACCATACAAACGGTGTCATTATTAGCCTATCTTAACGACATGAAAAATGTAGCAGGGCCACATCTAGTCGTAGCACCCTTATCTACTTTGCATGGAAATTGGGAAATCGAGTTAAAACGTTGGTTTTCCAGTTGCAACGTCTGTGTTTACGAAGGGTCAAAGTATGTGACTCAGTTTAACTTAGGGAATGGCGTAGGGGCATTAGGCATAAATGGCTTGGTAATGGACCAAAATTCAATGTATTATTGACAACAGATGCATTTGTAATTAGGGATAAAATTCATCTGAGAAAATTTAATTGGGAGTATCTAATAGTCGATGAGGCCCACAGGTATGGTATGTGACATTTAGACTTAAAAATCCAAATAGTAAACTTGTGAGGGTATTAAACCAGGGGTTTAGGATTAAAAGAAGATTAGCATTAACTGGAACGCCATTGCAAAATGATATACAGGAGTTGTGGGCATTGTTGAATTTCCTAATGCCGCATGTCTTTGGTAATGTGAGGACTTTTTATGAGTGGTAAGAACATAAATACGATGAAATTATATACAAAAACTGTATCTTCTTCTTCTTTCATTTTAGTCTCTAAATATAAAAATTTCCTTAAATTCGAAATATACTTCGTTTATAAATATAATTTTAAATGATATATTACAAAATATTTTCTTTTGAAAATAATGACACATGATATAAACATTTATTTAAAATACAAATTTTAGCATAAAAATAAATAAATAAATAAAGCTACACTAAGTATTGAGTTATTTTATTTATTTATTTATTTTTATTCACGCAAAATGATGTCTCACATTTTTTATATTGAATTCATGAATGAATGATGTCTTATAATGTTTCTTTGTTATTTGATGCAAATAAAATATACACATAACTAACTATCTACATTTATTTTTAACATATTACGTACACAATTGTAATTTCAAAAGTTTCAATAAATTAAAACTTTTATCATTTTTTCTAGGTTCAACGAACCCTTGTGGTCTCTCACCAAACTCAAAGATGACAGTGAGCATGTACTATCTATGACAGAAGAGGAGAAATTGCTAATTATAGATAGGTTGCACAAGGTAATTTATACACTCAAACAGATTCTGAGGCCATTTTTGTTACGCAGGGAAAAATATGAAGTTGCTGATGAGGTACCTCGTAAAATGGAGCAGCTAATACTATGCCCTCTGTCTGGAATCCAAACGAAGCTTTACAAAATGATAAATCAGACGCCTTCTGGAAATAATAAAATGGTTCAATTACGCAAAGTGTGTAACCATCCTTATCTGTTTTGTGGATCAATAATACCAAGTAATGCATATCTCATCTAGGTGACCACACTTTAATTACAAGCTGTGGAAAGTTTATCATGCTAGAAAATATTTTATACAAATTGAAGGCTGCAAAACATCGTGTGTTGATTTTTAGTCAAATGACAAGATTGTTAGATCTGTTGGAGATCTTCATGACAATGCATAGTTACAAATATTTGCGCCTCGATGGTAGTACAAACAGCGCCGATCGTCAATCAAGACTAAACATGTTTAACGAAGTCAATAGCCCTTACTTTGCCTTTATTTTATCCACTAAGGCTGGAGGACTTGGATTAAATTTGCAATCAGCAGATACGGTGATAATTTATGACTCTGATTGGAATCCACAGAATGATGAGCAAGCACAATCTAGGTATTACAATCAAATAATACAGGGTTCACCGCATTGGGCAGAAGAGAAAGGTTCTGATACTGAGATTTATTACACCAAATACAGTTGAGGAGGCGATACTAAAGTCCACAAGTACTAAATTGGAACAGGATGCATTGGCTATCAAGAGTGGCACTTACCATGGGGAATATGTACAGGATCACCAAAATAGTGACAAGTTAGTGTTGTTTATTTTATTGAATTTAAAGATTGCTAATCAATTTTTAATTAATCAAATTATATATCTAATACAGAGTGAGAGAAATACTCCGTCGGCAGGAATGTCAACAGCTGTTCTGTTACAAATTTGATTCCCATTATTTTAATGTTTTAATGTCTCGTTCTAAAGAAGATTTGATGATTTTTGATTACATAGATGCAAAATTTAAGGTATGATACACGAAAAAGTTTACCAAATTATATTTTGCAAACTTATTTCAATAATAAAATAGTGCTTATTTAAAAATGTATAGAATATATATTAAAGTTTTCTTATTCATTCGTTCATAATTTTGTTAATCGATTAAATTTAACACATTGTGATGTAGGCCATGGATTATTCATCCCCATTCCCCGTTGAAATTTTCCCGCCTTCGTTATATACATGGATAAAAACCGCTTACAAATACCCTCAAGTAATGGAGGATCAATTGTCGCTTGAGCAGATGCAGGAGGAGTGGGAGAGGGAATACTCGAGGCAACAGATTACAGCCGTGAAATTGGATCCAGATGTTGTAAAATCTTACAATGAAGAGGCAGTTAATAGTATAACAAATATACCTTTGGATTATCCAGTGTCCAAGAAAGTTGAATATGACAACTCAACTCCTTGGGTAGGTGCTTGTGTATTTGCATTACATTTATGTTTGGACAGTAACTCAGTTGACAATTATGGACCATGATACGAGATTGATCGCATTAAACAAGGGTATACAACGTGCTGTTGAAGAGGCAATTGCCATGAAGCAATTTGTCGAATTCATCAACTTACCCAATGAGGACTTATACCTCGATTATTATAAAGTAAGCAATTGGTCTGACTTAGTACATTAAACGACCTATTTGCTTAAAAAATATGTTGGATGACGCTATTGAACATAAGTTTACAAATATAGCTCAGTTGGAGAAGTGTTTGTCGCTGTTAAGTAGCAATGCAAAAGAGTATAATGGATCGGAATCGCAGATGTTTTATATGGTATGGCTTATACTAGTATATTCTATTTTTAATTTGAAAATTTTAAACAGTTTACAGAAAAAATCAAACAAAATTTGTCTTACTTAGTCCCTGGAATGTTCTGGAATGGTATTGTACAAGTCTAGAAAATACGCTTGCCAATTTTTATCCAAAGATGACTCAATGTTTTTAAGTGACAGTGAGAAGATTGTGGATAAGAATAAGTGACGCATATAACTTTCTAGAAACTTAATGTGTTTTTAAAAATTGCTATGATAGTCTATATGTAATTGGTCTGAATCTAGTCTACAATTAGTGATTAAGGGCTGTTATCAATGATTATTTTACAATGGTCGGAAGTTAATACCAATTTAATTCCCTTGCATGGGATGACAATTGTACCTTTGTGTACTATTAAGCCCTCGTTATTGTCAGAAGCAATAGAATCTCTGTCTATTGAATTATTTGTATTGTTTTTGGTAGTTTGTGTGGATTTGTCTATGTGATAACAAATTTGGCTGTGTAATCTATCATCTGATTTTATACGTCCATAGATTTTATTGTTATCATCAGTTGCCTGTGGCACAAGTGATGGTCCAGACGTTACTGTGGTGTATAACAGATTGTGTTTGGTGCTATTCACTGTAGTGATATCGTCCACATCATCTGCTTCTTTGTAAATACATTCAGATAGTATATCTACGATTTTTGAGGTGTTATTTTCCGTGTATTTTTGCTTTATTTCGTCCAGCCTATTGGTCAGCTCCTCAAAGTTTAGGTCCGTCGAGGCTGAGGAACAGGTAGAGAAAGATAAGTAATTTTGCTTGTTGAAATATCCCAGGTCATCGCTGAATTGTTTTTCAGTTTGGAGCCTTTTCATCTCACAGGGCGTTACTGTCTCACTCTGTACACACAAATTATCGCAGCTTCTACTCTGTATTATGCTGCTATTGTCATTTTTTCTTATATCCAAATTCATAGAATGATTTCCACCATTTAGAAACGCCATCTTAATAACTCAAATGAGTATTGATTAGTATGATTACTGCATCTAATATGTATGTAGATCCACCAACATTGAAAATGTGTTAATCACCCAACTTTTCACCTGTAACGGCGTGCCCTAATGATAAAACTAATTTATCGTAGATGTATAATACAGGAATAATTAGACATACACGAATTGCGGGGATGAATACCCCGCAAAACTAGATCTAAAAATTAATTTACAAAGTTGCTACGTCTCCAACAACCTCCTCACTCGCTCAACGGCGCAATCCAATACTGATCTAAAGGGCTTTTGGTAGTCGATAGGTAATTTATTCAGTCTTTCAACAGCTCTATTGTACATTGCATCTATGTGATAATCACTGATTTTTATTTCTGGAGATTTTGCTACATTATCTGGTGTTGAACTAGTGTCAATTTTTTCACTAGTGATAGTTGTATCATTTTGGGTATGTGTGATAGGTATTAGTACATTTCTGGCAAAATGCTTGTCTCTTTCCTTCTCTCTTTCCGCAATGAGATCTGGCGGCGCCAAAAACCTTGTCTCTATAGTTATTAGTTTATGTATAGGCAATTTGCCACAGATTACCCTCCGCCTCAAATCAGAGTTTATATCTCTCTTCAAATTAGTGTATATCTCGTACAACCTTTGCTTAAATTCTCGCGAATTTACTCCATATACATCCATTAGGGATTGGATTATCTTTTCCGCCAAGTACATTACATTAACGCTCAGTTTCACATTCTTAGATTGCATTTCGGCAACTCCTTTTGAGAGACATTCATGAATCTTCTCCACAGCAGTAGTAAATATTTGTTTTTCGAAGGAATTTAGTTTTGTTGCACTAAATCTGACGGCATGTCCGCCAGATTTAGTGCTTTTTATACGCTTAGCTGAATCAAAATCCACTTTATATTCATCGTCATCCTCGTCTATCACTTGTCCAGCATCAACTGGACTATCTGAATCACTGTCAACAATAGTTCGTTTTCTGTAAGATTCCAATCTTAAAATCCTTTTAGGCCTCTTATCCCCTTTTACATCAGCACTAGGTGTTGTACCTTGTACGCATGACAAGCAATTGGAACAAGTGATTGTAATATCCGGGTCTGATGGCCGCTGCTTAAACGTCCGTTCAACAGGCCTTTGGTATATCACATCACAGATTTTGCATTTGTAGTATACCAAATCTGGATTTCTAGGAACAAGTTTCCAATCTCCAATTCCAAATAATGCATTACACTCTAATGGTAATAAGGGTGTCAACCCCTTATCATCAAACGTTTGCCTATAAAACATAGTCTTATATATGTTGTCTACTTTAAGAGGGTATTCATCCAAATGCACAAACTGGTCATAGTGCAGAATTGTAACTTTGGTTATAATGGAGTCTAGGGGATTTAAGTCAGAGAACTTTGATAGAATCACTTCATATTGGCTGTAGTATGTGGTATCCAGGTCTGGAAATAGCTCTGATTTGAATTCCTCAGGGTACCAGGCCCATAAAACTTTAACACCCATTCCATTTCCGCCACTATCTTCTATAGGAAATGATTCATGGGAAACTATTTGTGCGATCCATGGGGATGAATTGGAACCAAGCAGTGCCACAAAATCACCTTTGTAATAATCCACGCCACGATGGTTAAACAAGACACTCATTACAACATGCCTACACTGCACTACACAACACTCCACTGTATGTATGCGTACCACAATAATTTCTGATGCCAATATATGACATGTAATATATAGCAACAATTATACACGTGTGTTGAAAATTTCATTTAATCGTTATGATAGTCTACTTAACATGAGGACTGCCATTCTATTGCAATATGACTTCTTAATTACGTTTTTCAAAATTTCACAATTCCTTTATTTCATAATTTATTGTAAATTGTCTTTCCATATAAATCACTAACATTTAATAATAATAATAATATCTATTATTGGTGATGCTCAATAATGTCAATGTTCGATTAGCTTTTGGGCCTATTAATGCAAATCGCTACACACTAATAATCATTTCCAATATAATTTATGTGCTTTGTTATAACCATGTGGAAATGGGATTGTAAAAGCGCTAGTGTTGAGTGCCGTTTCGTTCCTCAGATTAGAATTTTTTCTTCAAGTGTCAAAAGTGAGTTTGTCGATGAAAGATTACGCCCCAGTAGCTAGGTAAATGGCTATTTTGTGTCAATTTCATTTGACGTCTAATAGTCTCCAGTGGCTTTTAGCAGCGTTTAATGGCGTTTAGAATTATAAATAATTTATATCTGGTGTGATTGGCATATGGTTGGACAAGCACGGTGTTCCGATCCCTCAACGGTCGTGGATAGAGTGTTTCCGTGGTACGACTACAGAACGACGGATTTTGACAGGATCTGGCTACTTACCGCTACACCACTGCTCTTCTCCACAGTACTAACTCTCACGGGCATTTTCTACTACGTCTACTTGGGGACTCTAGCTCGTAAGGTCGAAGACATTGTACTCTACACGAATTATGCCTTCAATGTATCGAATATGACATATTTGATGTGTTTTATACTCACTACATTATCTGGAAAGTGGCAATTTTTGCTTTTAGCAATTACAGCTCAGTTATTTTCTACCTATTCCCAGATACTACTAGCATACCTTATATACTTGTCGATGTTGCCATTGAACAATGAATTTAACACTGCAAGGGTTCTATTTACATGTTGGATAACATTCATAACCATTGCCTCTGGAAGAGTTCTTGTAATTCTGATAGCCCATTTGGTAGCAATGAGCGAGGGAGGTGGCGAGTGGGACCTGAAAGAACCAAAGAGTGAAAGGGTGTTAAGGCATGAAAAATTAGCCCAGGAGGCGCTAAGGGATAGGGTAGGAAATTTTGGCTGTACCTTGACAGGAAATTGTTGTTATAGCGGAAGTGGGAGCATGGGAAATGAGTGCCTGCCTGATCGTGGAGATTGTTGCAAGGACTCAAGTGGATCAATTGCAAATAGCCTATCTGAATTGGTATAATTTGTACCTGCAAAGTAGAGTTTAGTAATAGTTGCTAAATTATTGATAGATGGATGATAAATGGCATTTGCACGAGTTTAAAAAATAATTAAATTCCTCTAATGCATGTGGTGAATGTCTGTGGTAAGCACAATACCATCTATCACTAATAATGTACGGCACCATTTAGTCACATAAGTTATTAGTATTTCCACTTGGTATTTGACATTCAACTTTTGTATTTTACTATGATATTAAACTATTCATAACAACCGAATATAGTTACACTATGAGATTGTCAAGAGTTTTGAAAAGGTCTAGGGCACTACCTTTTTATTTCTCATCCGATGCACTAAAATATGTAGAACATGCCTATAATCTTTGGGAATGCGACAAGTATATAATCTTAAATTTAGACATATTTTAAACAATTCATGGTCTAGCTATTTTGATTCAATACATAGGGGGAATATACCATTGGAAATCGAACCTGCGATCCAAAATGTGATAAAATCCGCCTCAGATGGCGGAAGAGACAATTTGAATGCTAAGGCTGAGATGCTTTATCAGTTTTTCCTAAATAACAGCCACTTCTGGGCCAAAACAGACCCCTTAGACTTGCCAAAGAAGCCGCCTTACTATCGCGAATTGTACACTAAGAATGCCCACAAACTTGAACTATCAGAATTCGGATTATCACCTTATTCCTACTCGCAAATGATAAATATCAAGCCATTTGGCCGAATCCAGATTGGGGAATTAATTAAAAAACTGGAATCGTCACTATGTGGATCAATTGGTTATGAGTTTTCACATGTGATGAATAAGGATGTGATTGATTTTTTTCAGAACGAGATTTTCAACCCCACCCCAATAACTTTGGAGGATAAATTAAACTATTTAAATGTAATAACCAGGGCTGGGTTGTTCGAATCCTATCTGTAAGTTCATAATTGACGCAGTAAGAAGACATTTCCCACAATTAAGAGGTTTGGGTTGGAAGGTCTAGAATCATTAATTGTGGCATTGTACGTCATTAAGGATAGGTATAAATTTCAGTAAATTAGATGTCTTGATGAATGTGTAGAATCGTTGCTGCTGGGTATGGCCCATAGGGGGAGGTTGAATGTATTATGCAATATAATGCAAAAGCCCTTAGACATTTTTTTTGCGGAATTTAGGGTAAGTTTGATGTTTATAATATGAATTTGTTAGATTAACATAAATACATATCATATTTTAAGTAACATATATTATAAATATAAGTATTTATATGTGAGTACCGCATTTTTAACGAAATTTAAATATTTTCAAGAAAAATCAATTAATATTACCATGAGAATCGCGACCTGTACGCATTTATGGTGTGTCGCATAGGTGCAAATTTTGATATAATTTGAAAAATATATTTAAAACATTTAATTAAACTAGTTGTTTAAATACACAAATAGTTTTGTTAAATCAAATTAATGAATTGAGAATATTCTGTAAATTAGCTGTGATATATGGATTTATGAATTATTTTAAAGATTTTAACTATTATAGAGGTTGCCTTGAAATTTTTTATATGTTCTGCATATAAATTTTATAATATTTCTAATTACCTAGGGCAAAAACACCTTTGGAACATCTGAGTGGGGAAACACGGGAGACGTTAAATATCATATTGGCCGGGAATGTAGCTATTTTCGTGATAAAAATGAATTAAAAGTCTCTTTGCTGGCAAACTCATCACATTTGGAATTCGTCTGCCCTATTGTGTGCGGGAGGTCTAGGGCAAAATTTGATTTGGGGGAACAAAATGTGGTACCCGTAGTCATTCATGGCGATGCTTCTATTAGCGGCCAGGGAATTGTATACGAAACTGTGCAGCTGGGATTGTTGCAAAATTATACAAACAAGGGCACCATTCATATTGTAGCCAATAACCAAATTGGCTTTACCACATACCCAATAGACAGCGCCTCCTCCTCCTATTGCACGGATGTAGCTAAAGTTGTGAACGCGCCAATTCTGCATGTTAACTCTAGTGATGTGGAAGCAGTGGCATTTGCCGCTACATTGGCTATGAAATTCCGTCAATTGTTTCATTCGGATATATTTTTGGATATTGTTGGGTATCGTCTGATGGGCCACAATGAACTAGATATGCCCAAATTCACCAACCCATGCATTTACAAGAAAATCGACCAGATGAAGCCAACCTACGTAAATTATTCCAAAACGCTGATTGATAGATGCGCTATTACAAAAGATGAGTTTGAGGCCATGGAAGAGGGAATTTCTAGTGAATTCAATACTGCCCTTGAAAAATCCAAGAAATTGGACCAGCTGCCACCTAACGCCAGCTGTGAAATTATGCATAAGTGGGCCAATCTTTTCGATGCAGAAAATACTCTCCCTAGTTACAATTATGATATACAGCTGCTGAAGAATTTAACTAAAAAATTGTCTACTTTACCTGAAGGTTTCAAAGCACATCCTAGCGTAGATAAAATTTTTAAACAAAGATTGAACTGCTTAACCACAGGCGATGGTATAGATTTTGGACTCTCTGAGCTGCTAGCCTATTCAGTTCTGGCACGGGATGGATTTGTCGTACGATTATCAGGCCAAGATTCTCAAAGGGGTACTTTTTCCCACCGCCATGCCATAGTGCATGATCAAAATAATTTCTCAACATTTAACGTTTTTACTAACGTCCCTAATGGGCATATGATAAAGGTGCACAATTCTCCACTGAATGAAGCGGCAGCACTGGGATTTGAATATGGATATGGATTGGAGGACCCAAAGATTCTACCCATTTGGGAATCGCAATTTGGCGACTTTGCAAATGTGGCCCAGGTTGCAATTGACGAATTTGTCTGCAGCTCAGAGACTAAGTGGAATCAAAGTTCTTGTATCACTTTATTGCTTCCCCACGGGTACGATGGCCAAGGGCCTGATCATTCAAGTTGCCGTGTCGAGCGCTTCCTACAATTGTGCGATGACGATCCGTTTGACCTTTCAAATGTAGAGTGTGAATTGGATATTGAAAGGATAGCCAAGAGAAGAAATATGAGCGTGGTGAATTGTAGTACTTCAGCCAACTTGTTTCATGTGTTGCTGAGGCAAATGCATAGGTCTTTTAGGTACGGAGAAAAATCATAATTACTTATGACAATATATCGTCATACGCCGATATATTATCATATTTTACGCGTATATAATGCCACTTTTAAAAAATTCTGCGTATTAATTCCGATTTTTATACAACATATTTTTGTGCATATTGAGGTTCAAATTTGAAACTAAATAGCTAAATTGTGTTCCAAAAGCTGACATAGAAAACCTCTTATCGTATGTAGTGGCAAAAAGATGCTCAAGCTTAGACTAGCTTCTAGTTCATTTGAGGACTTTCAAGGCACATTCCAACGTTTAATACCAGATACTAGCGTCATCCCTGCTAGTGTTGATAAGATTATTTTTTGCACAGGTCAAGTATATTACGATTTACTTACAAAGAGGGATGAATTGCAGGCAAAAAATGTGGCAATAGAAAGGATTGAGCAAATTGCTCCATTTCCCTATGATTTGGTGATGAAGTCTCTAGAAAAGTTTGGAGCCGTTAAGAGTGTTATTTGGTGCCAGGAGGAGCCCATGAATTCTGGTTGCTGGACATTTGTACAGCCCTGGTTTCTTAGCATTTTTGGCAAGATGAACATGCAGCACAGTTTGAAGTACGTGGGGCCCAAAATACTCTCCGCGCCTTCCACGGGAGATATGGCACAGCATGAAAGGATATACAAGGAATTTCTGTCTGCTGCATTCTGATTATCTTTATTTTACTATACAACTTAGCTTCTTACATAGAGTTGTGTTTATATACATGAAATTACTTATTTCGCTTAATTTTTACGTAGCGATACGCTAAAATTATCAACGTCAATTTATTGCATGGGGTGGCCGATCCTGCAACGTGGACTTATCACTCTCATTGGACCATTTCCTCTTCCATGATTCCAAAAATTTGCCTACTTCTGCAATTGGAGGTAGTAACTGATAACCTGTATTCCAGCACCTTCCCGCGTTTGTAGATGGTAAAGTCATAAGTGATACTAGCTGTTTTGTATGGTTGAAGTAATTCACATTGTTGCTGTACAATGTTTGTAATTTTTCATTGTAGGTTGAGTGCCCCCAATCTGTGAAGTATAGTCGTAAATTTCTAATATTCTTATTTGCTATGTTTGTGGCATTTAACTCATTGTACCTGTCAGAAAGCACATGTACTGGCAATATATCTATATCGTTGCCTTTGATCACTTTTGATACAATTTCGGATAGCCATTCACCGTTTGAAATCTCGGTATTAATGGTGTTTTCAGCAGTAGAATGTAGAGAAATATATTTAATACTGGCTTGTACATCTTGCGCATGGGCAACATATTGCAGTATAGCAATAATCCTTTTCTCTAATTCTTGAATGGTGTAAAAGTTTGATGCGATATAAACAGGCATTTTCCAAACCTGTATGAATTTTAATTATAAAATTATTATTTATGATGAAAATTTTATTTGAGCATAATTCTACATTTATTTATATATGTCCATTTTAATAATTTAACGTTCATTTAATTGTATATTGGTGCTCACCGTTATGTGATGTAATATAGCTTGGGCAGCTGCATGATTGAAGGCTAACTGGTGGAATCTATCCATAGTTGGATCTGATACCGGGATTGAATTCCGGTACAAAAATGTTTCTTCCCAGCAATTCAATGATTCCAATTTTTGTTGTTGCAAATTATATGCCTGAATGATCAAATTGATTTACCTCGAGCAAATCGATGGAAGAATAGTTAAAATCATTATGATCAAGATATTTAAATATATCCAGATGCTGTTTTACAAACTCGTTGGTCCCAAATACATCATTAGTTATGCTCATCATGAAAGGTTTAGTCCTTTTGTTGGAGGCCCCGGTGTATATGCCGAATGGTTGAAAAGGATCAGAACTCATATTAACTCTATTCAGATGTTCTATGGATTCATTTAACACTTTTTGATCTACCTTATCGTGTAGTATGGTTAGGTACTTAACTGCTGCCATCACAAATTGCCTTTTGCTGGACACATATGGTAAGGAGTGTAGTAATAAATGGTAAAAATATAGTGGTATATCAACTGTGAACTCATGAGATTTGTGTAGTAACTGTTGTGCTGCATTGTAGGCGATAATTGCTGATTCTTTTGGTGCCAAATATAGTACTCCTTCGAACTTTATGATGTATATATCTGGAGGCCTATCGTAATGCCAAGACAGGAGATTTGTATCAGCAGCTGTTTTTTTGGGATATCTAAAATCTGGGATTATTCCTCGATCTGCAAGTTTCAAAACATCAGTTTCCGCGACCTGTAGATTTTCATCTTTGTCGTCAATGAATTTGGCAATCTTATTAACCTTACAATCGGTTGTGGGCGGTATATGTAGCTGGAATTCACTGGCTTCTAGAGCCTCTTTGTGCAATTGCCTGTGAAAATTGTCAGTATTTGTATGTGATTTAAAGGAATTATTTGCATAATTATGCAATGATCCATTGGAAGATTTATAATTTAAATAATTCAGCCACAGTGCAGTATTGTTGTAGTTGGATTCCAAAATAAAGTGTCTAGTTGCGATAACATTTGTAATGTGTGTAGTAGCGTGTAAATTAGTGTACACTAGGTAAAATACTAAATAATTTCCATTTCTTGCGTACATATATCAACAGCTAGAAGTGATTGCCACACAACATGTATATGGGATTATCTACAGTAAACCACAATTTATTTAAATAATCATTGCATTAGTAGGGATATATATAATAGCTAATACATAATAATAAATAATTCTTATTGAATACTAATCGCTAATGGTACTTTTGCATAATAATTACAACGAGGTTCAATTCGAGAAATACTTTCTAAGGTGGTGCAAAAGGTTTAATGCACTAAAATTGGAGGGTCATACTAAGCAAAACTCTAAAACAATTAATCTAATAAAACAATTGAGTAATGTGGTACTCAGAGACTCTTATTTAATGGTTCTTTGTGATGTATTAGGGTCTAGTAATACCAGGGCCGCTGCCATATTTATTAGACTACTAGTAAGTATATCCAGTCTATGCCTAAGAGCCAACAGGGATGGAATGTTTCCAATTGGGACTATGAGGAGAGTGAATACTGATGTCAATTCAGAAGTTATTGACAGGTGTTATGTCATCCTGTATAAGCTGTTGCCCAGTGCAATAATGAAGTTTTTAAGTATTAGATCTTACAGTCGTCTTAACCGCGTACCCGATAAATATTTGAAGGTAAAAAATGATTTGTACACACTTCTAATCAATATATCCCATTTGATTAGTAAAAATCTAAAGGTAAAAAAAAACAATGGAAACAAGTGTATATACAGTGTCTACAAGGCCATGCCCAAGGGAAACACCAAAAGTGTGTTAAAAAATGCAATTGTTCACATTTATAGGTTGAGAAATAACAATTTTAGGCTCTCTAATGATGATATTTTCAAGGAAATTAAGAAAAAAGCTAAAATTACAGGATCCACGAGTGACCGTCAAAATTATTTAAATAACTTTGTTATACCAACAAACTGTTTTGAGCAAAAAAATGTTGCAAATATTGGTAGTATTATTATTAGATGCATTGAATTTATGGCGAAGGGTTTAAGGATTGACGTAGACATGTGTAGGACTAAGAATGTTGATAAATTGTTGATCAAATGCCATATTAAATTACAGAGTATCAAAAATAATCCATTTACGCATTTTGCCATGAAATATGGAGATAAGGAGCAAATATGCAATGATGATAACACTACGGGCATTAAGAACAAATTAGTTAAAACCCCATCGAAAACTACATTTAGAGATATGTATTTGAAACTTTTAGAATTGATATCCGATGGTAATAGCAATAGATACACTAACAAACAATCAATAGAATTGACAGATGATGATTTGACAAAGCTGATTGTGATGCATGGTGAAATTAGGAGATTGATTTGGGGCCCAGCGCTAATTAGATACATGAAATTAAGGGAATGTTGCGAATTTAATATTAAAAATGATAAAATATCGCAAATAAGAAAATTTTCACAAACAGAGTTGGATAGGGTACTCGCAATTAATGGGCTACTAGAACGTATGTCTTTGACGCTAGGATTTGGGAGGCCCTCATGGCTTGCTGCTGCTCAAAATCATACAGATTCTTACATACTAAAATCATGACTCTTTTAGGTTATATTTTATAATTTTTAGCATATGTTTGATCTACAAGCCAGAGTATATATATATATATCTGATGTAGGGTTATCACTGTAAGCATGTGTGATTCGTCTGTTATATTGTGTAAAATTTGCGAAATTCGTACAAATATTCTATAATATTGCTAATTATTATGATTCGAAAGTCCCTCCGCTCAATAGTGCCCAAAAAACACTTCGATGAACAATACTCACACACTGATCCAATAACAACTAATAAACGCCGGTCAATAAATTCAAATAATAATGATTCTGACGGTAATAGATTGAAACTTGAACCAAATTTTGACGATGGCGTAATTCATATTGCCGGTAAAGACATATTTGAGTTTAAATGTCTGCTAGATAAGCAATCCCTCGTAGCAAATGTTACCCATAAAGGTATACCAATCATTTATCATGCCACTCAATATCGCAATCAACAATTTGACACAAAACAGCTGAAAGATATGTCATTGTTCACTGATGTAGCATGTGTAAGCCATAACAGTAGTTATTATGACGAAATGAGCTGTAATAGTTACATTGCTTCATTGGAATCATTAATTGAAATTGATGCCATTAATGTTATAAAAAGAATACTAGTGAGTAGTGATGATATTTGGTCACTTAGCCCCGCAAAAATTGCGGATGAAATTGAACTTAATTACAGGAGGCCCTTGAGTAAAGTTGTCAAGCGTATGATCGAATGTTTAGCAATCGGATTTACTCATGAGATATTGCTAAATATGCAAATAAATAGTATTAGTGGAGTCAGTGGCTTCATCGATGGGGAGATTATCAAGGCACAAACAGCCTATACCGTTAAAGGATCAGCTACTGATATAGCATTTGACGATGTATATGACATAGAAATTGAGTCTAGCCATGTTGACAATAATAACTACAATAGCCATCATTGCAGTCAAATTTCAATTAAAAATAAATTTAAAAGGCACTATTGCGACATGATAATTGCTTGGAGAGTACCAATTAACCCGGTTAAATATAGAAATACAACTGGTGATGTTGATAACATATTTACAATGTTAGACCCTAGAGAACTAGAGCGAGTTAGCAGGGTAAATTTGTCGTTCCAGGGTAAATCAAAAGAACTCATATTGTCGAAATGTTATGTGAAAATAATAAATGCAATAAATAATATAATTGACAAGTCTGATTTGGATGATGGGATTAGAGATAATTTAAGATATCTAGCCCTGGCAATAACATTTCAAACTTAGGATATTCCGGGGTTTTTTATGTTAATTTTGTATAATATCATATAAATTTTGATAAATTTATTGGGTGTTTGGTACTATAAACTATACAGTATTAGGTGAGCGGTATAAGGTGTTAGTGTTGTTTATGTGGGTGTTATTGACTGTGAAGGCGAAATGCTTGATTGGGGCGATGACAGATACTTTAACCAGAAGGAGATTTTTGCCAAACAATTGAAGGATAATCTAAGGATTTTGGTTACAGTAGCCATTATCTCTAAGTTAGCTTCTATCACTATTAAACTCTACCAGTACGCTAGTACTGAATAGTGTAATTAACCCATGAAATTTATTCAATGAGTTAGTATTCAAATTCTAATTTAAATCATTTATCAACTAATAAAAAGTATAAATATGGGTCGGATTGCTGCATTGTGTGTGTTTTGTAAGGAAAAACCAGGGATTTACAAGAAAGTATGTTGTGCCTCACCATTTTGCAGTGTTGTATGCGGTAAAATAACTGGTTGTTGCAGAAAAAATAATAAGGATGTCATATTGCCTCCTGAAGGTGATGTAACTGGCACTAATACCACCGGAGTTGCCAACGCCGCTAGAAATAATGCAGAAATTGATTACCCCGTCAAGGAATTGAGTGATAAAGAAAAGTGGGAACTAGGTAAGAAATTCTTCCTCACCTAGGCAATAATGAAAAATTGGTAAAGATGCTAAAAGATACCGTGGTACAGTGTATTTTGGAAAAGATTGCAAAATCTACCATAACTGGAAATGAAACTTCTACATTGTCACAGTACGTCCGAGACCCGGAATTTATGGCAATAGCGGACGAGATAGTTATGACTATTGAGAAAGCTAATGCTAGTAGTTAATTCCATTGGATTTTATGAACTATTTTTTGTAAAATTTGCATTGTTATAAACTTAGTTCCTAATATAGTCTTTAAAGTTAACCACGCCCTAACTGTTGCAAATTCTCAGGGCAAGTGTCGTAGGTTATGTAATATTAATTGTTTTATATATGTATAGTTATACATTGTATTATAGGATGTTTATAAAACGAGTAAATCTTTTAATGCTTAATGCAATTTGTAGTGCTTTTTATGCTTCTTCGTTGCGGGCGCATCTGCACATACCCAAATGAGACGCTAAAGCACGCCTTCATCAACGCCTCTGATTTCAAAGTACATGCACAATTAACTTAGATATCATTACTTTCGTTTGATAAATCACTGGTTGAACATATTTGTCATCCATTCAACAATTTGGTGGATTCTGTTGCATATTCCAACAATTTATTGATTGTTGGAGCGTCTAAGTCATCAAAGGGTAATAGTTTGTTTATTAAGGCCAATTAAGTATTTATAAAATTAATTTGGATGGGTCTAGTTTCGATACAATAAACACTTTTGGTGAAACGTTGGGTAGACCTGTTAGGTGAGATATAAATCGATTTTAAGATCAATTTTAACATCTTAAATTATCAGTTTTACCCAGAATTTTGCCTTCCAAAGACAACATAATAGTACTACACTCACTTGGAATATCTATTTATAACTGTATCAGTAATAATAGCTATAAAAAAGTTAACCATATAAGCAGCACATTTAATCAAATCGCAATCAGTTCGCACAGGCCAAACACGATAGCCACGGCAAATCAGTTGGTCGAGCTTCTGGATTTGAGAAATAGTAGCTTGTTTACTGGAATTAAAACTGGATATTGTCATCGAGGCAATATCACATATGTAGATTTTAACCCAAATGCGGAGAATGCAATAGTAACAAGCGGTATTGATGGACATTTGGCCTTTTGGGACATACGAAAATTTGAGCGGCCACTTAAGGTATAATCTAATTAATTTATTAGATTGGAAAAATAAGTGATAATTGGATAACCTCCGCAATACATAATCCGTTCCATGACCAATTACTTATTGCTACTGGTAATGATTTTGGATTTTTTTAACATTTTTTAAAATTTATTTAAAAAAAAATAAACTAATGTAGATACAAGTGGCTGTGTAAAGTTGATAACCTGTGAATTTGAAAAAATTAGTACCACCAGAGTCAAATCGCCAGTATACAATGCTTGCTGGAGCTGCACAGATACCTGGACCTATGCCTTCCAAGATGAATCGTACCAATCGAATGGGTTTCAAAAAGTAACTGTGCCAAGGGAAACCAAATATAATATTTTACTGGGTGATTCGATAAAAACATTGTAAGCTCTTGTATTTACACATTTCACAATATTTATTGATTAAAATGTACTATAGAAAATTATTTACAATGACACTGGTGGTACAACCTATACTTTTGATAAGTGGTGTTAGGACGCATAAGTCAATTGGCGGTCCAATTGGTTTTGTGATTTCCCCGTCTTTTATGGGGAAAACGCAGAGTTATAGGTGTCATTATTGTAAAAATTTGCCCGAACAGATAGTTTCAATAGCAGATAGGATTAAAAATTATGAATTTATACCCTTGCCACCAGTGACCAAGCATCCCAGCAAGAATTTATATTTACCGGGCGAAACGTATAACATAGACCCTATTACTCTTAAAATCTATGCGCATGAGTTATCACAACTATTGTGCGGTGCCACGCTAATTGGAGTGACACAAGTATCCCAAGAAAGACTACATGCAATTTTTTTACATTTTCGGGACAAATGGAGGGGCACTAGCCGTTTAATAATTTACCATCAAAACAAATTTTATCCCCCCATTTATCTGGGCTCAAACGTTGCCACTCTGTATACCCTCACAAACATCTCGAATACATATCTTGAAGATACCCTTAATGTGTTGAAGAATCTGGTAGTCACTCAAGTGTCCTATAAAATGTCTAGTGTTCATACGTTGGAAATTGATTTGGTGGATAAAACTGTTAATAATTCTATGTATAGATTGAAATTTGCACCTGGGAACCGTAGGAACAATTTAACCGTAACAGATATTACCAGCGACACTGGATACATTGAGCTGTTTAATTCAGACGAATGGATATTCCCAGAAAAAAAAAGACAAATTGATAGGGGAAAAATGTTAAAAAATAGACTAAATGAATCTAGGCAACTATATAATAGCATGCACAGTGACAATTCGTTGAAAAATACAATTGATACAAATTCTAATAAAATAAATGATTCATCAGATAATGCAAATGATAATAGCGACATAAACACGACATTCAATGGTATAGAGGTTAGAAACGTGCCTAATGACAATGATTTGGAATATAATAACTTAACAAATATATTTGGGTCTGGGAAAAATAAAAAGGGTAACATACCAATAGCAAAACTGATGAACCAGTCAGTCCCTGGGTTAAGCTTGGGGACTGCTGTTGACATTTGCCGATCAGCAAATGTCCCCGAAGAGAAGTTTATCAAAGAACTAACCAATATTGAACTGCAGTTCCTCATGGATAAGGTGAAAATGTGGCAAAAAATCAGTGTCGATGATAACGAACTATTACCACATATATCGCAAATCGATGGTATATACTATTACAATGTTACAAACTTCAGGGGTATTGATACCAGTGATGTTAATATTTACACTAGTGTAATGGAGATGTTATACTGTTACTATGAGTCAAATACGATCCCATGTCGTCATAGGGACCTTGCAAATAAGGCAGCCAATTTGTGTGAGACTCAGAAAGGAAAGTTAGAGAGGATGGCAAATTCAATAACTCCAACCGATTCATCCGAAAGGTTGGCAGTTATCGAAGATAAGATTGACTTACTGGACAACTATAACAAATCAATTTCTGAGTGCATGTTATATACTACAATGGATAGCCACCAAGTAAGCCTTTATCATTCATTAGATATAATCCACCATACAATGGATTTATTTTCAATTATAAACCTAGGGGTTGTCATTTAGATGTTACTGGAAATGATTGAGGATATGCAAGAGCTTACTAGCTCCAAGTGTACTGGCACTACAGACCGAATTAAATTCAAGGGTAATGCCCTAGAATTTGACAAGCAACTGCACAAATTTACCCAAAACGATAATGCATTTGACAAATCAAATCAGAACGCTAGTCTAGCAGCTAGAGAGCGATTGTATGGAGGCTTGCTCGCAGTGAAGTGTTTGGTTGATGACCCTGATTCGCCAGTGTTGGTAATTGGCAGAAATGCGAAACAAGTAAGTTGTGTGCAAAGTAGAATGAAAAAATAATAATGGAAATCGGTAAGCCTGAAGACCTTTGGTTCCATGCTTCACATGTACCCGGGGCGCATGTACTATTGAAGTATAAAAAGAAGCTGTCAAATGAAATGATTAAGAAAGTGATTCAATTCTCCGCCGACGTAGCCGCATATTTTTCCAAGGCTAAGGGGGGTAGAAAATCATATTCATTGTCAAATGTAAAGCCCTGTGTTGGAGATAGTTCTGTGGAGGTTACAATGGCTAGGTTTTCTGATGTGGTGAAAGAAGAAGGCATGGAGATGGGGGCCGTACTGATCAGGGCGGGCAAAATCATCAAAGCCAAGTAAGCAGACCATTATAAAGTCCTAGAAGAGCAAGAAAAAAAGTCGAAGATGCTATTAATCATAGGATTAATAGTAGCTAGTTGAATAGAAACGATATCGCTAGTATGTATATTGATGCATAGCTTCGCCTGTAAATGTCATGAGTTTGGGAATATATCATTAATGATCTAGTACAAAATCTTTTGTATCGTTGTGCCGTAATAAACTAATTTTTGTATTTTAATAAAAAAAATTAGTTTATTACTATATGTAGCACAGATTTATAGATCCTATGTAACAATTTTAGCGATTTAGCGAGAGGTTAATCGTAAACGATTATATTGAAATATTGAATTAAATCATTAACATCAAAGAGTATTAGATGCATGACACATGAGTATTCAGAGAACTGATGATGGGGTGTACATATCACTCATACGATTAAATAGATCATATGTATGAAGTTATCTGAAACCGTATTAAGCACATAAAATGGCATATTACTACAATTTCGAAGGTCTACCTATATCTTCTGTCGATGTTTCTGATGTTTTGGATACTCTGATTTGGGATGAAGATATGGAGGAAATTCCGTTGACATCTGGCCACAGTTTTGATCCAGTGTGCGAGGCACTAACCCTAGGTGCTATTAAAGGGTTCCAAGTTCCAGATAAAATTGGAAACACTTTACATTCGAACGAGAGCGATACTACGACAGCTACAACTCCCATGGTGGAATCATCGCAATCCCATGCCATAAATCTACTTGATCAAATTTCAAAAGACCTAGAACCAACAGGTCCAATAGATCTCTTGCATCAACAATGCTCTGCGGCTATTAACAAATTTAGCTGTGACGTAGGCCTATACTCAGATCTCATTTCTTCTACAGCTAGTAAAATCGATAGTTCGGCAGGAGATCTTGTGGATATATATACTGCTAAAGTAAATATATCCGAAACAATATTATCTCTAAAACGATTTGCAACGTATGTAACAATTAACTCAGTTTTTTATCACTTGTGACAACTGCTAGTACTTATTTGGCAAACAAGGACTATGGCACCATCGCATTCATCTTGCTGGTATGTAAGAATTTGTTAATTTCGTTAGAAAGTGTTATAAATATTATCACTTTCCAAAAATTTACGGAATATTACAACAAATTCTGCACTCTTACAAGGGTATCTATTGAGAAAGATCTGAATTCCATACTAAATGGTATAGACTTGGCACAAGAGTACAAATATTTTAAAACGAATGAATGTTGCCTATGCCTTGACCTTATAGATACTTCAATTAAATGTTCGATAATTGAACAAGTAGTTGACAAATTTATGGATCAGTACAAGCAATGTTTTAGAGGTTCTGACAGGGAGAGCGCCGAATTTTCACGACGAATTAGTTGGTTCCGGCGCAATCTACCATCAGTAAATGTTAGTATAGTGTAATTTAGGATACTGAAAAACATTTCCCTCCTAATTGGAATTTCACTATTAATTTCACCAAACAATTTTTCATTGAATCTTCCAAGGATTTAGAAACATTGCTTGCCAAGCATAAATCTCCTTTAGTTGAAGCCGATCTTTACAGTATGGTGAAAATGTGCAAAGAATTTGAACTGGAGCAGAATGAAACACAATTACCAAATAGAATAGTTATTAGGATTATTCCAAATTTTGATATTTTGGAATATCCAATAGTGTCTAGTGATGAATTGAAGCTGGAATATACTATAGAATCTGAAAAAGTAGATTTCAGTGGCCACTTTACAAATTGTTTTGAGGGTTATTTAGGTTCCTGGTTATACAGTCAAGAAACCAGCTTAAACAATTTTTTATTACCACTCGATAACAATGAGATAATTATACAAAAGAACGACTTAAATGTATACAACTCTGCCTTTCAATTGTTTACCAAATTCAGAAACATACTGAGCCTAGCTATGTCTGTTAGCACTGAACAGACGCTATTGGAAGCTTTTCAGATGCTCAAGAGGGTACTAAAATTGTATCATCAATTATTAATTGGGAAATGGGGATTTGGAGATAATCGGGACTTTGACAAACTGTGCAGCGATGGCGGCGTTTTGGTTGGAACAAGTTTATACTGCGAAACCATGTTTGTGGATATGGAAAATAAAACATGCCAAGTTATTCGGGATTTGTACCGGCCTATTTGTAAACGGCATGATATACTTGATATATTTTCATCCTTTAGATCCTCAATTATCTATAAAGTGATTAACGAAATTTCAACTAGTGTTGATATAGAGTCTGGATATTTTGAAAAAATAGCCCAATTTAAGGTATATAATTTGAAACATAGGCACCAGTTGATAATTTCATAATGGACATCGTTATGATATGCGATGCAATGTTGAATGTCTCTAGGAACAATTTTCCCGTATCATGCTATGAGTACATATGCAACAAGATAGCTAGATATCTATTGAAGTCTTTCAAGGATGGTGTGTGTAATTTTGGTGAAGATTTTGCGTCAAAATTGAGTGCAGTCACTGTGAAGCAGATAAATTTGGATATTGTGTTGCTGGAAAAGTATTTAATAGGCATGGAAATTGGTGAAGGTTCTAGAAATGTATTTAATAAGCACATGAATGAAGAAATCGCATTTATAACCAAATATTTTGGAAAACTGCAACTGAGCTCGTGTTAATTGTACAATAGTAGTGGTATAATTATAGTTATTTTGTCAATTTGGTATGATATACATATATAACATATTATGCAACAGATATCGCATTTTATATAGTTATATACATGCAAAATCAATAGCGATTAATTATTATTACTGAACAACTAATTGATTTATTTGTAACATGCTAATATCCATTAATATGGTCTGACTGTACAGTGAGATATTTTTTTGTGTGTACGACTTAATATATACTAGTGTCAATAATGATAGATACTTAGAATGTCTATCTATATTTGTTAATGGTGAATGATGTAAATAATTAGTAATTGTTGGATATATAATCATTAATTGCATTTTCTAAATAGTGGATTTCATATTATAATAGTTCTAGTATATTTGGTAAACCACTGAAACAATTGTTGTGTTTCTAATGCTGTATAAAATGGATACTAGTTCTGTACAAGATCATTAATGATAAGAAACGGATCATTCTTAATAATTATATCATTCAGATGAGTGATTAGTTGTAATGTTAACTAATTATATAATTAAACACAAACAACATCTACTACATAACCTAGTATTTACTATCAAATTCTGTCAACCAATGCATATTAGGTAGGAATGATTAAAAACTGATGTAGAGTTAATAATATATACAGGCATCAACATAACTAAAATAATTAGAAAGAATAAACTAAACAGTTCAGTAGTTAGCAATATCTAAAGTCATTATTTACGACAAATTCTTGCCACAAATCACACAATAGAAAAATAAATTAAAATATGTAGTATAAAATATTAATTAATTAAAAAATTCAATCCATTCTTAAATTCCTAATGTCTGTTATGTTTGAACACATTGTTTGTGGAAAACCCGAGTGATCTACCAAGCCGCCTCCTAGACTCTGAAATTTTGTCAATTTGATCCTTATTCTCTTGATATCTCCTCCCTATATCTTCATCACCCCCGCCCAAATTTTTGATCTGAGCCCTTACATCTTGAGGGTTAATTGCTATACCTAAATAAGAATCATTATACTTTTCAACATGTCAATAAGCAATTTCAGTTCATCATCATCTTCGCTACCATTAAATTCCCTTATAATTATCGAGTTTTCTGGTTGCATCTACATTATTCATGTGATTACCATAGTTGCCGTTTTTTCGTGATCAATTAATATTGTACGGTTTAAATTCCTGCCCAATCTACTGAGATCTTTAATAAACTTGCCCTTAAATTTCTTACATTGGTCACGGTGTATACAACCAATAACTGGCAATCCCCATTTGTAAACTACGTCCGAAGCCATAGGATAGTTATCATCTGACCAAATGACAATTTCATAATAATTCACCAGTTCCTTGAAAAAATTATCTGCCCCCGGGCGTTTCACCACTTGCCAACCCACGCGCCTATCGTACACCAGCTTGGCAATAACTTTATCCACATCAATCACCAGCGTTGGCAGATTTGGTGGATAATTCAATTCCTTAAAGTCAGGAAGTAAAGGCTCATTATTTGGAGGAAAAAATTTGTCAATTAAGGATGTGGCTTTCTCCGTACAATTGTTAAAAAAGTTCTCCAATCTCTCACCAATAGTTACAGAGTTATCCTTTTTATCGTAAAAAAGGGATACAATACATCCCAAACCCAGTAGTCCGGCGTAGTTGTAGAAATTGAAGTTGGGATTCCATCTCTCATATGCGGTATTTCCAGCATAACTAACGAATTTTCGCGGTTGTAAGTGAGAGAAATATGTAAATTCCCGCGATCTAATAGGAATAGTGCGATCAAATTTTGATATATTTATATTATGGGTGTGATTTGTTGATTCTGGTAATATATTACTTAATTTACGAAAACATCTTCGTTTAAGAATTTTATATACAGTACCATATAGAAGTTTCATTGCCGATTGAGTATTTAATATATAAGGAAATTAAAATCCTTTAAATCTTAAATACCGGAACATATACCACGCGCATAGCACTATTCAACGAACATACACCCCATGTCACTCATGTTGATTATTCTTATTTGGCAATATAACTAATGAAACACTAACTTATAAAATTCAAATACGATAATTATATAGTTATACGATTAAAAACTTAATCAAACATTCACATCCGTGACAACTATGTTGTTCATGTTATCATACATTTTACACAGCAGTTTCCCAGCAACTTTCTTGGAAATTTTGCCCATTTTTAATGATTTTATTACGTTCTTTTTGAAAGACTTCAGGAAGTTTATCTTCAGTAATTCTTGGGCCTTTTTTAGTAACTGAAATTGGGATTCACTCAGGAACGGTAATAAATGGCAGTAACCTGCATACGGGTTAGTATCCCCGAGGTGCATAGGCAGAGGATTTGGGCCTCCAGGATAACAAGCATCTCGCCAATTAAGTCTTTTAACCTTCCTTTTAACAGTATCTTTCATCACATTCTTAACAGACAGTTTTGATGCCATTGGATTGTGAGTGTTTACAGCAGCGACCACTAAATTGAATGTATGCTCATCAATTGCTATTTCGGTGCATTCATTAAATAAAAGTTTTTTGCTAGACAGTATTCCATTGTTGCCTTTGAATGTGTTGTTGGATATGAATGTTACGAAGGGTTGCTTTCTTATAGGTACCATTGGTGTATCTAAAAATTTGTTTATCCAGTTAGAACGGTATACAGCTAGTCCATTAGTGTCTATACCGAGCTTTATCGCTTGTTCTAGAAACTCCTTGGCCGCTTCGTCGTATTGTAGTTGTACTTTACACTTGGTGCCTAGTTTAAATACTCCCCCGATAACATAACTGGTGCCGCCACCCACAAGAGATATGGGTATGATCTTGGCTTCACTACTATCACCCTCGGCATCTAGATATACACCGAGCCAAGAACTCTGTCCCTCGGATATGAATGTATATCCACTACTCCGTACTAGATTAAATAGTTCATTAGACAATAGGTATACGTAATGAGAGGGATAAGAGAACGTTGGTAAATGTAAATTATCATCTTCATCCATTTCGCTATCATTTTGATGGTCTGCATCATTCACTATATTATCTGCGTTGCTTTGGTCAATTTTCAATTGATCACCATTATCCACATGATCTTTACAATCTGTAATATCATTCTTATTAGCATCAAGAGATTGAAGTAAACTTTGTAATCTGCGATTGATTGTTATAGCGGTTACATGCCCCTTTTTGCAAAATGGGCATTTATTATTATTATATGCACTAGTATCCACCCCATCTTGAACCCCTTCATGTTGAACGTTTTTATCCATAATCCTTAACACACATTTTTTACATCCAGATGCACCACATGCAAATGTACACTTTACCAGTACAGGTTTCTTCATAGTTTGCTGACATAATGTGCAAATTAGCGAATCTGGTAACACATTTTCCAGTGTAGGACTGGGTAATGCAATTTCAATTGCAGATAATTGCTTAGATGCTTCGTGAACTATATTTGGTGCTCTCGTCCATGCTATGCGGTTCACCACTATCCGTTCCCCTGGGTGGACCAAACAATTGTCGCCCAATTGCGTAGTATTTCCATTGCTATCGTATAAAGATAGGGACAAATCTGTCCTGCGTGCAAATTCATGCGACAAATTAGTTTCTTCAGCAACCAAAATTTTAAGGTCCGATACTAATAACCCAGCAGTAAGATCCACATCTATGTTTAACTCACGCCATATGCCGCGCTCGCTGCCGAAGCGGTAGTAAATGCTGCCCATAACACTCAATCATAGATAAAATTTTTTAATTCTTAGTAAATTAAAATTTTAATGATCCACAGTAAGTTACATTAGCCTGATATTGTTTGTGACTAATTAACATGGTAGCAATTGATAGTTAAACATAATTACCGTGGATAGTAACGATGTTATTACTGATATTAATATATTAGTTTAGAAGAATTTGATAAATTAGCTATTTAATATACACAAGTCAGATACTATAACACCCCAGTATCATTGCGTATATAGTGTCACATTGTGCATGGGTGGCCACGGTGGATTAAATATTCTCCCTCAAAAGGAGTGGAATGTTTACCGTGTGGATCGCCAATTTCAAGTCAAATACGATTACCACCGCAAGGTAGAGTCGGAATTAGCAGATAAGGAAAAGAGACGTAAAAAACGTTACAATGACACTTTGGTTAAACTTAAAAGGGATAGGCTACGATCAAATTCTAGGTCATTGTCAAATGAAAGGCAGTCCAGATCAGCGAATACGAGTGATAGTGCTGTGAGTTGTGTGAATAGTGCCAATGATGCCATAAAATTGGCTGTAAAAAGACATATGCAACATTCCTATACGAGAAGATACAGGCCAAAAGATGAACCAAGCGATGAATCAACGGATGATGAGATGAAACGCCTTAAAGGAGATGATTTGGATGACCTTAAGCGTATGAAATATCACTTAACTGACAAAAAAAAATCTAGTGGAGAACAAATAACGCCAATTGATACTGAGGCGAATGATGAAACGAGAAATGGTATAGTGCCTTTTAGGCTATTTGAGAAGGAGGAAAGGAGGGATATGAGAAGGCAAAAGGAGCAACGGGAGCAACTAATAAAAGCATCTTGCTATGTGTACAATGGGAGTGGAAGGAATGCGAAACAGATTAATATTTACACTGATACTACAGAAGAAGGTAAACAAAATTTGGTTTCTGATTTTAAGCAGTTTGCAGAAGCACCAAAGCCTTGGTATAGTAAACGTTGTGACTGGTATCAATCCAAATCTAACGATAGTTGTAATGGCAGCACTAAAAGCGACAGATTTAGCACGTTTAAGTCTAAATTTGATGTCAATTCAGTAGATCTCAAGGATAATTTGTTGATGGAGAGACTGGAGAGAGAAGCCAAGGAAAGGGAAAGAGCCCAACAGTTAAAAATGAAGAAGGGTATACTGTACCCATGATAACTTTGTAACTTACTAATTAATTTTATGTAAAAATGTATGATTATATATTTGTTTATAATAAATAATATAAATATGTCATATTAGAGAATGACTCTGCAACTTGAAGTTGTGAGATTATGAGTTCATAATGGAAACCATTGCTATAAATATTTCCGAACTATTTACTGAAAGAGATCCAAAATTGTATATAAAGGCACTAAAAAAAATTACTAACACTTTGAAAAATGCAGGAAATATACAATTTCCCAGTAATTTGACGCTGTGTCTACTTTCCAAGTTCTCAGAATCAATCTCCAATATTGATTATCCCAACCATAAATTGGTTTGTAAAGATTTTTTATACTTTTTTACAATCTACTTAAAAAATTGCCCGTTGTCAACTTATAAGGACTACTTCATTTCCCTAGTGTCCCAAGGCCTTAGACTATCAGACCATCTTAATAAGGTTAAACCAATCGCATCAGTTGATATTACTTTATTGGTTGATTATTTTGCATCAATTTTTACAGTCTTTAAAGGTAAGATAAAGGTTGAAAATGCAACAAATGGTGAAATTTCTGTGGAAGGATCTATTGTCGGCGCTACAATACACTCTCTACTTCAGTTTATCGATGATGGAGTTAAAAATCCAAATTGCTTCAGCATTTTGAATAACATATCAGAAAGTATAGATAGACAAATTGCTATAAATTATTACCCGGGTATTTGCTCCCGTTTGGGCAGATTCATCATCAAGTCCACAAATGATCTAACAAAAGTTTATGCTTTGGAATCTCTTGGTTTTTGGGTCACAAAAGTGATAGACTCATCGAGATACAAATTAAAATTGAAGGATAAGATTAATGCTTTACATAATTCCACAGATTACCCAGTGGAATTTGCCATCATCACAAAAAACGACACAAATTTGGTGGAACTAATCATAAACACTAACAGCATCTTACAGTCAATTGTCAGGATAAAATCTAATAATCCCAACGTCATAATTGCATTCATAAAATTTTATGGACAAATACTGGAAAAGTGCAATCATTTTATTTCAAAGACATTGCATAGTAATATTGTAACATATTTATTATCTAATTGTAAACACTATAACGAAGCCGCAAAGATATTACAATCGGATAATCATAACATAGTAGTGAGTAGGGATGTTGTCGGTCGTTCAATGGCAAATGACGACTTTATTGCTTCAATCGACTTGTTTCAGGGATATCATCATTTAACTCAAAGTGATATTATTCGATTGGACACATACGTAGTTTTCAATTGGATACTAAAATTGTCGGAACAACAATTCTTTGGAATAAATTACAGTGATACAAGTTCAATTGACAAATTCTTCAAATATGGTAGGGAGGTATCCAGTGTTATTACTAATTACTACAAATGGCATTTGAATGATGCCCAAAAGTATGAAATTGTAGAATCACTTTCTGAATCATTAATTACCCATGTTATTGGACAAAATACGCAATCATGCACATCAAAATGGCTTGCGAATCTAAATAATTTTCGCACAAGTTCATTACAAATTGAACTACAGCCATCAATTCTCATCCCTTCAATAGCAAATATAGGGTTTTTGATTGAATCTTTGGATAAAATGCCATCATTAAACGGCATTGTTACAAGTTTTAGAGCTTTTTTGCACATTATATCTGCTAAGAACTATCTAGATAATGAAGATAAGTTACTGCTGTGTAACATTTATTGGACATTGAATAAGTGTATCAAACACAAACTACAACTAATGGACTGCGGCATACATTCGTTATTATTTGATACAATACATCTAACATGCTCAAATACGGATATATCATCTTATTTGCTAGAGTTTATGAATAGCTTCTACGGAGATATAATTCCCCTGTTATCCAAGTATTCAGGCCACCTAACCAATACGTGTAGGGCAATTATCGTATCCTATGACATTGAAAAACAAGAAAACAATTACAATCTGTTAAAGGCAAAAAATGTGATTGGTTTTATTGGTAAATTTGGGTTAGAACAAGGTAATACTGCATTATCTCAACTCGCATTGGATATTTTGAACATACCCATATATCTCAGACAATCAAATGAAAACAGCTTGGTTAAACCACTGATTAGTGATAATAGTATAATGGAATGTGATGAAGAATTCGTTATTACGGTATTAACTAGTATACTACTTTCATTCCAGAAAGAAATTTCCAGGTCACGGGATTGCAGAAAGGCAATTGCAAACGACCTTTTAAGTAGAGACATTAAGGATTGCGTGTGCGATGATGACGTTGCAGCTATTCCAGAAGATATATTACAGCCACTTATTCCCATAGATTCTCTGGGGAAGTTTGGTCTATACAGAAGAGTAGCAACTTCAGTTGTCGCTAGGGCTAGGCATGCAATGCTACTAATAGAAAGGTAATAAACATTTAATCTAGTAGATACAACTTAGCCTGCAAAGCAAGCATGGTTGTATTGTTGAGCTTATACATACTATCAACAGATACTAGTGAATTGCTACCTAGAATTTCAGAGGTAAATTCGATCTAATGTAGATCTTCCCTATGGTACTCAAGAATATTAATTCATCGATAGTATTAAGTGCCTATGCCATTGTGATACTAAAATATTGCAATTTGGTAGCATCAGAGTTTGTAAAACACAAGCAAAATGACATTGTAAATCAAATTTACCAGAGATTAGTACGTTCGGAATTGGCAGGTGAAGCTGATGAAAGACACTTGTCCAGCAGGTTCATTTTCCAATCTTTTGCTTTGGAATATCTTGTCATAATTACTGAGACTAAACAATTTTGCTTGCAAACAATTTTTCAAATTGCCCTACTATTCAGTCAAAATGATGCTGCCCCTAAACTTAAGGAATTAAATAGAAAGCTTTGGGTAAATCTGAAGGATATATCTCCAAATCACGTTTTATTGTTAATGAGGTGTATAATAGATGAGAATTTAGCTAGTAGGGATATCTTGTTGGGGGAAATACTGGGAAATTATCATCATATAAAAATAGACAACCTGCACACCGAGATGTTAGTGGAGATAGAATCCATTGAACCCAAAATTGCACTTAAAATTTTCAGTAGTTTTCCATTGAAACAAATACCCCTTGAAAATTTGACAAATGGTGGTTTTGTATACTAATTTATCGCTGCAACACTAGATAAACATTAATAAATTTAGTATATAATACGAACCATTCATATGTATCAAATCGTAGAAAATTGTTGTCAATAACCGCCATTCTAATTTTTTAGGTGTATACAAAGTGTAATCTTCTTACACATTGAAAAATATAATGATTATTATTGATTACTTGGTAACAGCAGTATAGCGTGGATGGGGTTGGTAATGTTTAACTTTAGGTGTGTATGTATATATTTAGTATACATATGCATAAATGTTACTTTGGTGGAATCCACCCAATCTAAGTCAAACATAATACTTACTGGAGCTCCCAACTTTCCATCCGCACTAATAAATGAATTCCAAAGGGAGTGCGGTATAGAGACAGATAAATTGACTGTTGATGGCAGTAAAAATGTGTATAATGACCCAAAAATATCCAAATTTATTAGGCTTATAAACGAATGGTATGCCAAAAACAATTATATTGGATCGGGGGTTAAAAATGTAAGGGTGGAAGGTGGGAATAAGTTACACGTTACTTGTAACGAACTAATGGTGGATAAATATATACCAATTGAAATTCATACTTTTACAAATACCGGCGCTAGCGTCGGTAGAGCAGTAGACACCAACCCACCTAACGTCTTAGCCACTCTGTCAGGCAGCAAACTAATAGGTAAACCTACGAACGAACGGAGTGTATCAGATAATTTTATATTAAAGAAGCTGGGATTGAGTCCAGGCAAAACTTTCCAATGGAACCATTCAAAATGGGCGATAATTGAAGCATGCGGACTTTTTAAAGGTAATTCAGTGGTCAAACTGGTTAAAAATCCAAAGGACGGTACAGTGACATTACATCTTTACGTTATTGAAAATCCCACGAAAATCGTTGGACCATTCCTCGGTAACATTTTAAATGCATATAAGGAACCAATATTTGGCCTCAAATTTCAACATATCAATTTGCTAGGCAATGGAATTATTGGTACCCTTTGCACATCAGCTGGGTTGTCAAATGAAGGTTACGGATTCAAATCCAGACCATATAAGATCGTTGCTAATCTCACGTACGACATAATGGAGTCTTTTGTTTGGCTCCAAAACAAGTTACATCAATCTTGCCTGATGGTGTCACTAAAAGGCTTTGCAGGTTAACATAACTTAACATAGACAATTCAAAAATTGGAGGACTAGTGAAGTATAATGTTAAATTGAGCGGTAAAGATGGTCCAAGAGCCTCGCTAGTGACTGGTTTTTCTTCTAGTGAAAAATTGCAATCTCTTACGGAACTTAGGAGCAGTTCCAAATTACTGGTAAGCACCGTAATTATATTGGAAAGTTGTGACGGTAGCGTTTTTAATATTTTTTATCATATATGGTATCACATGAAATATATTCAATTAACACAATATATTCGTATAATCGATCGTTTGTATTTCTTTATACATCATCATTTACACAAGTTGGCTTGTTATAATATTGTCCATGTTTTATATGGCATAATGTACCAATGTAATGTATATTATATACATGTACTCAATTAAGTGGAAATTTTGAACTCTACAGTGCACATTTACTCAATACAATTTGATTAATAATGCAGAATTGTATAATAGATACAAATTCCAGTGTCCTTGGTTATAAAGAATCAAATATATGGAAGTTCAAATACAGGGGTAAACTCAATCTAAATCTGCCCATAAACAAAACTTTATCAACCGCCATTGAATGCGGAATGAGCACCAGTATCTTGGATAACAAAGAAACGGGTTGTGATATAGAGATTAAAGGCTACCGCCCCCCAAATTTGGGTAAATATAATACTTCATATGATATAAACTTGATACTGTACCAGGATATACCGATAAATCTGCCTACATCCAAAGAAGACAGCAGCACGTAAGTCATCGTTAATCCAGTGTGCAAATTGGAAAGGGTGTAGTCGGGGTTTATTTTGCGGCGGGGGGTGGCATTAAGCAATTAGTTAAAGAGAACATTGAAAAGATCGAGTCCACAATTGTGGCAACTGTAGGCCTTATGGCAGGGGTTAACAACGCTAGAATTTTCATTGGATTGCCCATTATTAAGGTTGACAACTATGCCAAACCCTTCAATTACTTCCCAAATTTTGATCCGAAGGTTACCCTGGATATTAGCGTACCAATAAACAACTAACATGGAATACACATGATATTTTGTAATAATCGTAGATTTTGTAGTTACTTTGTGCTTTGCTTTTATATGCTATTAATTTTCTGAAATTAATATATTACAGTCAATTGGTTTGTGAGTAATATCTAATTAAATTGCGATTCTCCCAATTCTTATCAGCTGCAGCAAGCTTGATCTGCCAGTTTGGGTTGGGTTGAATGGTATCGCTTCCACCACAGGGCCAAGCAACTTTACATTTGAAGGAAAACTCCTGCCGTTCCATAAGGGTACTCCTAAATAATATATTTTTTACTCTTTACTAATTGCATTGCATATATGCTCACTATCTTCATCAGATTCATTTTCACTAGATTCACCAATTCTATTTCTGGCCTTTTCCATATCTAAAGTTGTATCAGGTCTAACACATAGCCCATCATAGTCCAACCAGTTTGGAGGACAATCCTGGATGAATTCGGTTATACTTGTGAGAAATCCTGCTGACAGTAATCAATACAGGGCCATTTTGCATGACAATCCAATGAGAATTTGAATTTGTCCAATGGAGTTCTGAGTTTATCAACGATAATCCTAAGGGGACATCCCTCTGGCGCTGTATAATCCCTGGGTGAAATACAGTAATTATCAATTAGTACCCAGTTATATGGGCAGGCTTGCCAAAAATTCTCATTGCACCTGGATGCGCAAGGCCAATTGACATTGCCTAAATTAACACCCTTGCTTACATGTTTTATGGGCCATCACTTTCGATTCCTTATTGAGTAGTATGTTAATTGTCCCATTTGGCCCCAAACAATCCCTAACAACATTACTATTGACAAGAGATTTTGGATTGGCAATTTTGCACATCGCAATATTGGTTAGTTTACGACGTAGTACACGTTTTAAATTAAATCCTTTCGGACAAGGAAGGGAGTAGTCTGGGCTACAACTGGAGGCACAGGGAAATTCTGCTTCACATGCCATCTCCCATTGCCGTCTAATTATGGGCGTTGCAAACTTGAATTGCACACTATCGCCACAAATCCGCCTTTATAAAACAAATACGTGAATACCTGAGTCGTGGTGGATAACTTTTAGGCGCTACACAAGAAGCTGAGACAGCGTTGTAAGACCAATTAATTGGGCATAACGAAGTCACGTAGTCTTTGATACAAGTCTTGCAAGGGAACTGTATATTGCACCCTGTACTAAGATCTGTGTAATGAACGAGTTACTTGATTGATTTAGATGTAGTCGTTTCCTCGCTTCAACTTGGGGGACTATCACATCCGGGCAATTACCACCTGTTAATCTATATGTAGAGGGAGCTAGGCATCGCTTATTGTCCAACTTAATCCAGCCATCTATGTAAATAGCTGTAACGAGAGTGGCATTATATGATTGATAAATGGATATGTATCATGAATTGAATCGGTATGTATGCAAGTACTGATACGGATTAGGTTAAAGATGCCATCTATTAGTTAAATTATAGGTCATATTATGTATCAATATGCAGATTACAGATTTAGAATTCCACTATTTGTGAGATACCCCTTGTCTGTGTGCCGGCCCCCTGTTGCTCTACCGACGTTCGTTGGCTGTGCATCAAATTGGGAATAAGACTCCATTGCTTTGTAAAGTTGATATATACTGATTCTTGTGCAGAAATGCCACCGTATGCCATAGTTTCTTCACTGACGCGATAGGTGTCTTAGGAGAAAATTCTACACGTTAACGCAGATTACTCCATCATAAAATTCTGAATCCCCGTCGAGTGAGATTAATTGCTCCCCAAAGGGCATGAAAATCAATGCAAGATGGACTGTGTAGATATGACTTTTGGGTTGGACAGATCATATACTAATTGTAGGCGGCTTGTCATATCACTTATTGGCTACAAAATGCATTCTGTTTATGTAAACACCATACGTTTCACTAATTAATGTAATTAAACATGATGCATAGGACTTACATGGACATTCCAGTAAATTTAAATCACATGGCAATTCATCTGTAAGTTGTATGAATCTAGAACCGCCAATAAGTTTTGTCCTTCTCTCTGTTTCTTTCTTAATCCTTTCCAATTCATCCTGCATAACACACACACATAACTTGAATAGTTGCCTTCTCCAATGGATCATCTGTTGAATGTAATAAGTCATTCAATTCTTAATCATCGCAAAACTACCTCTATTAATGGTTTGGTAATTATAGTTTTTGGACAAAGATTTTCTTAGTGTTATGTCGCGTGTTACAAAATATGCTGCACAAATTTGTGCCCAAATGCGCTTCATATCACTGGTAAAATTTGACATGTCAATGGAAACTGGACATGGGCCCTAAATATAACTAGTGATTACCTGATATGATGGAGGGGCTATACACAGATTATCCACCAAAGTCCAACCGAAGGGACAATCTGATAAATCTGAACTGGCCAGCAATTGCATGTTGTCTAATTTGTACCTAATTTAACATTAAAATTTACCACCTAACGCCACAACGCCTGGATAATTGTATTTTTTCATCATTTGCTTTGACAGTTGGTAGAACGCTACCACAGGGACCATCATATCCAATGGGCGCTATGCAATTTGTCTATGTAAAAATATTTCTAAAACAATCATTAATAACATAAACACTTACTGATGAATTAGTATCAATATTCCAACCTATAGGACACAAACTATCATCATATATGGCATCAGATTCATCCTCCGACGTTTCTAATGGCCAATACGCTTGGCACCTAGAAGCAAATTTTTTTTTATCAATTATAGATGTTAATGAACTTTTTTCTATTTTATTATCACAACTTCCAGTATAGTTAGGTGGAGCTAGGCAAAATTTTTCGTGTTCTATCCATTCATTTGGGCAATTATTACTGTAATTAATAGGCAAGTATGGCCAATATGCATCACACTCAATTGACCATTTTAGGCGCTGTTCCTGCGTTAAATTGTGGAAATCCTTTAGCTTAACACATTTTCCATTGTATTGAGTAGGTGCAATACAAAATTTTTCAGTGAGCTTCCAATTTTCTGGACAAGTTTGTGAATAATCTCTAGAGAGAGTGCCTAAGTCGCTGGAGTTTATTACCTGAAACGGGATATTCAACACCACAAATCGAGGCTATGGCAATTCTTTCAGCAGGCGTACTATCTTTTATGTCTATACTTCTACCACAGTTGTGATTCCCACGGGCAAAATACCCTTTGATGCAAGTTTTACCATCAAATGCCAATGCCCAGTTAATCGGACATGGGCTACTGAGATCATAAACATGATTTTCATATATTATGGTATTAGGAAGGCCTTCCAAATCGGATGCTTGGACGATGGTTTGCGATATAAGTTGATATAGCTCTAGATACACAATATGCATACCACTTTTATCAATACTCACGGTAGCAACAAGTTCATTATATATGTCATCAATAAGTTGTACTGAAGCAGTTAAATTTACATGGGTATATAGGAAAATTAGCGCTACACACCAGTGTAAAATCATGACAACATAATATCGCGGATTAGGGTGTGGGTGGGGCTGCCACTGGGTATACCAGATATACCAGTGAATTAATATGACATGAGCTGAGCATGCCCATTCTGTACCACCTGACACTGAAAAAGCCCACAGCCGTTGTAACGGCTGTAGTTGGAAACTTCAGCAACTCTAAGAAGCAGGAAATAGCGCTTGCACGGGGGCATACCTTGGAGCTTCTGCAAGCAGATGATCAGGGGAAACTCAATTGCGTATACAGTACTGAAGTTTACGGAATAATACGCTGTATTGCTCCCTTTAGACTAACAGGCGCTTCTCGGGATTACTTGGTCGTGACCAGTGACTCGGGCAGAATTGTCATACTCGAATTCAATACTGCCAAAAACAACTTTGATCGTGTCCATTGCGAGACCTATGGGAAATCAGGTAATAATGGGTATAATTTAGGCAATAGAAGGATCGTACCCGGACACTTTTTAGGCGTTGACCCTAAAGGTAGGGCTTTGATGTTGGCAGCATTAGAACGCCAAAAATTTGTATACATTCTCAACCGAGATAACAAATCTAATCTCACCATAAGCAGTCCTTTGGAGGCACATAAGAGCCATTCAATTTGCCACTATCTCACTGGCATTGACGTGGGCTTTGACAATCCCATCTTTGTCACCATAGAACAGAATTACGCCACAGTCAATGGAGATTTATCCAGTTCATCTGTGGGCGATGAATCAAAAAAATATTTGTCATTTTGGGAAATGGACTTGGGTCTAAACCATGTAACCAAAAAGATATCCATGCAAACTGATGCAACAGCACATATGTTAGTCCCCATTTGCGGAGGTACTGATGGCCCGGGAGGGGTGCTTGTTTGTTGTGAAAATTACCTAATTTACACAAAACCAGATCATCCTGAATTATGTTGCGCTTATCCCAGACGATTAGAATGCTCTCAGGATACGGGGATTTTGATCAATGCCTGGGTCGTGCACAAGATGGTAGATTTTTTCTTTATCTTACTCCAAACAGAGTATGGGGATTTACTAAAGGTATCAAAACTTTTATTTAGGTTGAAATCGTATCTAACGATCAAACCGTTAAGGAGATCGTCTGCAGGTACTTTGACACCGTGCCCATAGCTAACTCATTATGCGTTTTGAAGACTGGATATTTATTTGTGGGCTCCGAGTTTGGCAATCACTGTTTCTACCAGTTCATATCACTGGGTAACGATGAAACAACCGCATGTACTTCACTGCATCCAGAAGGGGGAAATGCCATAGTTGCATTCAATCCTAGAAGCCCTAAGAATTTGTTATTAGTTGATGAGCTAACTTCTTTAAGCCCGGTGGTGGACATGAAGATAGCCGACGCAAGAGGATTGGATACATCGGAAATATATTTGGCTTGTGGAAGGGGTTCGAGATCCACCTTTCAAATTCTCAGACCCGGGATATCAGTCGAGGAACTGGCCAACAATGAGCTTCCTGGGTATCCAAGGTACGTATTCTCTCTAAAGGATAAAAATGCGGACGATTGCGTTGGGTACATTATCGTTGTATTTGAGGGCAATACACTGGTGTTATCAGTAGGTGATGCAGTGGAAGAAGTGTCAAACAGTTTTTTCAACACTGAAACAACGACTTTATGCGCTATGTTGATGTACGACGATTCTTTTATCCAAATCCACGAGGGGGGTATTCGCCATATCATCGATAATCATGTTTCCGAGTGGAAGCCACCAACTAGTAAACGCATAAAGTGCTGTTCCGCTAACACTCGCCAAATTTTGATTGCTTTGAGGTAAGTAAGAGTGTTAGTTAGCGGTGGTGAAGTTATTTATTTTGAGATCGATGAATCCCATGCCCTTGTGGAGATATTTAAGCGAAATTTTGGGGTGGATATTACTTGTATGGCGATACAGGCCGTCCCAACAGATAGAGTTTACAGCTCATTTGGCGCCATTAGCGGGTTGGATAATGTGGTTAAACTGATTTCGTTGGAGAAGGAAAAGGGTCTGAAACAACTATCAACCCAATTGCTCCCCAACAATGCTACTGCAGAGTCGGTATGCATTGCACAAATAGATTCACTGGTAAGAGATGCTGTTTGTGTTGAATTTATCGTGTTATTTTGTATGACAATCTAATCTGTGAGATTGTTAATTGAATAAATTGCGAGATTATAATAGAGTTATGGGGGGTTTTAATTTCCCCTAACTCATGTAAATCGCTGTTCAAATTAACTGTTTGAAATTTTACATCAAAACATATGACTTTCATTTTATATAATTTATTTATATATACTCATATTTCAGTGGGTTTAGTATTAATTGTGAATTTATATTTTATTGATATTGAACTAGTGATTTTTCTCTACCAATGATCCTTTTAAGTTGACTGGAGGGACAAGTTGCCATCTAGCTCCCATGTATTTATCTTCATAATTAACGCTACATCTACATTTTTAATATATGCAGATTTACATCAAAGCTTCCATTTAACACAGGGCCACATGCGCCGCAACAGTTCACTCTTCTTAGTTGTGGGTCTAAACACGGGTGTAATGATCCGCTCGAACATCGACGCCATAACAGGCGCACTGTCAGATCAGCACTCAAGATTTCTAGGGGCTAGGGCTGTCAGGTTCAGCCTCGTAAAGGTGGGTGACGGAATGGGCTTTATGGCTATGTCAGATAAGAGCTGGCTGTGTTATGCGCACCAGGGTAAGCTATTCACGTCCTACATCAACTACGATATGGTGGAACACGTGGCTAGCTTTTGTTCTTCCCACTGTAGCGATGGATTTGTTGCAATTTCCGGCAATTCTCTGCGCATTTATCGCTGTTTAAACCTTGGACAAGAGTTTAGCCAATCGGTCGCACCACTAACATACACTCCTAGGAAAATATCAATTCTGCCTAGCTTGTCCCCAATCACAGATAATGGCACAGAAACTGGAGTAACCAAGAACAGGCACATGCTTGCGATAGTGGAGTGCGATCACAACACTTACGATGAATTGACCAGGACAGAGATCAAGAAGGGGCTAGAAAATATAATGCCTGAAGGAGAACAAGCCGAGGACGTGGAATTGGGGTTATACAAGGCCGGAGAGGGCAAATGGGGATCTTGCGTGCGGATTATAGATCCAACTACACTCAGCACCGCAGCAAAACTTCTATTGGATACAGACGAAGCTGCAATAAGTTGCTGTGCCTGTGATTTGGAGGGCTACAGGTGCTTGGCAGTCGGTACAGTAACAGGATGGAATCTAGCTAACTCTAATTCTAATAGCTGCCACATTCGCATGTATGCATACGGACCAAACTTTGAGATAACATTTTTGCACTCGACGAAGGTTACGGGCATACCCCGCGCCCTGTTGGCCTATGAGGGTAGGTTGTTGGCCGGAGTGGGCCCAGATGTGATTTTATACGCTCTAGGCAAGAGGCAGCTTCTGAAAAAGGCCGAGTATAGGGGAGGGGTAATTGATATACAGGGCTATGGAGTTGCCACGCCTAGAACTATAGGAAACGGGGGGCTCTTCGGCGTGATGTGGCTAGGAGCCTCAGGCAACCGGATTTTCGTGGGTGACATCAGAGAGAGTATAACTGTCCTCAAGTTTGACGAACAGATGGCTAAATTATCACTGATTTGCGATGATATAAGACCGAGGTGGATTACTGGCGCCACAGTTCTTGACCATCATACGGTGGCGCTTGTAGATAAATTTGACACTTTTGCCGTGTGTAGGGTTCCTTCTGAAGCCTCTGCCTCAAACTTGAGCAGTGCCCTAAATTCGGGGTCCTTAGAGGCTGTTATGCCTACGATTTTGGGCGTTGGGAACAAATTCGAACAGGAGGCCCAGTTCCACCTGGGCGATCTGTCCACATGCATTGACAAGGTTACTTTGTGCTCCGGTTGTACTGAGGCAGTAGTTTACGCCACTATTTTGGGCAGTATTGGTGCCTTGATCCCCTTCATCAGCAGCGACGAGCTGGATACTTTGCAGCACTTGGAGTTGCTAATGGCGAATGAAAACCCACCATTATCAGGACGCGAGCACAGCATTTATCGTTCATATTACGGGCCTGTCCAGCACGTAATTGATGGCGATCTTTGCGAGGAATTTGAGAGTCTGGACAGCATAACCCAGTCGCGCATCGCCGCCAAGATTGACAAGACAGTTACGGAGATTATTAAGAAGTTGCGCGATATCAGAAGTAGACTGATTTGACTCTTTAGAAATACATTCAAAACTGTATTAATGCAGTAATTTATTTGTAACGTTACTAGATTGGTGGGAATGGGGGGGTTATGGTAGTTTAGTTAATAAGGTCCTATGGCTGGTTATATTGTGACATAAAATTTGGGCAGATCTATGGATGGTAGTTTGGCCGCGTGGAAATTAGTTTTAGTGATATTTGTAACTGATTGGTTAATCATCGAATCGTTACTAGTGGTGGTTGTGGTTGGCTCTTTTAATTAGGTGTATGCAAATAATAAGCAAGTGTGTTAATATGAGTTGATTTTAAAAAATAAATAATTGATTTTACTGTTTACTTTATTTATTGGTTAGTTAGCGAGCGAATATATGTAAAGCCTAATGTATGGCGATGAAAAATAGGTGTTCTATGTTTTTAAGAGGTGATTTACAAGTAATGAATTGTTTAATCAGACTGTTATCCATTACATTAGTTGATACTATTAGTTAAAAAAGTTTGCCTGTACAATATGATCAATTGTAAGGCGCGTTTGTGCAATATCTTAATATATATATATATATTAAAAAGCAAATAGTAGTGTATAATTGAACGTTGCAAAATCAATACGATAGAATGTATGTATTACAATGTCATATGAAACAAATTTTCATTAAATTTCCAAAATTAAGTTTACATCTAAGTAAGGTGATGTATGAAAATGTGTAAGATAGCGTTTACATGTAAATAGTATTTAGAGGAATTTTATAATGATTTTCGAAAAATATTAGTAAACTATCAAATATAATTCCAAAACTAATGATGCATGTTTTTTAATTTTGTATCTAAGCAAGTTCTATGATACACATGTACATGGGCTGGGGCAAGTGCCATTTATGGTGGCAAATAAAGTGGGGAGCTGTATATACTGTTGACATGGGTAGATCTAATAGGGGTAAATGAGCCGACTTATGTAGGTTCATCTAGGCGCACGCCCATTGTGTACAAGTCGGCGCCACTTGTTGCTAGTGCCCGAAGGGAGTCGAGTGGTTTCCTTGCTAACGTTTATGGCGGCCTGACCTCCGGCCTCGGATTTGGCATGGCACAGAGACTGGTTGAAGGAATTTTTGGTCCAAGACAAATTGAGACCATTCATCAAGATACCACTGTTGCTAGCAGAAATGGTGATAAATGTGAATTCTATGCTAATGAACTACAACAGGTAAGTGAATAGCTAAACTAGTGCACTCTTAACAATCGAGATATTTCACTCTGCCAGCCGCTTGTGGAGTCTTTGAGGATGTGTCGAAATAACCAGACATTGTAGCTCCGAAACACCACAAATAGGCGTGCCGGTTGCTATGGATTGTCACACAAACAGTTCCTAATTATAATATGTGATCATTCAATGCAAAAGTAGTCTAGTTTAAAATTGCCCAAATATAAATTTTTAACGAAAGAATCATGGTAAGGTGATGTTGTGAAGCATTTTGAATGGGCGCGTGTGATTGTAGTTGTGGCTCTGGATGTTTGTTCATATAGGGGAAATGAACAAAATTTTCAAGATAATAATACTGATATAAATATGAATAAATAATTTTGTATTGATATGAAATTGATGTTTTAAAAGTATAATGTACCTGTATTGATGTAAGCGTATGGAGTTGAGATAAACTCAGAGAAAGAAATATTTGTTTAGCAATGAAAATTAAATAAAGAGTCTTCCGACATATAAAAAGAAGCTACAAACATAACACATGATATACATAGTCAATAGCATAAATGCAGTGTAAAATGTGGTTAATTAGTCAGTGTTATGAGGCCTGTATGTAGTAAAGCTAATTCATTGATTATATGTAAAAGGAACGTGTGTAATGTTAACATTAGTGCCCATATTGTTGTGGCTGAAGTGCTGTGATTATTATGAAATTAGATACACCGTGTGTAAGTTGATATTCATCAATTGCTGTTATGAAAGTGGAATTTTTAGCTAAACGGATATTATTAATGGTGATTTTAGGATCTTGGCTGTGACAAACAATGTAATGTGTGTAATGGACGAATATGTTAATAAATAGGTGTGGGGCATATAGAATGTCAACCGAACCCACTGAGAGCAATGAAAACGCCTCCCCTGAGGAGGAGGTTACTCAGGGAGATTGGAACATTTCAAAAGTATGTTTAAAGTGAAATTAGGTGGAATTGAAACGGATTGATGTAATGACAGGAGAAGAGGAAGAAGAGATTCTGTGGAAACAACGGGCCAAACTTTATCGCTGGTCCGCTTCAAAAACAGAAGGCGAACCTGGCGAATGGAAGGAACGAGGAATAGGAGATGCCAAGCTACTAAAACACAAAGAAAGTGGCAAAATTAGGTTCCTTCTGAGGCAAGAGAAAACGCTCAAAATTGTTGCTAATCACTATGGTAAGTTAGGCTGTTTGATATTTTTTGACAAAAAATATCAAAGAATTGCCCATATTTCTAATTCCTTCTTAATTTCATATATACTTGGGAATACCCGAATGACACCTCCGTTAATAAACCATTAAAACCGACTAATATAGTTCTTGGTCGTGATAATTTTTGTATCCTAACACCTAACGCTGGAAGCGATAAAATATGGGTCTGGACTACACCCAACACTTCTGATGATCAGACTCAGATTGAACAGTTGGCCCTTAAGTTTGGCCAAATATCTCAAGCCGAGGAGTTTAAGAAAGAATTTGAAAATGCACTCAAGATAAACAAGGAAATTTTCGCTAAGGACCCTCCTGAGGAGAATGATGGCAAGGATAGCTCCAAGGCTAAGGATGATAAGGACAAAGAAAGCAAGTGATCTTGATTCGGTTATTAGACTATTCACGTATGTCAGTAAACAACATTAACAGCATCGGATTGGTTATCTGACTAATTTGGACAGTCCATCACACCAATTAAACTAAAATCGTTATAATTAGTTGGAGTATTTACTATAGTATTAAACAGAAAGCTAGTGAACAGGTAAAATTAGTACTGATTGCGCAAGTATGTGATCATGTGTCAATCATAAATAGGGATGTCCCTTGCGAATAGCCGAATCTACCTTTTCAAAAATCTTGGAATAATCCAAGTGCTCCGCGTTAGTAAGTTGGGACATCAATTTCTGAAAATTGTCTGGCGGTTCAACAACTAAAACCACACAAACCGGACGCTTTGATCTACAGGTGGCTGCGAGAATCTTTTTGCAGGGCAAATAGGCATATGTTAGATTTTTTTCCTCGCATAGAATTGGTAGATGAGCAACCACATCCACAGGGTAAACGTCAGAGGCTATTAAAACCAAACCTTTTATATTCTTTCTCACTGCCTTTGTCACGTCAATCACCCCTCGTTTGATACATCTGCATAGCGCTAAATCTACATTTACAGTAGCTCCGCTACTTAAATTTGTTTTGAATTGCTGCTTGGCAAAATTCTCCAATGCGATGGCCTTTTGCACTAACTGTAGTGCCTTTATTCTAGCCTTGCCCAGTAATAAGGGCGTGGCTATAGGAGATATGTACTCCTTGTCTGGATTAAACTCGTAATTCTCATCAATATCGGAGACAGGATCGTCATACTCCGAATCGCAATCCATCCTAATAGTATTACTTCAATAATTATTGCTATCTATATCTAGTGGCCAGGCCACTAATAACGTAGTGCAATGGCCATAGCTGCTAGGGCAAGAGTAGATGAGAGGTGATGTAGGGATACCACCACATAGTATACCATTACATTAGCGTGAATTTTATGGAATTGGCGTGGGATGAATATTTACAATAAATTATCCCTCAGGTGGTTGCATGGTATAAAATTGAAACATCTGCCCTTGCAAAGTGTCGGGAGTTGTACTTCCGCTTATAGAATCTCACGCTATAACAATCACAAAGCTATAGATAGCATTTTTAGTGGCTTAAATGTACACTTGTCACTATATACACACAATTACTGCACACATCCTAAATTTACAACATCAACTACAGCAAATATATCGAATAGTAGACCTAACTCATGCGACAAAGGCGGTATCGCCGTGTCGTACAAACAAGTAGTGGTCAACCCTCAGAGTTTGGAGGAGGCTAAACGTACGATCTCTCAGCTTGTGGCTAATGAACCACGACTATTGCTGATAAAGGGGACGCCGGAAGCACCAATGTGTGGATTTAGCGCGCAGGTGAGTTATCGAACATCTGAATCCAGTAGATGAAAAGATAACTCAGGTATTGAGGGTAATGGAAGCGAAACAACTAAGCTATGCGTTTGTAGATGTTTTGTGCAATGAATATGTGAGGCAAGGAGCCAAAGAGGTATCTAATTGGCCCACATTCCCACAAGTGTTCGAGGAAGGTGAATTTGTGGGTGGATGTGACGTAGTGACCGAGATGTATACTAATTTTTAGCATTATATTAGGGTAATATATAGGAATCTGCACTGTGCGTTAGAAGTTAGGATATATTAGCAGTCGGGGTAGCTGTAGCGTAAAGCTATTGGTTAAGGGTACCCCATGGCCATGCACACTTCATGCGCCCCACTTTCACATATTCATGTTATTTTCAGTGTAAACTGCCATCACACATTGTGGTTTGAACTGAGGATTCCCGATGGAAACCAGTGCTTTAACGGGATTACTGGTCTCTCGGAACGAGTTGTTTGCCAGAACTCTTAAATTCCTCACTTCTCCGCTCACGGACCCTCGCAAAGATTCCCACTGGCCCAATTGTGCCAATACCAGCTACAGCGAGGAGTGTTACATAATTTGCACCAATGTAGATGTGGGAAGGAATATTGACATTTCTTCCTCCAATGCAGTTATCCCTTGCACCTGTCACTTCCACCACGCTTCTACCAGTGGTAGTGAAGGCGGCAGCAACGACTGCGCAGGGCAAAAACTTGTCGCCAGCCTCACTGCCGATATGAGCCCTTTCGTCGCTGTCAAGGATTCGGACTACTTCATCTACGCTGGGTGTGGTCCTGGTGGAGAGGGGCAGGCCGACGGATTGAAAAAGGATACCTGGTGTGGTTTATACAGGAGGGAAAGCAAATGTAGAAAGGTTCCCGTTGTAGCGACAGAACAGGATACAGCAAGCTCTTCCATTAGTGGCAGTGATACTAAGTCGGAAGATCATGCGACTAAATTGCCCGGGGCACAACTAGTTACAAAATACTTTACTGATGTTAGAACACCACAAAACAACGGCAATAGTGCGCCAGTTGAATACTTCCTAAAGCAAATTCGCCCAGAGCTTAAATCTTTATCCTACCACAGCACGCCCAGTGCAGAAGGAGACATAGTAAACATATGCCACATGAACATCAGTGGCCAGGAGGAATTTGAGGAGAGAAAAAATGCGGACTATACTAAAAAGAAATCTGATAAGCCAACAGATGTATACATTGTGTGGTACAAGGGCGCAGCCAAATTTTTTACCATCGGCCCGCAAGGCCCATCGCCAATTCCCAGCAGCAGCCAGTCATTCATAGACATGATCCGGGCAGGGCACGATCCAAGGGAGCAATTGGAGTACAGAAACGAGGTGATAAGGGGCGTTGTGCCCTTTGACCGAAACAGCCCCCTACCCTGTGCGGTCACCAAGTGGGACTTTAGCGACTATATACAGCATATTAACGCACATGCTAAGGCACTTGTGGAAAGGATAGAGAGAAGCCTTGTATGTGTTAATGATTACTTGAATTTTAGATTCCTGTGGATAGAGCACTCCTTCATCCTCCTGTGCCTGGTTTACGTGAAGCAGGGAGTGGATCAGGAACTAAGGGGCTCGTGTTTGGTCAACAACCTATGGCAACCTACAATCATAACGCCTAACACAATCAATCTGCTGTTCAAGAATGCCCTGATCTCTCTGTCTTCCTACCTCGAGTTCATGTCCCCAAGGGCCACAAACGACTACTACATATACCAAGGTCTACCCTCGGGCAATGTAAACCTAATGGCTGGCTTGGGCGGTTTGAGCGAAACAAACTCTAATTCCAATTCCGGGGGTTCGAGTCCGCACGTCTACAGTAACCGTGCTTCACGGCTCAATTTCCCGGTTTGGTGGAATTTTTATGCTGACAGATGCTCCAAGGGCATAGAGAATGATGGCATGAGCGGTTCCAACAGCCCCAACTCCAGACTGCAGAGATACACGGAACATATGACTGAGGCCCAATCGCTCGGCGATTCTGGTGGTCATGGCCACTTTGGTAGCTGTTTGACGTCGGACAGCTATCCTGACCATAACACCAGCGCTGTATTCAAGGCCATGGGATCGTCCCCTCACACGCCCTTAAAGTGCGAGAGGGAGGAATGCCGCGCCACTCCCGCTTCGGCTTGTGGTGGATATGGGCAGTTAAAAATCGAGGCTTGGGAAAACGAGTATGCGTCACCAGAAAAGCTTTTCTCCACCTTTACCATTAAGTCTGGGCAAGACGCAGCCACCATCACGCCCACTACAACAGGGGCCCACGGCCACGTCCACGATCAAGAGGGCGCAGATAATTCCATGTCTTGCGAGTATTGTGCATCTTACGACAAAGAACTCTCCTTCACTGCCTATGCCAGCTCCCAATCGTACGACAAGTCTCTATTATCTGAATTGAATATTTCAACCAACGCGAGTGCAAGCAATGACAACTCTCCTGTCAATTGTCATCTTAACGGAACTCAACCACCGATAGCCGCTCCTACAGGTACAAGGCGAGCAGAAGTCGCCGGCAGCGGCTGCAAGTGCTACTGCTCTTCCTGTGGGCAGTTTGGAACTATTGTAATTCCCATATTGGACAAAGATGGCGTGATGGCCTATACAGGCGTTGGCACCAGACTGCTGCTGGATGGCATATTCTCCACATCAGGCATTTGCTTAATAGATGGCGCCTTCCTCGAGACCAAGGTGGAAGAGTCTGCTGTGATGGAGACCCATATGACAGCCAAGAGCAAGGCCAAGGGGGGGAAAAGCAGGGGAGGTGGTGCGAAGAAGCTACTTGGTATGGCCGGACTGACGGCAAAATCACTCAAAGATGCCCTAAAGAGCTGTGAAACCCTCAAGCAGACCATCCGACGCAAGCTCCCGTTCGACTCTCCGCGCAGGCTACGCAACATCAAACAGGCACGAGATGCCATTGAGCGGGTGTACCTGACGCTGGAAAACGCACTGGAAAACGTATCCAAAGCCGGTCACAAGCTCTCCGACACCCTGGGAGCTGTGTTCGAGGAAATTGAAGAGGAGGATCTCGCGGCGCCAAAAGACAAATCTTCTCCAGCGGAAAGGGCCGGTGAGGCCTACGAATGGTGCTGGAGCTGGGATGCCTGTCATAACAGCGACTGCTCCACGGAACTGGACTTTTGGGGGCCATCGTGTGGAAAGGACGAAGCCGCCTTGGATGACGTCTTGTCTCCGCGCATCATATCTGACAGCGGTACTGCCGACGAGTCCGTATTCGTCTCCCCATCATTTTCTAGCGGCGATGTAACATTCTCTTGGGAGGAGCATCAGCCCGTTGAAGAACACAGAAAATGGATGCTTTATAATGTTGACTGCGGCAGCCCTCTGACCAGGTCAAAGGCCAAGAAGCAGGGCGACAAGAGGGCGTCCCCCAGGAGTGCTAGGATGTCTAGATCGCTGAAGAAGAGACATGGAGATGAGGAGTTTGAGGAGTACGATTTTGACACTGATTTTGAGGAGACCAAGGTCAAGCGTACCAAGAAGCAATCGCCCGGGGCGATCGACTATGCGAACAACTCTGGAAACCAGAAAGCCCTAGTTCCTATGGGCCCTCTGCCAATTGGCGTCTACTTTGATGCTTCAAGAAAGCTTTGGAGGTGCCAGTGGAGGGAAAATGGCAAGTTCAAGACCAAGGGCTTCAGTCTAAGCCACTATAAAACCCTCGCTGATGCGAGGCACGCCTGCATACTTTACAGGTGTGAGGTGGGGAATATGGCCGTCCAACCCGAGTGGCTCAACCCTGTCTTTGTTCAGGTTGGTTCTCTAGCGCACAAAAAGGTTGCAGGCAAAATCGAATAGCCCTTTCTAGTTAGACGTTGTATTAGGCCGCTTTGCTGTGTTGGAGTATGTATATTATTAGCGCATGAAGGCGCGAATTTTTAATGTAATGTAGCTCAATTTTTATTTTAACATGCGTGAGGTGTTTGTATTGCTGACCTGGCGTAAGTTTGTAGATTTAGAATTCCACTATTTGTGAGATACCCCTTGTCTGTGTGCCGGCCCCCTGTTGCTCTACCGACGTTCGTTGGCTGTGCATCAAATTGGGAATAAGACTCCATTGCTTTGTAAAGTTGATATATACTGATTCTTGTGCAGAAATGCCACCGTATGCCATAGTTTCTTCACTGACGCGATAGGTGTCTTAGGAGAAAATTCTACACGTTAACGCAGATTACTCCATCATAAAATTCTGAATCCCCGTCGAGTGAGATTAATTGCTCCCCAAAGGGCATGAAAATCAATGCAAGATGGACTGTGTAGATATGACTTTTGGGTTGGACAGATCATATACTAATTGTAGGCGGCTTGTCATATCACTTATTGGCTATACATGAACTTTGGATATTACGAGTGGTAGTGCTATTATAAAATTATGCTACAAGCTATGTGCTGCATTCTAAACTTTATTGCTGCCAAATTTTGTAGCTTTGAATAACCGAGATTTGTCAATTCCATAACCTTTGTAAGGGGCAGAGTGGAAAAGGACGCATTATCGCTTGTTAATGACTATGCCCCTGTTGATGTCATGGGAGACAAGTAAAGAGTCTCCTGGCTGAAACTTTTGCTCGAGAATCCCTTTGGCCAGGGGAGACTCTAGCTGTCTTTGTATTGTACGTTTAAGCGGCCTGGCTCCGTACACTGGATCATACCCTATATCGGCTATGTACTGCATGGTCGAATCGTCGACACTTATGCGTATGTTGCGATCTAATAGTCTATCTGCCAGTTTTGAGAGCTCTATGCTTACAATTTGTTTGAGTTCTGCGTTAGCCAGTACAGGATAATTATTAAATTTTCTCAACGGTAGAAGTTTTAAAATATGAAACGAGTATATTAAAGCCACGAGGACTCTAGTAATGTACGGTTTAAAGCATAATAACAATTATTCATATGTGTAATATACAGAACGGGGATAAAAATGACACAACCATCACACGCGTAATAATAACCCCCCACTCACCGCTCTTAGTCAATGCATCAAACACGACAAACTCATCCATCCTATTTAAAAATTCGGGGCTGAATGACTTCCTCACCGCTCCCATTACATTACTACATTATTGGGGCTTACTTGTTCATCTCCACCTTCTTATCTGGCAGATGTGCCATGTCCAATATGGCTTGGCTGCCCAAGTTGCTTGTAAACACAATCAAACAATTTGAAAAGTTGACCTTACACCCGGTAGAATCCGTGAGTCTCCCATCGTCTAACACTTGTAACATCAAATTAAACACATCCGGATGTGCTTTCTCACTGCATTAAAAGGCCCGCTTACATTTCGTCAAACAGAACTATGCTATAAGGCTTGCGTCTTATGGCCTCTGTGAGCAGTCCGCCTTGCTCAAAACCGACATAGCCAGGAGGGGCGCCAACTAGCCTAGAAACCGAGTGTTTTTCCATGTATTCTGACATGTCAAAACGCACTATTGAATCTTCTAAGTTATAAATCGATTATTTAAAACAGTAAAGGCGTAGCATGTGGATTGCATCATGATATTCATACATATGAAGATATATAACCGATTAAATAATACAGGGTGAACCAAATCAATAGAATTGTGTACAATAAATAATTACAAAGCACAAGTGAAAATGACCAATATATACCCGTTTTTGTTGGGTATAATGATCATCTCATATTTAAACACAATTCAATCAGCGGGTTATTTAACTATTAAAGTGACTAAATATGTGTCCATTTAAACCGCCTACCCGTATCAAATAATTGCTCCGCCAATGCCTTGCAAAGCTCAGTTTTACCCACTCCAGTGGGTCCTAGGAACATAAAGGCCCCAATTGGCTTGTTAGGGTCGTTCATACCCACCCTAGAACGCTGTACAGATTGGGTGATAATGTCTACCTGAGTAAGTGTAAGGTATACCGCATTATTTTGTCCCACAATACGTTTATGCAATTCATCTGATAAATGTAGTATCTTGTCCCTCTGCGATTTAACAAGTCTAGAAACCGGGATTCCAGTCCATCTAGACACGACACTTGCCACATCCTCCCTAGTTACCTCGTCGCGAAGTAACCTTTGGCCACCCTTGGCCTCAATCTGCTCCACATGTTCCTGGTATTTGTTGGAAGCCTCGTTAAGTTGTTTTTCTAGATCTGGCAAGGTCTCAAATCGCAGCTCCGCTGCGCGATTAAGATCAAAATCCCTTTCTGCCTTTTCAATCTCAATCTTCACAACATCCATGCGTTCCTTTACATTGCGAATCGCATCTACCAATGTCTTTTCTGCCATCCAGGCCTCTGTTAGTTCGTCCTGAGATCAATTGCTAGTTACCCTTTCCTTTGTCAGCTTTTCCATAGTGACAGAGATGGCCGATAGTCTAGACGGATCCACTTCTGCCGATCCGGAGAAGAGGAATTGCGATGATTTACCACGCTGGTTTTGATCTGTTTCAATAGATATCTTCTCCATTTCAAGCTGCAGCAAACGACGTTCGATGTGATCTAGTTGGATCGGCTTTGAGGATAACTGTATTTTAAGCCTAGCAGCAGCCTCATCTATAAGATCTATCGCCTTGTCTGGAAGAAATCGGTCGCTGAATTAACAAGTTCTATCAGATAATTCAACTTTGACTATTTCATTTGCATATCAACCATATTCAATATTAAACAAATATTGTTCTGGTACAATTTACATATTATAACGTTTACACTAAAGGGTAAGGTTATTTTTAACCAGATATACATCATTGGATAGTTACGCATCGGTTTCTAATCGATAACGTCAAGTTATGCAGAAACATTGAAATGATAATTTAGTAATTAATATACAAGTCATACCTTATATATCTATCCGATAGTTGTGCTGCCTGAATTATCGTAGAGTCCAATATCCGAACGCCATGATGTACTTCATAGCGCTCTCTCAGCCCTCTCAAAATGGATATTGTCTCTTCAACGCTGGGTTGATCGACCTGGATATACTCTGCAAATACCATAACTGGTTGGAATCGACGCTCAAGTGCCTTGTCCTTTTCAATTCTTTGACGATATTCTTGGACGGTTGTTGCACCTATGCATCTTAATTCTCCGCGTGCAAGCATAGGCTACGTTACACTTGTGCAATAATATGATAATTAAAAATCACGTCAGTGATTTTTAATTTTATAAATTTATGGCTACCTTAAGCATATTCCCCGCATCAATGGCCCCTTGTGCATCTCCTGCCCCTACAACTGTGTGTATTTCATCAATAAATAACACTATTTCCCCCTGAGAGTACTCAACTTCCTTCAAAATCGCCTTCAATCTCTCTTCAAACTCTCCTCTATATTGAGTGCCTAAATTAGACGCTCTGTTACCTGCCACGAGTGAAGCTAGGTCTAATGAAATTATCCGTCTATCTCGAAGCGAATCTGGTACATCGCCGCTGATAATTCTAGTGGCCAGCCCCTCAACAATTGCCGTCTTACCAACACCAGGGTCACCCAGTAACACTGGATTGTTCTTAGTCCTTCGTGACAAAATTTCTATGGTCCGTCTGATCTCTTTATCGCGACCAATCACAGGGTCTAACTTTCCTGCTCTTGCCATAGCAGTAAGATCTCTACTGAATTTTTCCAGTGCCCTCATGGACTATGTTAGTGAAATAATAATTATTGTGGTCTGACAATTGCAGTATTTATACATAACAATTGTTATATTTATATAATGATAGATTTTTCGCTTTTCCACAATAACATTACAATATTTACTAATATACAAACACGTAATTTTCCTCAATGAACACATTTAACTGCATTAATTAATAAAACAACTAAACTTACAAGTTCGGGATTTTTTGTAGTAATTTTTCTCTTCCCTCTAATCTGTTGAATGGCCTTTTTCAGCCTGTCAACAGATATTTTATTGCGCGATAACCAAGGACGCATAAACTTTGTATCCTCGGCAGCTATTGCCAATAGCAAGTGCTCAACACTTATGTAATCGTCTCCAAATTCAGCTTTAATCCTCTTACTAGTGCCCAAAACATTTTGCAAGATTCTGCCTAGAACCTTTTGTTCGAAACCTCCAGACATTTTGGGTTGTCTTTTCAGATGTGTCTCAAGATCCTCCTTAAGCTTTTCCGTATCTACAGGAATGGATTCCAAGGCACGCATGCAAATACTGTCCTTTTCATCATCTAATAATCCTAATTTATCAACTTAAATACCCAAAAGCAAAGTATCAGCTTCTACATATGCGCTTTGATACTTTGAACTTATATCGCCAAGTTTGGACAGTACATTCCATGCATTTTCCGTGTAATCGTTTGAGTTGATAATATGATCTCCAGCTCCTAATGGTTGACGGAATCTGTTATTTAAAGAATTTGGTAGGTGAGGGGTGATGAATGTAAGTCTAGACAGGCAAAATTGTTGCAAGGAATTAATTTCCATAGCAATAATTGCTATAAAAAGGGGTATAATTGGCCATTTTGGCCAATTATACCTCGGAATAAAACGGTAGTGTGAGCCCATAAGAGAAAGGTGAGAGCTGTTAAACCCCACCTAATGGTTATATAATGCAATTTTTATGGCCTTTGATCAAGAAGCTGTGGAACATTACCAAAGCCAAACAAGTGGCTAAAGCCATAAAAAAGAAAGTTAAAATGGGCACCCCATTTAAATTGCGTCGCAACTCATCCTGGATAGGCGTTATCCATGACATGGATGATATTTCATCTCTCATCATTAAAAATAATATGACATCTGTCAAAAGGAGGTCTAAATCGACCAACTGCATTTCTAGGTTATCCAAATCTGATTCTAGCAACAAAAATGATGCTGATCATATAGGTTGTATTATGAGCGCTAGAGGAAAGGGATATGGCCAAGTTACAGAGGCATTACACATGATTAAGAAGGCAGTTCTTCTCAAAAAATCATTAAAATTTCATCTAAAAGTTGAACATATAGAATCGCCCTGGCCCGCAGATTCGTCAAATTCGCTATTCAAAACCCCAAATTACAACCGTCTGGAATTTCAGAAACGACTCCCAAAACATTTGATAGATACTGTAATCGAAAAAATGTCAGTTGGTGACTGTAATGAGATATTGGTTTCAAAATTTGGCCTCGATATTTCTAGACAAAATATTGAATGTTTGCATGAAGGAAATTGGCTAAATGATGAAGTAATCAACTTCTACATGTCAATGTTGCAGATAGAAAACGACAAGTACTATGCAGCTGGTAAAGCTCCAAAATGCTATATATTCAATACATTCTTCTTTCCTTCATTGACCGGATCAGGGCGGGGCTATAACTATTCCGCCGTGCAAAGATGGACAAAAAGAAAGAAGATTGATATTTTTACCGTAGATATATTACTTGTACCCGTTCATGTATCGGAAGTTCATTGGGCCCTAGGGGTAATTGATATGAGGGCCAGTGGGAAACAAATACTGATGTTAGACTCACTAGGTGGTTCGGGAAACGAATTGTGGTTCCAAGTGGCTAAAAGGTATATTAAGGATGAGTATAAGGATAAAAAAAACAAAAATCTATTGCTTGACGACTGGAATTTTGATCATAGTAGGTTGCCTAGTGAATTACCGCTGCAAGAAAATGGATACGATTGTGGCGTTTTTATGTGCCAATACGCTCATTGCGTGGTACATCAAAGGCGTTTTGACTTCACCCAGCAAGATATTCCGTCAATAAGGTTGCTGATGGCTCATGAAATTATGCAGGGTTACATTATCCCCTGATTAATCATTATTATAATACATGATTTCATTTATTTTGTAAAAATCACAGGGTGTAGTAACACACTTTTAATCGCAACTATGCCAACTGGCTGATTTCACTATAATTATCTCATTAAATTGATTCCTAATCGTTTGTTTAATTTGAAATTGTGTATTAGAAAGGCCATTATTTCTTTTTAACAATTAAACAACTAGAGTAATTCATTATTTTATTTAAATTAATTATTTATATAACAATATTGTTGTTTGCTCGATATTTTAGACTAATTTACTAATATGTATATACTAATTTGCAATTATTAGTTTACAATAATTTAAATAAGTTTTTTAATTTGATTGATCAACTCAGTAGTTTGCAAGTTACTGTCTAATTGAGCATATGATACATCATTGTCGCTGGTGAACTTGTAAAAATGTATTGCAATTCCATCCAGCAATAATGCTTTTTCCAGCTCCACTGGTAAACCCTTTTTATCATGACAATCTATTAGGGCAACCAACAGACTATCTGACCTTAAAGCTGCAAATTTTCTGTACAAAAAGTTGAGATTCCACGATTTCCTTAGGTAGTAAATTGCAATGATGTTATCACAGGGTTTAGGTGCTTGTCCATTGACATATCGTGCTATGTCCACTAATGACAAAGTGGCTATTTCATGATGAACTAGTGAATTATAGTATAACAGATAGCAAGGAATTGATGTCATTAGTAAAAGCGATAAAAGTGGCGTAATTATCGATATATACTGGTAAAAATGTTCTCCAAATGATAATTTGTGCCTCTCAACAAGCAAGGCATTTGGGTTCATTGGGAAACTGTACCTAATTTCATTTAGATGCTTGATTTGCAGTGCTTTATCTCTGTAACTGTCCCTAATACTGGTAGGTGCTTCAATACTATCAACGAATATCGAATTCAACCTATACATAAGGCGTCTATATGCCTTAATCATAACGAATGGTTATGTTATAACCCATATATTAATACATTAGGGTATAGTACGCCCGAGTATAGTGCTAGCAACAATGGATTATGGTGGGCTAGCATATATATGTATCCTGAATAACAAGGTATAGTAGTGAGTTACATAGAACCAGCCAATATTTCTGAAAGGATTTGGAGAGGCGAATGCGTTGGACCTTCAAATTTCTGCAATGGCATCAATAGATATCATCGAGGAGATGTGTGAGTTTTAGACACAATTAGTACTTTCAAGGGCTGCTCTAAATGAACAAAACGACAATTCTAATATGGATTCCGTAGATTTTGACCCGTATCTAGGGTTAATTTGCCCAGCTCTTTCAAATTTAGTGACACATGAGGTGTACGCATACGTTGGAGCAACAGGGTTTAAAATTATCGCCATAATACAAGATACCCCAAATACTAGAAAGGAAAACATCCGTGAAGTAATTTAGCCATTCATGCAGCTATGTGATTCAATATGTAAATTGTACTGTAAGGCTATTTGTAATCCACTCAAGGATTCCAATATCGATACACCAAAATTTATAAACAAGATTGAAGAAATTGCCAAAAATTTCTAGCCCGAAATTTTGACTGTGCATTGCTAATTATTTTTATTTAATGTTAGGTTGATTATATTTAAAATATTATATAGATTATGTGTTATTATAGGCATGATAGTTTTAATTAAGTTAATCATTGTATATAGTTAATAATGATATTGCAAATTGATAATTACAGATTTGTTTTAGTTTGACTGTGAATTTTTGAGTCAATTATTTGAAATATTACATAATCTCTACGGTATTTAATCGTATAATTTATAATGGTTATTTAACCAAACATGTCAATTCTATGAGGCATTAAATTGTTCCGAATTAATTCATCGATTTTTAAATATTAAATTACGTATATTATATGGTTTTGAAATTTTTTGATAGCGAAGTATGGAAACTATTTCTTATTATCTAAAATTCATATAGATTTATGTGTTTTCCTATTAATATATCAAAATGTTACTAACAATAAGTTATTGTGACTAATACGCATTTTTGTGAGTTTTAATTTCCAATATTTATATACTTATTTGATAATAGTTGACAAATTAACCACTCTTATTATATTAAATCATATTTACTATATATTAATATGCATATCTACTACTCACTGATATAGATAATAGTATGTAATCACGACACTATCACTAATCGGAAAGAATTACAAAAATAATCTGAAATTACCGTTAAACTGTATTCAATTTAATCTAGTGCATCTGCAACGCCACTGTCAGTCCTAAATTAGATGTATCACAGTACAGTTGAAAAATACATTCAACTTCTGGTAAACTGGGGGAATCGTAAATTTTGCATATCCTCTGATCCCCCTTTCCTTTCCTTAAGGCCAACCTAAATGTTGATGCGTGGCCCAGTACATGTCCCCCGGCTAAATAAGCATCAATGTCAACCTGGTTTGATGGGATTTGACACAAATGACATTGCTCCGCTGGGTTCTGAAATTACATGATTAGTCAACAAAATGGCAATATTAAATTGTTCCCCAAGTTTAGATAACCCTGAAAGTAATTTATTGAGTTTCTGCTGCCTCTCAGCCAATTCGCCTACGTAAATAAATGACTAACCCCTTCCAGCAAAATCAACTCTGAATAAGGACATAATGGAATCGATTATGAGCAATGAAAAGTTATCTTCACACATCTATACAAGTAAATGGCTATATTACCTTTGATGCAGCTGTTGAAAGTAACGTTATTATGTGTTCATGCGTAAATGCACGAGCGTATAAAATGTTCTCTAGAACGATTTCGGAATCCATGTTATAGCGACCCCCAATTCTTATAATCTTCTCCGGTCTAAACGTGCCTTCGGTGTCTATAAAACAGACCTATATACATACATTTAGTTACTTTCCCGTTACCCCCGTTCATTGAAGAAGGGAGCTGAGCCGTGACACATAAGGTGTGACATAGTTGGGTTTTACCAGTCCGATTCTCACCAAACAATTCTGTTATGGCCATAGTTTCAATTCCACCTCCCAAAGCCTGATCTAACACACTACTACCTAGGTAACTATTGTGTTACCAGTAGTTAATTTGAGCACTTTGGTTCTACGCTGTTGTAACTGTATTCCCGTAATGAACGAATTACACATTTCAATCTTTAGGGCAGCCTCTACAATTTTATCCACTTTAATTTCGGAGAGTCCTTTGACCATTGCCAATTCTCTTTTCTATGTTATTTTTATGATATACGGTAGTTTGGATGACAGATAGCACGGTGCAATAACCACTATTTTTAAGTTTGATAATGTCTAAAACGTTGATTCCATGATCCTGCAATTTGTTCTATATAAACACGAGTAGTAATTTTATATTTATATAAAGTGCTAGCGTACAATTTCCATAAAAACGGTCGGCCCATCCTCAATTATATCAACATGTTTAGCAGATCCCGCTGTGATAGGAGTAGACGAGATCGTTTTTGTCTGACTGCTGGGCCGTGTAACAGATTTCATAGATAAGGTAAATATATTCTAATTGTCTAATCTTCAATATATTAAAAGTAGAAAACTAATTAACACTAATTCTAGTACTAATAGGAATGTGGAATGTTCCCTAGGCCCATGACATGAAATTGTCATACACATCCATTATTTACAGGAAGTTAGGGAATTTTTTAATAGTAAAAAGTCAATCCATAGCTTAAAATATACAATGTAAGTATCTGTATACACGTTGAGTATGGGCCACACATAATGAGTGTGGAAGATGTGGAAGATGTGGAATGTGGCATAACAAACTCAATTGTGTTTATCATGCACTGCACAAAAATATCAAATAATATAGTCAATTACATGTAATTAAGTCGAATGATGCACATTGCTGTGTGCACATGTGTGCTCACCACTTCTAAATACACGGACGTGCCAACTAAAACAACAACAATACAAATATAAATATAACAAATTTATAAATAATTAGGGATATGAGCTGCATATTGAAGTGTAACAACGAGGATGAATTGGTTGTGGATGGGGAAAAACCCAAGGTAGTAGAGTACGTCGAGAAACCATCGGTAATTTACAAGCCTACAACCGTTGTCCCCCCTAACAGCCTGATCGAAATTACTGCTCCCAAGGATTTGCCTCAAAATCCAACATTCTTCCCAACCATAGATACATTTTTCGACAATGACGTCAAGCAGATCGTTTTGTTGATGGAATTGCCCGGATTTGTGGCGGGAGATATTGATTTGGAGGTTGGTGAAGGTGAAGTTTGTGTTTGCGGTAAGTCACCAGTGACGTAGGCCCTAGGTCTAAGGAGGAACTATATGAGAAGTATGGTCAAAATTTAGATATACACATTCGAGAACGAAAGGTTGGCTACTTTTACCGTCGCTTCAAGCTCCCGCACAATGCTCTTGACAACACCGTAAAGGCATCGTATCAAAATGGGATTCTCGAAGTGCGCATTACCTGTACAGAATTTTCACCGAAAACGCGTGTGGAGATCACATCTTGATCAACCCAAACATTGTAGCGATTCTTCAATAAATAGCTTAAATTTCTATATATATTCAATTTTTCCAGTTTAGTTATATGTCCCAATGTAACCTCCAAGCAATTGCATAACTTGATCAAATTCTCTCTCTCGCCGTAATTCTCATCTAGAGCCACGCAGATACCGGTAAGGTGCATTGTGTCAAGTATCCCCCAAGCAGCAGAGTGCCTGTCTTGCACCGCCTGTTCTTTAAACGATGCATAACAATTACTGTCTGCCTCAAACACTTTATATATATCAACAGATCTTTGAATGAATATTTTGATATTGGTCAACATTTCTACATTGTGTTTCTCGTTGAACGTGGCGATGAATCGTGCCACATTGGCAATGTCGCGTTTTGATACATTTGCCGGGATATATTCAAGATTGTAGTCTGAAAAAACGGTTGAAATGACATTTTTAAATTTGAACCAAGGGTATGTAATGGTACACCTTAGTAAAGCATTACAAAGGGATTCCATAACCCAACAACAATTGCGCTGATGTATAACTTTCTCACAGGTATTATTGCCTATGTAGCGATAAGAATTTACAAATTCAAATATATTTATCCAATTCAATGGCTTTGAGAAAAATTTCAGATAATTGGGATATCCAATCATTCCACACATAATCACTGGTTCCAAAATAGTTTTATCCCATGTAAGAACTTTTAGTATGAATAACATCATACGCACAGATACATAAATGACTTGTAAGTGATGATAACTGTCACTGGCAAGGAATACACAAGCCTTACAATATGAAAGTGCGCGTAGTTGTTTAACGTAGTTGCGTATATAAAGTGAGTAGAGCGATTGAAGTGTGATTATTGTGTCTTTCCATTCTCTATTTTTATTTGTTTCATTGTCACAAGTGTCACAAAATGAGTTGAAACTGTTGATTATCTCTTCGAAGGTAGATGAGACAAATCTGTTTTCATAATTTAACTTATTAATTACAACCTCACGGATGAATTTGAACAATTGTTTGGCCTTGAGTCTCACAAATTCTCCGATACTTACTAAGTGGGATAATTTTTTCAGGTTGGTTTTCTTTACTTTTGCGAGGTTTATGTTGCAATTTATATTTAGTCTCTTCATGGCATCAAGTAATTATTTGAATCAATTAAAATGCTACTGGTATCGGTGCTGATTATTTTATCAATGATGCCGTACTTTAAAGCTTCTGTAGGGTTCATAAAATAATCCCGATCGCAATCCGATTCAATCTCTGCGAGTGATTTACCGGTTAGATATGATAGATGCCTGCTCAAAAATTGTCTAGTGTTAAGAATCTCGTTTGCTTGAATTTCTATGTCCGTAGCTTGACCGTGAGCTCCGCCTATTGGTTGGTGTATCATAATACGAGCACTAGGGTACGCGCTCCTTCTGCCTTTGACTCCAGCTGCTAGTAAAAATGCGCCCATGCTAGCTGCCTGACCCAGGCAAAGTGTTTCAACCAATCCTATTTCCCTAATTATATCGTAGATGGCCAATCCTGTATAAGTTTTAAATTGACTAAAAATGATTGGTTAAGAACGTGTGATTTACCAGCTGTGACTGATCCGCCCGGAGAATTAATGTATAACTTAATTGGTTCACTCGAATTCAAATTGTGTAAATGTATCAATTGCGTGGTGATCTTGTGTGCTAACTCATCATCAACTTGTCCCGTAAGGAACACTTTGCGCGAGTTTAAATGGGACAGCTCTACACTGTCCTTGGCAGTAAGTTTGCTAAACAAATTAAACTTGTCACCGTAACTATGCGGGTAAGATTGGAAGGTAGAAGAGATTCTAAAGCAAAATGTAATTTGTGGGAAAGCTAAAAATGTTAAGAATACAGCAATTATGGTGTTGAAAATTAGACTTTCCCTTCTTTGCATGACCTATGCCACCTTGCCTTCACCAGCCAACCTTATTGTGCCCCCCCTATCTATGTCAATAATACATCACCAATAACAATCAGCTTCAAATGCTTCAGTACTGCTAATTTTGCCTCCCCTCTGTCAAAATATTATTACCCGTCTGTCCCACAATTTTTAACCCCTCCTCAATCAATTCACCCCTCGTAACTCCGCCATTCACTCGCATTGACATCTCTTCAATCTTCTTATACAACTCCACCACATCAGAATGCGTTGAACGGCGCCGAACTACCGCAGGAACGCTGTCAAACTTATCTTTACTTATCTATGTTGAGGCTCTCTCACATAAGTTGTATTTGCTAGACCCAAAAGTCGCCTAGCAGCTAGCGTCGTTTCCAGTTCAAATTTTGACGGTTTCCCTCCCTTTAACTATCTGAACTATCACTAACATTTAAAAATTCTATGTACTCAAGTTGTAACGCCACTAGTGATTGTAGTTTATTTTTCAAAGTATCAATTGCCTAGACTATAGATGGGTATTACGTGGCGTATTGAATGATATTCACTAACAAGTGTCAAAATGTCTGTGAGATCGAGAATCCCTTGCTTTTCAAGAGGAAACTTTGCTAATACTTGTTCTATCATTGCCAGTGTATTTTCTAATGTTTTTTTCAGTGTTTGTAGTGCAATAATTTATGCTCATTCTTGTAGTTGAGCTTTTTGGCACATTTATCACAGACTCGCACCTTCACTAGCGCCTGGGTTATATATATGGTTTCATGATATTCATAGAAAATTTTTCCTAGAAATTTTCTATGAATATAATTTTGTTTACCCTCTTTGGCACATTTTGTTCGATATAATTGAATGTCACTTGGTAGGTGAATAAGGGGTATTTTTCATCGCAAGTCTTGGAGGCACATGTTTTTTCCCCCTTTCCCCTTATAACCTCCACCTCGGTTCGCCACCTGATGCCAATCTACATACTAAAATGCCTACTTGACCCGTTTTGTAGTGGCTAAGATCGCAGATGGCGAATTCCTTGAATAGCGATTCGTGGTACTTTTCCACAAGCGAGCTTTCCCATGAGCCATCACTCTACATTAAATGCAAATGAAAGCAGTGTATGATATTATATGAACTAGCGATGTGTCTGTAACGATTAAAATGGAAACTCGAGAAAAAAAACAATCAAATAATTATTATTTAACATTTTTAATTTGAATTTTTTATGAATATAAGCCAAAATGAGTCAAATTATTCCTATAATGTAATACTAACTAATGTAATGTATGATTGCTAACCTCCGGAATAAGCTGGTGATATCGTTTCAGTATTTCATAGTCTGTCACAGGTTTAGAATCCATTAGACTCTGTTTTAATTAACTAATTTATCATATCTGTGCCAATCAATATCCATGAGCACAATAAATATATTATACCCACTTATGCTAAAACGCCCCAGTGTAGAACAGCTCAAACGTGAATATCAGAGCTTGTTAGATAAAGCACACTGTACTTATCAATTAGATGATCATCTCCATATAATCGACCGAATATCACAAAATTCTAAACTGCGTTTGTCATCCGAATACATACTCAAATCTACCAGCGCTAAGTGGGTTTGTGTTATAATCTAGTGTAAATAAGTTATTCAATGGAGGACTGTTATCTAACCAACTGAATATCTATGATACAAAAGATGTGTGTTTATCTGAACACATAGTGTCAAGTTTTATTGCAAATTCACTCATCATACATCCATTAAGTGATGTAATATATATTACTATCAAAACCTTCTATCCTAAATTGGTGATATCTCAATTACCTAAAGAATGCGACTATAAGGATACACTTTCGAGGCTGCGAATATTACCCATCTATGGGATAAAAGATTTTATATCGTCTATTAATTATGCCAAATCGCTTGATCATAAAATATCACTCGTCGTCATCAATGGATTGAATATTATCCTAGACGGTACACTGAGCGAAGGTATGATTTATTACATTTAGAATTTACGAATACAGTTATGCAATCACTCAGGATTCTACCATTCCATCTCGTTTGTTGTATGCTCGTAATTCATTAATAATGTAGGCTATAAATTACAAGTGATACGTACAAGTGCAAAGGTTGTTCAAAAAACACTGAAAATTTTCCAATGCGAATTGTTGTTGATGTAAAAGTATACAGTAATTTCACGTGGCTCCGTTATTGTACTAGGCTACGTTTATGAAGATCAGAATTATCTGGGCCCCTTCGCTTCTAAGTCAGGTGAAACTTACGTATCTTTGTTGTATATGTGACAAGATGTGTTGGGAGGAATGCAAAAAGTGTCACTAGCTTTTAGGTCTAAATCAGTGCGTTTTCCCTCGTACAACGATTGTATTTGGATGTTTGTCCCCTTAGATACGTAGCCACACAAGAATATCTCGCTTGATTCCCCGAAGTTGATGTGCCCGCAATTGGGGAAGACTAGTAGTGAAGTACGGCATACGGAGGTCATAACAATTGGATAGACACTAACTCCGTCAATATCATCGGGAGCGTCGTCTGTATTTTTGTACACCGCCTTGTAGCATATCTTTTTCCCGCTAGCAGTAAGCAAGGCAACGTATCCTGGTTTTATGTAACTTTTGTCGCCATGAATTTTCTGCAGGGGAAACGTAGTTTGCCTCAGTGTAACAGTCGATTGTCCAATCGGATACTTCCTAGGCCTGCCCCTTTTCCTAATCTGAGTGTATGTGTATAGCGAAGCTTTTCCACGGGGAAATTTTGGACCCTGAGACACCCTAACTTGTTTCTTATGCGAAGGCATATAGTTTAAACTGTATTTAATCACATTTTGGACGGTCATGTCTATAGGCTCAGCAGGGTCTGCATTCCAATGCTGTAGTCTAGGGATTCGTAGTCTTTGTGGATAGCGGCTGTTGCGTTTCAAGCTCTGAATTAATTTGTATATATTAAATTAATGATAAACAAAAATGAAAGTATGCTATTTAATTGTGCATTTAAGAATAAGTATCGTAATTGTTGAAATAAATTATTAACATAGGGAAAATGCAAATATTTTAAAGCAATTTAATGGATTATCAATTAATTATGTGTAACTGTTAAAATATGCCATTGATAATAGTGAACAAATAGATAATAAGATATATGTATTAAAATGTAATTAGGGAAAACGTATAATTATAGAATATATTATTAGGTACATTCTTACAATTATTGTGTTGGGATCTAAAAAAACAAATTTCAAACTCAACACAACATACCTCTGCCTCAGCATCCCAATCAATAGAAGAAGGACCTTTCCCATCGTTTGTATCATGTGCACCGGGAACCTTGTATGAAGAATTAAAGGCTTCCGTCCAGTAATTAATCTTCCGTTTCGTAGATTTTGACTTTAAGCTCTTGGGCGTAGCTAGTTCTGTCTGTACACTTGCAGCCCTAGTAGGAGTGCGAGATACACTTCTAGACGGCGTCTGTGTATTTACTGATCTCAAACGTGTTTTACGTTGTCCATATGATGGAGATGTATCTGTTGATAGATTTGGTGACCCTACCATTTTGCCTGGGGATAACCCAAATTTGGCCGGAGATCTACCAGCACTATCCAGAAATACGGTGGGCCTAGAAGGAGATATGATGGCAACGGCCCTGTCTGGCGTCTTTGATTGTCGAGTAGGTGAAGTGTATAAAGTGACAGGGGAATTTCTATTGGAAATTGGCGAAGTTCTGTGTGAAATATTTAATGGATTTCCTAACATGGCATCTACATCTTGTTCCACTATCTGATCCATTTTATCATACAACTCATCCAAATTGTTATTGTCAACATTCGAATTGCTGACGTCCAAATAGGACGGTAGCTCATTATCGATTCCTTCGTTGCCTTGCATATCTGTTGCCATTTCTAGCGTCTTTTCCGCGATAATTTCAATGTCATTCTCAATAATAGTGTCATTAGAACGGCTTAAAGGTGAATTATGAAATGTTACATCAGAAGCGTTCGAATTATTTGGGGTTTTAGACATATCAATACTTTGACTAATTTGATGGGATAAAGTTGTAGGCGAATTAATTTCAATCTGCGGCTCTGATTCATCGTCTGTTATTGGGGATTCAACATGTATCACATCATTTTGTTCAATTTCAGGGTCCATAGGCTCTTCAGGGGATATAGCCCCAAATCTAGGTAGCCTATAAGAACCTACGGATAATCCTTCATGATCAGAGTTGTTGGAATGGTGCTGAAATTGTATTCCAGTTGGGCTTCGGGGTGAATTTGATTTAAACAAATCTTTAGGCGTATCAACTTTGTTCATATCCTGGTAAGATTGTGCCAAAGGGGTACCATCACTAAGAATATGTCTAAAAGGTGTGGAAGCCCCCCTACCCTTCTTTCTCCTTCCTTTGGATGAGGTCGACTCTATTGACACTTGTTTACTAGGTGAACTGGAAGGGAGAATAGGGGATAATGTACTTTCGACAATATTACTCCTAGTTGGTGTTAATCTGGTGGATATTTCCGAGGCTCTAAACCCTTCTTCATTGTTAATTGACCCATATTTTGGATATGGACTCATTCTTGTATGATTTTCATACTGCTGTTGTTGGTCATATTGTCCATTAATTAACTCATTTTGATGTGAATTAGAGTGGCTATGGCGTTGGGGTTGATGAGATCGAGATGAGTTACTGGAAACGTCAAAAATAGGATCATTTCCAAATGAGTAACCTAAATCGTTGTTATCATTTGCAATGCATTTATCCCCTTTGCTTGACCTATTTCTACCCAATAACTCGTGTAGTAATATATTGAAATCCTCACGTAGTGACAAAACATTTTGTTTTATAACAGATAGGTGCTCCTCAGAGTCTGAATCCTTGCCATCAATTGAAGTTTTGAGGTCAGAATCTGTGAGATTCTCATCAAACAGCATATCAATCCTAGCAGCAGACACAGGGGAGCTGGCGAATACATCAAAATCTACGTAATTTTTATGCGATTTCTCTGCCCTGGACGCCAAAAAAAGTGGCCATTTCAGCCCTTTTGGCGTCCTCAATTTTGCATCTCTCGTAGTCGACATATTCCATGATCGAGGATCCAAATTTGTTATACCAGTATCACCAATTCGACCATAAGTAACTGGTACCCTATTTTTAGCGCCAGAAAAGCAATGCTTGGGAGATTTATTTTGAAGAATTTGTTCGAAACCTACTTCTGCATCCGCTCGTGATGAAACTTCATTGGTGTGATTGGGATGTGACCTATTAAATCTAGTGTTGTCGCGTGATGGTGAAGGGGGGAAAAAATGGTTCCAAGAAGATAGGTCAAATGATTTTAGAATTTTTGGCATAGATATTTGTGGATTTTCCCTTACATTCCGTTGGTTTGAAGTGTCATCAGTGACATCAAAGCGGAATGACATGGGTGAGAGGTCAGCCGAGCTCATTTTCACACCTATAATTCGTTATACAATTGCAAATGGTGTGTTACATTGTACACATTTTTAGTGCGAATTTAGGCTAAAAAATTTTTACGCCCCCGAGCAGATACACTCGTCATAGAAGTGAGTATTGGGCAAACATTGTATGGCAACAAACTATACTAATTTAATCCAAACGAGAATTTTAAATGCGGTGATAATTATTTGCGGAGAAGGGACTTCCAAATGTGTTCATGGGATGCACGCTTCGTAAGTACAATGTGTAGAGTCTGCAGGGCTTCAATTGGTAACTCTGGAAATGATCTATTATCGCTCTCCCATACACATTCATCGGCACGAATTGGTCCAGGCAACTATATTATAGTAAATCGCATAAATTTTAAATGAGAAATAATTCTAATTTTCCATTTATGCATTCTAACGTATATAATACAGATAATATACAATAAAAACATCCCTTCCTTACCGGCAGTTCCAACAAAGTCAAATCACCATTTGTTATCTTGATATCTTTAGTTGAAAAGTTAATTTTTAAATCTTTACAACTAATGCTATGCCTCAGGGGAATCCAAATTTCGATATGTTTATGAGAATCTCGCCAAAAAAGCGTGTCTATGTGCTCATTTTTTACTATAATCTTCTTTATAGGTACCACTAGTACCATGTTATCCTGTATAGTTCAGGCACTTACTTCTAATATATGCGCTACTGCATTTTTGGCGATATTAATACGTTCTTCTTCATTTGTGTATTTCATTTTGAATTCCCCCACGGTAGGGTCGTAAAAATCCTTGTCAACAATCTCATCATCCACATATGTATCATCTGTTTGTAAAGTTTCTGTGCGTTCAAGGGATGGTAGATTGTTTATGTCGAAAATGTCGCCCATAATCTTATTCACCACGGGGTCATTCTCGTTTATAATTTCGTCCAATAACTCTTTTTTAGACAAACGTGAAACTGTTTGTAAAGTTTCTGTGCGTTCAAGGGATGGTAGATTGTTTATGTCGAAAATGTCGCCCATAATCTTATTCACCACGGGGTCATTCTCGTTTATAATTTCGTCCAATAACTCTTTTTTAGACAAACGTGAAACTTTTTTTCCAAGCAAATCCTCGAGCTTTTCTTCCTCCTCTGCACTCAGAGAATTAATTTGCCTTATGTTTTTGTAGCTATTGGTAATGTTATGAATAGGCGTCGGAAGTCCAAATTTTTTGACGTATCCGCGATTTTGATGAATAAAAAAGTTGCAATCCTTAGTTATCTTAAGTCCCATACTCATATTCAACAGCCCTGTGATCATAAATAACGGTAAATAGTACATCCTTTAGTAGATTATTATTAATGCTGCCTGTATACAGTAGTGATGGCGATGGGTATGGTTATACAAACGATCATAGATTAAATCAATAAGATTGACCTTCTAGTTTTTATCGCATGCGATGGAGGAGCATTAACATCGGACATAAACTCCACATACGGTAAATCTTTCTTATAAGCATCAAGAAGCAACCTTGCAAATTCATCCCTTTCAAGCCACTTATTCATATCGTCCTCCATAAAACACGGGGTCCTAGTTCCACAAGGATTGAATGTGAAGTTGGTGCGTTTGTTGATGGAAAAAGTAGTGCTCACATCCGGGTCTCCGTAATAACTCCTAAAATAACCTTCCTTATAGAACACAAAAGGCTCACGCTGGACTGGTTTAGTCAGGTTTAGTAAGCTTCTAAGCTGAGTTATGTATCTGTCACCTGATCGTCTATTATTTTAGGTGTGAATTTTTGTACAAATGAAGACCAGAATGGGAGATATGTTCTATGGCCCGTTTCCCAGTAAATTGAGCTTTGTTGGAGTCCGTTTGATAAATTTTCGTGTTTGCCAGAACCCAAATCTCCAGCCATAACCACACAACTCAGGGGTAAAACGGGTGATTATAGGGAGCTCTGTTATGACCCCATGTATGCTCTCACTACTCGAATCCACTCAATTTCATAATCCAAACGGAGTGGTCCTTGCTACTTTGATTCAACTTATCAACAGACGCTTATTTGATATAAGTGAAATCGCATGTGTATCACGCTCCCTATTTGAAGCATCCATCGGTACATATGGGATTTGCTCATCAGATGAATACCATTTAATGCACATTTATGGATTCTACATGGGCAATGCTAAAAATGGTGGCAAATACATACTTATATCCAATGACTCTCAACTATTCAGTGCTTGCGGTCTACTTTTGCATAGAATCTCATCCAGACACCTTAAGCCTAGTGTCAAACATGCAATACTTATTGCGTCATTTTTAATACTGTGTATTCAACCAAATGCAGTAAAGGTTTACCAGCACATTTTTAAGCTGATTATACATGGCGCTGTTAAACTGCTAGTGAAAGTGCACCATGTGATAAATGTCATAGTTAGTTATTACCCTAAAAACGCTCACGTGTGGATTTTAAAGGAAGTGTTGCTACATAGGGCTGTAAAAATGGTTAGAAAGAATCCATTTTTCCCCACTTTGAGACTCAGGTGGCTCATAATCAACGATTTGAAACTAAATTGTGCCAATCCAGATGCAAAATTATACAGAAAAATTGCTCAAAGTTTGTCAATCATGTTGCCTATTGCGTGTGGCTTTAACGTTTGAGTGCATTTTTTGTGTTTCGAAAATTAGCATGCACATTTCAACACTTTCAACCTTTAATTTTATTCAGAATATCCCTATTTAAACGATAAAGGTCTATCAGATAATCTATTCGACGCTCTACGGTATCACACAGGCATGCATATTGAAGTTGTAACTCCGTTCGCAGTAGAATTGTCTTCTCCAGTAAAACTTTCAACCTCATATAATCACTGATAATTTGTTTAAATAACGCATCATCACATTCTGTTTGGATAGACTTTAAATACCTCAATTGATCCCTGATCTTGTCCTCCATTGCCAATTTGGCCCGGTGCTTCTCATCAATTTTCTTTCGTATCTCAACAAACTCGGCAAATTTTGCCATAACCTCATTTCTGTACTGCCTTTCATCGTCATCAACTATATAAGCGCTGCCTGTGGCTACTTCTGGGTCGAAGTAGCACACCTGGAACCCATCAATCTTAGGTAAATTGTATTTGCCCATACACAGAATTTTGTGATAGATTTTTGCTATTTTATGCACGATATATACCAAATTTTGCGCGATTGATGAGTAAACTATGGTCAGTCTTCCTTTTGTGGATCTCGATCAGAATCGGATACTTCAAATGTGTCATCGTCTGAGTTCACAGTATTACTGTTGAAAATAAATATGCATACTATTACTAATATAGGGAATAGAGCAATTCCAAGTCTAATTATTACTGATATAAAATGGAAGAGGTTGCCAAGCAAGCCCATAGTACAATAAAAGCTATGTGCCCCAGACACATAATGTCGATAGACGCTGAAATTAAATCCATAGAGGCTGAGCTTAAACATTGGTTCTTGTACCGCCGTTTGCAAGCCGAAGTAAATTTTTTTGTTATTTAGAGAGCTATGAGCATCAGGAAACTGTTGAAGGAATACAATTTTATCGGATTGAATAACAACAGCTGTGGAATTGCTGTGTCTGATGTAGACAAGATGTTGTGGAAAGATTTGACCAATGGTTTGGTGAGTTTTCTTTGTGATCTAGCCTAAGTTAGAGAATTCTTTATCATTGAATGCAAGGGAAATGAAGGTACTCCTTTAAAACTAACAAATAGGCTGATATGTATTTGGATATGTTTAAGAAAGCGGCGGATTTGGAAAATCCGTGTTTCAACACAGGTTAGTAATGCCTTCAATAATTGCATAAATCTCATAATAACACATAATCACTTTTCATTCTTTATTAAACATTCTGCATATAAACGATAGTCCATTCATATAACTCGGCCTAATCCCAACCCCCCATCTAATATTGAATAACTAAAGAAAAGGGAAACGTACAATTACACAAATCAAATAATGCAACCCAGTTTATTACTTTATCCCTCACTGGTGCATCTATCCTATATTTTAATTTACCCTTGCTGTGGCGATCGCCTTATTTTAGGATAATAAACCCTAGTAAAGACCCCAACCTAAACCTTTTCATGTATCCTCTATTTATTGGTTTTCCCCATATTTAAACTCTGTGCCATCATTGCTGTACTAATTATAATGATATCACCAATTTCAATCCGTCTCACTGTTTATGAAATTTTCAAAAGTGTTATAAAAATTTGACATATACCTACCATGCAACAATCTAGTGCTAATTTGTCAAAACACAGAATGAAAGAACTTTTGCCGTATAAAAAGTATACGAAATTTATCATTGACACAAAATGATGGAATATAATATAATTTCTACACTGTGGACCCAAATATGTCAAATTTCATGCTAATCAGTTTTGATATATTTCGGAATACACGATCTAATGGATTATAATTACATTATGGAAACAATGATTGGTATAAGGGGTAAATGATGTGGCCATTGGAGTTTTTAAAGCCTTTTGCGTTATATAGTTAATATTTATGCTGACAACATAATACGACCGGATCCCATTAACTGTGACACACTATCTATATACAAATGTTGCGAGCTTAGTGTTGATTTAGGCATATCCTATCTGCAGTGTTTACAAGAAAATTTCAAGGAATCTCATGAACATCGTTCGCACATTTGCGGAAACAAATTCATTAGCTTTGATAATTGTAGGAAGGATCTAGTGCAACATCAGGAAGAGGCGATTAAAAAGTCAATTGAGAAGCAAGATATGATGGATTCAAGAGCCAGAAATTTGTTTAACATACGAATGCAGTTGTTACATCGCACTTAACGCGCAATTGGGGCTGCTCTGATGAAGTAATTGACTATTGGCTAATAATAATTGTATAAATTTGTAAATTAAATGTTATTGTAGTGTTGCAAAAATAATATTTTAATATCACTTTAAAAATGTATGAGCATCCGGCACATTTCCCTGAATTGTTGCCCCGTCGAAATCAAAGGAAGGGTGATCATGTTGAAACCTTTCCAACAAGATTTTGGCTTTTTGAGTTTCAATTTCATTTTTACTTAGTTTATCACAATTGTCCAAAAGATACTCCCACGCTTGATGCGATACGGATTTTGCCAAAGTAATTTCTAGGAAATTATCTGTGAATGTCCAACAGCAATCATCTACTAATACTGTTTTACACAAGTTACCCCTTAGTATCTCTTTCCCTTTAACCTCAACTATTAGTGAATTTGCTCTAAATTTTACTTGTATATCATTTGCCTTTAAACTGGCGTCTAGGTAGAAATAGATAGAAATATTATCCGCCTCTTGTTCCCAGTGGAAGATCGAGCCGTCTAAATTAGTAGATCCTTACCAATTGCAGTGCAACTGAATCTACCACAAGTGCTCATTAAAAGTGTTGTTTTTACAATATTTTATAACAGTTATCAAAGATTTATTCTTATTATCCACATAGGGACAAAAGATGAGTGTGTCAGATGTGGTGAATTTGGAGCGTGAGTTGAGATGTGGTGTTGAGTACTTGGCTAATGTCAATAAGGAGCTTGAAAGTGTACATAATGTAGTAGATTCGGTGTGCATCGATTACATTCGCGCAAATAGAGCGTTAAATGGCAGTGACTCTGAAAACTTATTGCTATACCAGGTAAAAGATTGTGTGACTTAGAGACTAGAAAGATGGAGACATCAAGTAGGACAAATTGCTCAAATCCTATCGCTACATCGAGAGAACAAGTTTGTAAAGGCTCAAACTGCAGAGAAACAATTCATGGATTGCATTGGTACTAACAATGATACGATCACTAAAGATTGTGAGTGCTATGGAAACGTATTGAGATTCAAAAGGGGGGTTCTTGCACTTAAATTTGCGGGGGATTTTGCCAGAAAATCCAACAACCTTTCGGAGCTTATTAGCGCGATTATCATAAAGGCTGGCGGAGATCCGAACGACTACAAACACTGTTTACATGCCCTTTCAGATGTATCAAAACTTTTTAAATATGTAAGTTGAGAGTGGGATATAAATGATATGATACACAGTTGTTCTAGGCTAATTTAGGTTATAAGTGACTCAGCTTCCACTACTTCCATGAAGAAGGGAGGGGAATCTGTTTTTGCCAACAACATTTTAAGGCAATTTCTTAAGATAAGTGTAGATGCCACTGAAACATATGCTAGTGATTATTCTACATCGAATGAATTAGCATTGGTGGAACTGGTGAAGTATATCCCCAAGAGCAATTTTGTTGACAATTATAAGAATGCGGTGGATAGTATTAAATCCATTAATTATGAAGCAGATGAATCTCCAATCACATTCTATTTGTTCAATTTGGAGAAGAAAGGAGGGATAGGGAAGGTTATTGAGCATTTACTCGAGAATAGAGGTTTTGTAAATTTGGTAAAGAATTACATTCATCCACACGACGTACATGCGTACTATTTTGACATTACAACCACCAGGTATGTGTTATATATAATTAAAACTAATAAACTGGCTTGCATGTTATTGCTTTCAGATTCATTGATCAAATATTTTGCATTTAAATGATTATTTTCGCTCCTTGAATTGTATGTATGTTCTCCGGATAAATAAAATATGAGGTTTCTAAACGAAAATTTTATTAAATATTTTTGTGATAGTCTAGTTTATTTAAGTTTCATGTATGTAGACTATTTTAATTTATTTCCATTTGTGCGTTTAAATTATAACATTCTGGTCCCAAATTTAAATTATAATGTACATGTAAATAACTTAGGGATATTATGAGAAAGATACATAACCTGCAAAATAAACTAATACAAGCCACAATTCTAGAGTACAGTTTAAAAATTATGAATGCAATAACAACCGTACTATCATCCCCGAATTATCCACAAGGAGATATTCATCTAAATGAAGCGATATACAGGGCTTTTGTGGCAGTGACTTTCATGATCAACTGGGAAGATCGTATGTTGTCCAATGTGTGGGATGGCATGCCTTTTTTAGAGTAATGATAAGGGGGCATGAATGCTTTTTTTAACTGACGTTGGAAATCGTTCCATTAGTAATAATTTTTCTTGATTTTTAAGCAACTGGCACAATATTTAACCTTTACAGGAGGCCTTGGCGAGCCAGGTCTTGGTAGGCCCTTGCACTCATAACATTCCCCTGAGAATCCTCACACTCAATATCTTGTGATGCATTGAATCCCTAAATGAATAGTGAAATTACCTTAATTTGAGCAGTGTATTTTAATTTTTCGTACAAAACAATGGCATCTTGTATGCTGGTTATCTCCTTAAAGTGCAGAGTATTAGGTATCTTGAGGCACTTCATGCCAAAGGCATGACGCCACTCTTGGAAATGGCGTTCAAAAGCCCTTCTACCCCAGTAGGAATAGTTTCCACAAATCTCACACTTGTATTCGTTTCCTAATCCATGTAGTTTGTATAGCCAATACGGGATAGGTTTTCCGTCCCAACCTGCATAAAGCTTTGCCTACCTAGAGGTAAATTTAATGGGTTGTAAACTATTGTATCTTGGCCCTCATCATCCTCTTCATCTTCCATGCCAATATCCTTAGTTTCTTCAATACAAGCCAGTTGATCTGTACCAGTGGAAATGTCATTAGATAACTCTTCGGCAGATCTGCTTTCCCTTCTCTGGATCATTTCGATTGTTTTCTGGGTAAATTATAATAGCTAATGTTTAAAAAATCGACCGATTATTCTCACAAATATACAAAAAATCATGGTATTAAGAGTACTTACTTGGACCGTATCCACTAAAATGCTGTGAAAAGAGGTAATCAGATATTCATTCTTGGCTATCCTCTTATCCATTTCCCTACTAATAACATTCAATTTTTCAATCTCATCGGACGACTTTGCAGCCAATTCTGCTGCCAGTTTTTTATATTTTTTGCCCTAAAAATTACACTGATAATTACCTCTTGCACAGATTTGTATATGCCTTGGGAGTTGAATATCTTATCCAATGGCTTTAGGTATCTCTCATGATCGTAAGATGGTTGTTTCCACCACTCTATACTGCCGTTCTCCCAAGCAATCTCAAAGTTTTGCTCGAAATTTTCGTAAATTTTTCTACTATCCGATAGCGCATTCTGACGCTGGAAAAAGTCATACAAGTAATTCAACAAATTGTCCAAATATTTCTCATATTCCGGAACAGCATATTTACAATGTCTGGGTATGTCATTGAATTTGTGATAGGTTTTCAAGTATTGTATATAGTCTATTTCCACAAATGGTGATATCTTTCGTTGGATAACTTCGGGATCAGTTATGCCTTTGCGACGTATGCGATCAATCTAAATGAATAAATGTGATATATCAGATATTGATTAAATGTTTATGCAAAATATTAACATTTAATATTATTAACAAAATATACAGTAAATTATTAGTAAGTGTGAAACAAATGGGGTTTATATAACCAGTAATGTTTAAAACAATAAGTATATACCTCGAGTGAATGATGTCTTGCCTCCCTTGCCTTTTTTAGCACTGTAAGATTCAAATAGGCAATGTAATGCTCATTCAAATCTAGAGTTCTACCTCCGCTCTCATTTGCCGTGAATATTAAAGACAGGTCCACTTGGGCATAAGCTTGCTCCACAATTTTTTGGACCAATTTTACGTTTCCATGGGCTACGTTTAGATGTTCGAATCTCTTGTAATAGTCTCGAATGCCCTTCAGTTTATCGTAAAAATTAGTCCAAACGTCATCTCCTTTGCCAATTCCTAAGTTAAGATCGACTTTCCTGCTAAAAATCTTGTTTCCTCTTTCCGAAGTCCGTCGGAATCTTTGTAAATCTCAAGGCAACGCTCAGCTGTGGCCGAGGCCTCGTCCAAAAGCGTCAAAGCAGCACGTTCAGCGACAAATCGCTTGCCAGGCTTTTTATGTCTATCGCCTAAGAGCTTGCTGATGGATTTTTCTATCAGTTCTATCTCCTCGTGCCCTGCCCGCAACTGCTCAAGAACGCCTGACATATATACTAGGATCACTACATCCCACCCTTGCCCTTAACAAGATACCCTATCTTGCTGCATAAGTTTTACAATACCAAATACACTCAAATTGACACCTGATTTTACTAATATATAATTGCCTACCTTCACAATCTAAACCGTATAGATATTTAGTGTCGCTAAATGCGCCTAGTGCACTTACATATATAATTAACTAATATATATAGCGTAATTTTGTTGTAAAAACAAGTGTTTTAAAGAGATTTTTGTATAAAATTTTTGATTTTTTCAATAGATATACATCTAGCCAGTCCACTTCTTATAAAAATCGTTCCCCTTGCAATCCACCACAACAAACGCAGGAAAGTTATCCACCTCGATCTTAAAAACGGCCTCCATTCCCAATTCCGGGAATGCAACTACATCCATTTTTTTAATACAATCTTTGGCAATTAGCGCGGCAGGACCGCCAACCGAACCCAAGTAAAACCCGCCATGATCCTTACACGCCTTGGCGAAAGCCCTAGACCGATTGCCCTTGGCCAGGCTGATCAGACTAGCCCCCTTGGCCATGAACCTGTCAGCATATGAGTCCATTCTACCAGCAGTGGTGGGACCGAATGATCCACTTGCATACTGATCCGGCTTCTTTGCAGGACCTACATTAGAATGTCAATTTGTAAATAGCAAAGCCTGATACAGTGGTTTACATTTGACACAATTTAGATTTTTTGTCATTCATATTTGACACATTCGAACATGCGTAAGCTGCAATGAAGGAGTCATAAATGTAAAATATCGCAGTTACCTGCATAATAAATGGGATGCTGCTTAAACCACTCGGGCAAATCCCCGTGTTCAGTTAGGTAATTATCCAACATTTGATGGGCCAGGTCGCGAGCAACAAGCAGCGGTCCAGACAAAACAACCCTGCTGCTGACTTTCAGCTCTGACAGTGCTTTTAATATTTCACTTATGGGTCTGTTCAAATCAATTTTTACTGCATTGCCTGTATAAATGACGTTATACCCTCAATTTGCACGTCTGGTAAGTATTGTGCTGGGTTTTCTTCAAGCTTCTCAATGTAAACCCCGGTGGTATCAATTTTTGCCTTGATTTGTCTGTCTGCAGAGCACGAGACACCAATGCCTGAATCACATGTTAATATGGGGTTTTCTAAAGAATAAAATGTATGATTTTTAATATAAAATCATACATTCAATAAAAATTCCAAATTGTATATTATTACCAATTGGACAAGAAGCGCCATGCCTTGGCAATCTCACCACTCTCACATCATGGCAAAAGTATTTTCCACCAAATTGAGCGCCGATTCCCAAATTTTGACATTCCCTTAGCAGCTCATTTTCCAGCTGCACGTCTCTAAATGCTATCCCGTACCTATTACCTTCTATTGGCAAATTGTCCAGCTCTTTACAAGAAGCTAGTTTTACAGTCTTTAGGGTCATTTCAGCGGAAAGCCCACCCACAACAATAACTAAGTGATAGGGGGGACAAGCAGATGTGCCAATCGTGGATATTTTTTCTAGCAAATATCCCTTCAGTTTATTAACGTCCAGAATTGCCTACATGGTGTAACACATACGCGTGTTTCTTGGTAGAGGAAGGTTTTGTTGGCGGAACCACCGCCTTTGGCGATAAATAATAAGTCATAACTTGTGCCATCGGCGGCAAATATATCAATTTGTGCCGGTAAATTGCATCCAGTGCCCACCTCTTTATACATGTTTAATGCGGACATTTGGCTATACCTAAATTTGTTCTCAGCATAAGCACTATAGATTCCTTCTGCCAGTGACTTATGGTCATTGATTGACATTACACTACCGCCCTTGTATCCTATAACAATCGCGGTGCCTGTATCTTGGCAGCCAGGAAGTACTCTAAATTAGATATTTAAAACCTAGCTGAAGCGATACAAGCGTTTTTTAGTAGCTGTATAGAAACGAATTTATCATTGTCCGATGACTCTGGATCGTCGTAAATTTTCCGAAGCTGGGCTAGGTGGCCCGGGCGCAAAAAATACATAATGTCCGTAAACGCCCTTTTGGCCAACTCTGTAAGGATATTTGAAGGTAAAAATAACCTTTTTCCTCCATTTATATCGCAGGAATCGCCAACGTCATTGGTGGCTGTTAATGATTGGGAAAGATGATCAATCCTTTCAAATTTAGGGTTGTATCCACAATGCTTAGGTATAACATTTACGTATGACTCGTCAAATTTAACTGTAGAATTATATCTTTTGGTATATAATCTGTAAAAAAATCGTTTTCCAATATAGAGCGGTGATGCAGGGTGTGGCACCATCTCTTAGTGTGTGGGCAGCGACATGGGTGTGATTAATAGGGGGTTAATACTAGTGATAATTGTGCTACTGATTATACTACAGTGTTTTGCAATTGATTATGATCTCAATTTTTTGAAATGCGGAGAGAAGGTCCTTTACACACTCACTTTAGATATACCTCTTGGTAAGTAATTGGCTTATTCAGCGTTTTACTTGTTATATTCGCTAATTAGAATGCAAAGATTATCAAATGGGAGTTTATCTATACAATGGATGATCTATAGCATTTCAATTGCGGTGAAATTTTACTATTTGACGTATCCCTATGAAAGTATTACTCCACTTGATGGATTTAAACATCTATACTGGGCGACATACATTACAAAACACCAAGGTATGGGTAGGAATAATATTTTTAAATGCGAATTCTAATATTTATTGATCAATTGGCAAGTTAATTAATAAAATTGTTAACATAGGCCACTTTGCATTAACTCCACTGATATATTTGTTGTATCACAAACTATGCATAGAACTCTCAAATATTTCAGTCTGGCTCCATGAAATGTTACATGCAGATCTATGTATTTCAACTATAATTGATATTTGGGATGTTATAAGTGTTGCCCATAGTATCCCCAATCTTACCCAATACAAGAATATAATGTTTATGTTTGTTATATGTAGCATTATTTCATTGGGTCTGGTATTACCAACTACCGGTATACAGGTAATAAGTCTTTGAAATAGGTTAGGTGTAAGACGAGTGATTGGCGCAGGAATTCAGACATTTTCATAATAGTCAAATTCACTTACTTGGTGGGATTATTTTTAATAGATATACCATTTTTAACTTATCGCATTTACGATCTATCACAGGGAAACTTTTCAATTTTGTTTGTGAAGAATTTTTTGTTCATATTTATACGTTCTTTTCGACTTGCAATTTGGCAGTTGGCCTACAGAGACGCAGTAAAATGGAACGAGGGGTCTAAATCTAGCGATTGTTTAATAAAGGATGCGATCGATTTTAGTTCTCAGTCCTATGAAAAGGAACCTGATAAAATTGGTCAACTAAGGGATAGTATAAGCAATGTAAATAATATTATTATTGGCGATGGTACCAGTAAAACAATAATTGATTCTAAAAAGTACAGCATTTATAAATCTAAATTGACTAGAGATTTTACCAGAACAAATTTCCACAAGTCAACACTGCGCAGATTAGGATTTAAGGATAAAAGTACTCTAATATTTGAGAGGTCTGACAGCGAGAAGAAGGAAATTGATGTCAGTGGCTTTGATTTAGACATTAATATGCGAGAATATTTGCAACAATTTGTGGCAATGTGCTCAAAAAGTTGCGTTACTTGTTGTGAAAAATACGTTTCAGATGATATAACACTATCGTTACTAAAACGAATACGTTTAGTTACGGCATTTAACATACAACCCGTAGCGCACCTAGCCATTCTTTTGATTGTCGTATTAGATTGCTATAATCGCACTAGTCTATTAACTTTAACAATTGTACTGGGGATTATGATTTTTCTGTGCGATTTCTACACAGCACCACTTCTTGACGTACTGTACAATACAATGTACGCCATAGTAGCATTGGTATCTGCTGGCTATTCAATTGATACATTTTGGAAAGTAAACAGGTTTTACATACGTATATTTGTCATTATCGCATTTTCATTGTTTCCAACATTGGTTATTATACCCAACTTCATGTCCAGCCTATCTGCTATTACCAATGTCCCTTATGCCTGCCACAAAATAATAATTATGTCGTGTAGGTGGTGCATTGCCCCAATATCCCACCATGGAATTATTTTGGGCGGTGAAGTAATCAAGAATGTAATCCTTACAGATCATTTGTTACAGGCACACTGGACAGGGGTGACGTTGCTAATGGTTTCTAAAATTTTTTGTATCGTCCTATCCCCAAACTGGATCATATATCTTATTCACATAGGGTTGTCAATTTCCTATGCAATTCTATCACAAACGGTTAGAATTTTACAGCAAAGAAAGTACGAGATACAATTTCTTCAGAAACCATCACAACCTAGGAGATCTTCGTTTTCCCCCTTTGATGATGAATTGGGATATATTAGTAGGTTTGGATTGTTTTCCTGCCCTGGACATTTGTTACCGCCAATTATTTAATTGAAGAATCTCAGTGAATGGCGGGTTGTTAAGCGTTTATACCAATTTACTCGATTAACTGTATTTTAATATATGAATTCCTATAGAGACATTAAAATAGCTCTGAAACTAGTTAAATTGATTGGTCGGTCAGAATATCTCATGAATATCGTTTGACTAGCTTACTGGTTTAGATATTAATGTATAATAATAATTACAATTGATAATTATAAAATTGTTGATTGAATTGTTTTAAATATACACAGAACTTGATCTTCACATATTATTAAACGAAACAATCCGTTCTTTAACGCTAATCCTGTGTTGTTAAGTGACTGGTAACTTTCCATATTATATAAATCAAAATTGTTAATACATATCATATTTTTCTTAGCTTTAAACACATACACGCATCCCATTTACATTTCAATCAAACTCTGTCCAATTGCTGCCTGCAAATTCTCATCCTAAATAACAAACATATTACATGCTCATCTGAGTCGACATTGGAATGCTCCGAATTTTGTGATTGAGATAATGTTGATCTGGACATGCTAGCCCTCCACGAACTAATTTAATTTTTTCTTACGATCCTCCGAATAAACATTCAGAAAACGATGAGTCTGGCGGTCTCACATAGTCTTCATGCGCCATACTTTCAACCCTTGCCTCATTTCCCATCTCCTCTTGCAGTTTACGGCACAATATTTCACTGGCAAGATCGGGATCAGTCTTAGCCACTAAATGAAGGGACGCTTACGTTCGTCTAGGTCTATTTCCAAATCACAATTTTGAGGGTTTTTTAGGTTATTTGGTGGATTTGAGTGGGTTGGATGAATAGTGTTGCTTGGAGTAGATTCTGTTCCCAGAGCTTGTTTTTGCGTCTCAGAAACTTGTCCAGTGCGGGAGCGATAGGCTGCTTGGTGCCGTTTTATGTACTCGTCCATATCCCACCCTATCTCAATGGGGGGTGGGGAACGTATGTAAGTGTTTAAGATGCTTAATTTTATGTTTTTGTTTTAAAACAAGCAAAAATTTGATCAACTCTAGTAAAAAATCTATAACAACTAAATTACAAATAGTACACTGCAGTATGGCACTATGTCTACATGTGTTACTGTGTGGGCTTATAAATATAAGTCTCCCGTTTGTGCTTCCTATGGTTCGGGGAGTATCTGTCGTGATGTAAATTGTACCCTCCCCAACCTTTTGTTTGCTGTCTAGTATTTAAAGGCTCATGCCTTGTCGTAGTCTAAATTGGCAATGCCTTACTTGCTGTTGGATGACAATGTCTAGCACAAAAGGAATAGACTGAAGCTCTCTTTGGTGCTGTACCTGAAGGCCCCGTAGGCAGGCAGAGACCTCCAAATGAAAGGTCGAGCTTTCTGGTGTAAAAGTGCTTCCGCACTCTTCTTGGCGTAATCCTCCAAACTGAATTAACCAATTGTATTTGCTAATGTTACATGGGTTAAGTAAGAGGACCAGATCAAGACAGTAAGTTTTCCCTCAACAACACAAAAAATGCATCATTTAACATTAGAAGAAACATTCACAAAATAAATTATACTTTGTTGTTTATAATAATAAAGGTGTTTAATATCTATATTGGACTTACATGGGAATATTTGCAAATGTCATTCAAAGTGTCAAGTTCGCTAGGCATAACAAACTCCTCTGGAATAATACCCGTCTTGAAACACTGCAATAGTAGAGCATGTCTCCTAAATAACTAAATATGATTACCTTTGCACTGTCCTAGCAAATGTCTTGGATTTAATACGTCTAGTTATAGTATTGACATGATTTGTCCACACTGGCAGAAATGTACGCAGTGAAGTGGGGCTCTGATTTAATTGTATAACCTACAGGATATGCCGCCACTGCAAATGGAAGCCAAGTGGAGACAGAAATATCAAAAACTGTATCTTTTAATCTCAGAGCCAAAATACGCCATAGGAGATCGAGAGTGTCATCTCGGTAATCCAATTCACCTATGTTAACTGCTTGAATAGTATGTTTAAATTATTAAGATATATAATCTGGGAAATTATATTGTAAATGTAAACCTACTAGCCGCAACAAGGGTATATGCAATAACTAGTATATCTTGTGATAAGTCACGTTTGTGTAACGTTTTTGAGGATTGTGTAAATATCTCCGAATGATACTCTTGCAATAAATAATGTTTAATTATTTCAAGGGCCCCTTGTACAAGATCCAAATCCCTTATCCTGACTCTAGCTAATGCAGAGAGGACTATTGCCAGTTGGTGCGGGGTGAATTGGTCAAGTTTCTCCTTTACGTTCTCACAAACAGATTCATAAAAACCTGTATCCTTAATCAGTCAAAAATTTTACCTCAAGGGAAGCCGTGGCGTAGGTGTCGATTATAGTGGCTAAATCCTCCGGCTCGTAGCATTGTGCAGTATCTTGAATACGTTTAGCCATCATGAACATCCAGAATTCGTCAAGGCATTTGGAGTTTCCTACGGCAGAAACGATATTTGTCACAAGCTTCGGTGATAAACATTCTAATCGATCGCAAACAAAATCACTGAAAGTTTTTACTAACCCTGATGTCACTTCATTATACGAACGGCGTAATGAAAACAATGTTGCGATTTTATCCAGCACTCTAGCATCCCAGTAACAATTGGCAGTCGGTTTTTCGTCATCACACTTTTTGTTGATAGAATTAGATATTTGTTCGAAGATGTCTTTTTCACAATCAATTTTGTAGCGTACGACACTGGAGCAATTTAATATATCTAGCATTAGCAAGGCTGATAGGTTTTTGTTATGGCTTATCGAGTGTTTAACAACTTCACTCAGTGCATGAAGAAGCCTACTACTACCTGTGCTAGCAGCACAAAAGGAAATGCTTTGTATGTCAAGTGATGTGAGAAAATTGCCTTTAGCGATTAGCAAATTGCTGATTGCCTCCCCATCCTTTCGTTCATAGGGAAATAGAAATAAAGTATGAGCATCGTCTACTCCTTCTCTTTCAGTCGATTCTGAACTTGCTAATTGTTCTGAAAATTGTGTATTTAGTAGGTGTTTAGTGCTAGCCGTGATAGAAAAATAACCAGTGAATCGCAAATGTCCGAGCCAAATATCGTTTAGATTACCATCCCTCGTTTCTTCATATACAACTAGCGGGGGGTATTTGTTTTTAGCCTTGCTAAGTTTTAAACATTTGCCAGGCCTGAACAAAAACTCGCCATTTGGTAGCCCATGGTGTCTGGCGGCCAATTGGCATATAAATTCCCCAGGAACTGTTGTGGATCCTGGGACTCGGTTAGGCACTAGGCCAAATAATGATGCGATATTGTTCAAAGTGGCTTGAATTTGAGGCATTAAAACCTTCATTATCCCAACCAAAACACCAGGGTATGCCCTACAGCCTAACCACCCTATACATTAATCGTTGATTATGTTTACTTACAATGGAACTCCAAAGTATTATATGTTTTAATATTTCATCACTGATATTATATGTGTAAACTATCCATAAATTGTACATTATATTAAAGTATGATAAATATTAATTACATACATAACCATAACCAAGTCCTTCGTAGTTTATACCTAATATTACAGTTAATTTCGGGTATAAGACATTAATGTATACATTGCAAACTTAGAATGTCATTCAATACCGCTATTATAAATGATTTGACAATTAATTACAAGTAAATATAAATTAAATTTAATTTTCTTTAATTTCAATTTTGTCTAGATATACAAATTGTTCTGTGCACAGTAAATTATTGAATATAGACATCTTTATTACTGATATTCTACAAAAATTACAAAAACACTACTACATACTGTAATATTTAGTATGATATAGTGATTTAAAATGTATTGTTACAAATATGAGAAGTGTTACCGTTTGTAATTATAATAACAAATGCTATCCAAGGGCAATTCAAACTTTTTTCCAGACATTTCAACAGTAGCAGAAGACCTGCCTTTTTTAATAACTTTTACATATCTACCTAAAAGTTGCGATGAATTAATTGGATGCAAAGTTGGTAGCACAATTTTTGCATCCTCTCCTTCCTTAACAACAGTTTCCAAATACTTAATTTTGTACCCCTTCCTCATTCCATCTTCAAAGTTCACGGTAGCAAGATATTTATCAATCCCCACCACATCGCCTTTATGCTTATAATATTTGTCACAACGGTCTATAATTTTCACTACCAATCCTTTTGAAACCCATACAACATCGTTAATATCGTCTCGAACTTTGGAAGAACTAGTGGCCTTAGAATAGTTGTTATCACCTGAATCAATTTGTTGTGTAATTTTTAGCAATGTATCATGTGAACCCAGTCCTGCTTTATCATAAATTCTACGTTTATTTAATAGAACGTCAGGAGATGATACATTTGTTGGTTTATTTGGGTCGTAGCCCATACCCATAAGCATAGCCAATCCAAAACTTTCAACTGGAACATGTTCATAATCGGCCTTATCTTCACCAATTATACTTCCACTCCTCATCAAAATTGGAGTTGTCACAACCATTTCCTTTTTGTATTCAAAAAGATCATCATTTTTTTGAGCATCCAATATAACTTGTCTGGCTATGTCATCTTCAGGTAGCATCAGCGGTTTTTCTTGATCATTTTTAGTTGAACTGATATAATCCAAGCCTTTTCTACTTTTATTCAATCTATTTTTACATGGTATAACCAAATTTTGTTGTTCTTCACTAGTATCGATTGTATTATCAGTGGAAAACACCAAAGTTCCATCATAGACCACTTTGTTAACAGTTTCACTAAGAGATTCCGAATCATTGTTGAAAAGATTGGTAATTTTTTTTTGTTTATTAACAGTAATATTATTTGTAGCGTCTTTACTGCCAAAGTTTAGTGGAAAGCGGTTCATTTTGGAACTAGTCCAGTGATTATTATTGAATATAAAACGATATTTGATTTTTCATTTACTATTTCAAGGTGTGTTATAATATATATAGTGAGAATATTTAGTTTGTTCAAAATTTAGTCATAAGCTAGTAGTGGGGATGGCAGTAATATGGGTTTTTTGGATCTAGGCTATCCCCTAGACTATGATTCAATACTTCAAATTACCGAAAAGATTAGAAATATTGCACTAAAGCAATTTGTACTTTGTATGCAACATAATTATGACAGATTAGATCATGAATTGTTTTTTGGAGATGAAGTAGGTATGTATTGTTGTACAGTTATACTAATTTCACAAATTATTCATTTAGAATACATGATAGTTAAACTTAATGATGAAACTAGAAAGGTACAAATTGCTCTAATAGCCTCTGGTAAATATTTCTTAAATTAGACGTGATATCAGGAATGTCAAAAGATGAAAATGTTAAAGGATTGCCAGAGTATGCTTCTTATATGATAGAAGTGATTCCATCTAAACCTCTAAGGGTTAATCTATCCTCAATTTTGGGTAAACAGTTACTTATTTTAGAAATTCAAAAACTATTAAATCACAAGAGAAATGTTATTCAGAGGACTATCACCTCACTTGGCTATTCAAAATGCCATGTCTTACAAATGACATCTTTCCCCAGACTAGGTTGTAAAGATTCTATTGCATATATGGATAATCAAACAAAAACTGATTCCAGGCAGATTGCAAAAAGTATATTTCTCCCTGATGCCGTTATAACTAAACATCCCAGATTCATATCATTTACAAAAAATATTAGATTGTAAGTTAAACTACATATTATATTTCCTTTATTCTACAATAATTGTGGATCTAGTAATTCAATCCTCTAATTTAGACGGAGGGGGGCTAAAGTAGCTTTATTTGCACCAATGTTCATGGATAAATATACACAAATAAAAAAATTGCCAGACGAATCCCCAATCGCCGTAAGAATTGTTGCATCCAAATATATTGATAGACATGATTCTACTGCCAGTTCACCCACTTCATCTACACCTAGGCTAGGAGTTTCCTTAGATGAAACATTAGCCAAAAACATATCAAAAATCATAGCCAGGGGAAGTTCGTTTCATAAAATCGAAACGGTGGATCGAATAGAATTGAAAGCTTCAGATTGCCCATCTCTTGATAAATTGTTCTACACAACTGATATATGTGGCCTTGTACTTGAAAATTCTGAAGATAGTGACTGTGAATATTGCCCCTTTTCACCTTGTGAATTTAGAAATACACTGGAAATTCTTAACCGAAAATGGGTTGAAGAAACAGCCGAAGCGGGGGATGATAATCCAATCCCATTACATATTTACATGGATGCCATGTGTTTCGGTATGGGAATGTGTTGTTATCAAAACACCTTTTCATGTCCAAGCATGGATGATGCTAGATATATTCATGATCAGCTACTAGCTATTTCTCCTTATTTCCTAGCTCTGACTGCCTCTTGTCCGATTTTCAGGGGATTTTTAACAGAAACAGATACTAGATGGAATGTTTTATCTCAATCTGTGGATGATAGGAGTGAAAAGGATTGTTTGTACATGCCCAAGTCTAGATTTTCATGCAATTCATTATACATTTCCAATAGAGATGTATTAGTGAAGAATTATTTCAAGTTCAACGACGTATTGTTACCCACTAATATTGCAGTGTATGATGAATGCGTGGATGTTGGTGTGGATCCAATTTTAGCCAGACATATATCTCATATATTCACTCGAGACCCTATATGTCTATTCAAGTCATCTGAGAATTACGATGATAAAAATCCAACTGATTTTGCAGAATTTGAAGCGTTTCAGAGTGTAAATTGGAACATGGTACGTTTCAAGTTACCAACGTTACCAGTGGTACCTGGAAGTAAGGGGGAAATAGGGTATCGTGTTGAATTTCGCTGTCCTGAGATGCAATTAACCGACTTTGAGAATTCTGCAGTTTCAGCTGTACTTTTAGTACTTACTAAAATGATTGTGAAGAACAATTTGGAATTGTATTTGCCCATCTCAATTTTGGAAGAGAATTTGAAAAGATCATCACAACGATCAGCAGTGTTTAAATCTAAATTTTATTACCCGAAAGTCATCAATGGTCATTATACTGTAGAAGAAGATACGCTATATCACATTTTATTTGGAGAAGACGGATTATTTACCAAATGTATTAAATTTGTAAAGCAACAGGTGGCGTCATTGGACACCGATACTGGGGCTAAAGTCGTTTTTTTGTTTGAAAAGTATATGCAATTATTTAAAAGAAGGTGTGAAGGACAGCTTCCAACAACTGCAGGTTTTATCAGGCAATTTGTGTTGCAGCATGAGCTGTATAAGCAAGATTCTGTGGTATCTGATGAGATCGCCTATGATTTGTGTGATTTAGCTATATCAATTCAATCAGGGAGAAATCCACATTCTGAAATGTTATTGGGAAATCTGGCAAAATATAATTAGTGTGGAATTTTTCTATATTTTCAAAAAAGAAAGTGTAATATTATGATTTTACAAAATTAATCACTTCTTAGCGTTCCTTATGCTGATTGAAATTCTGCAAGTTGTCAATATATCTCCAATTCTAGCATCTATAACAGGATCTACACTTTTATTGGACGGACTGTCCAGTTTATCAATTGTTCTGTTTATTTGCCTGATAAGAATTGGCTGTCCAAATACATCGTAGCCACTGTATTTTATTGGCGCATGGACCAGTTTTGCGACGCCTAAATCATATAAGTCATAATACATTGTTTTGAATTTTCATTAAAAAAATTATTTTAACATAGATTTACCATGCAAACCGAATCTACACTCATTAGATATAATGAATACATCGCCAGAATTTACAACAATTGCCATGGGAAGAGAATTAAAATCATCTCTTCCCAACATAAAAATAGCAGATTTTCCTAAACTAATCGTAACAACCGGTGCATTCGATTCCTCCGCGTCTTCCTTGTGCAAATTTAGATGATAATTTCCATTGTATAAATTGATAATCGCAGCCTACATTGCAGCGCATTTACATCAGGAATGTGGGCTTCTATTTCTGGATAAATGCTATTGGTAATTTCTTGTGAGAGGTCCAAAAATTCCTGATCCAATTTTAAAGATTTCAAATACTTACGCTCGCCCCAACTAAATTATCTGTGCTTACTCATATTGCTCGCCACAAGTGGCCCATTTGAATTTTTTTAAAAAATTTTCCGAGTCTAAATTGAACATTATTTACCTAACAAATTTGTGACATTTTGGTTCAACTTTGTAATGTTGCTTATGTTAGGCGGCTGAGTGAAATAATATTTACATTTATGTGCCGGGTCAACATTGAATTCGCGATAATTAATTGTTCGGAAGGGGTGTAATAGTTTGTGATTAGGTAGGCTCCTATGTTAGCTATTTGTGTAATATTAAATTTCTTCCCATTGAATTTAAAATTAAGAAAAAATTATTATGCTATGTACGAGGGGTTATACCTGGAAAATGACCAAATCTATACAAATTTCTACCATGATTCCCTAACGATATTAAGGTATATTTGTGCGTTTTAAGTATCTCATAATCATTAGACCCATTCGGTAGAATTGAAACAATTTGCCTAGTGAGATCACAGGTCCCATCACAACAATTGGTTCTTACAATGTTGAAAGCTGCTTTGGCTACACTTTTATTGCCAAAGATATCACCTTGATACGTATATGTTCGATCCATTTTGTAATTTTTCAACGTTTAAATTGATTTTTAGCATCTTAGCGATGGGACATTCTATTAATATGGGCGAAACTTACCAAACCGGGACAAATATACATGGTAAAATAATTTCAATTGCTCCGATGCTAGATGTAACATATCGAGAATTTAGGTAGTTATTTGTATATGTAGATTTTTCACCCGTATGCTAACCAAGCATACTCAGCTTTGGACTGAAATGATCACTGCTGCATCCCTTGTACATAACCCAGAGATGAGGGATTCATGGCTCAGTAAGTAGGGTAAATTTTAAATTTTTCAAAAAAAATTAATTAAAAAGTCTAACCAAAAATTCGAAGAATCACGCAGATTTCGACGACATTGAGCAGAATCTTGTAGCACAATTAGGTGACGTATAACTAATTTTAGGCGGGAAAGACGTTGATATGATGACAAAAGCAGCAGAAATAGTCGCAAATTACGGATATAAGGAAATAAATATCAATGTAGGATGCCCTAGTTCACGAGTTTCAACATTAGGTACTAGAGCTATGTATTTAGGAGGCTTTGGTGCGTCGTTGATGAAAGATCCGGAAAGGGTTAGAGATATAGTCTCGTCTATTATTAGAAGGGTCGACCTTCCAGTGACTGTTAAAACGCGCACTGGAGTTGATGACTCGGATTCCGACGAGTTTCTAAACAATTTCATCAGAGTAAAAGATAACTAATGCAGATCGTTGCTAGCGGCGGCTGCAAACACTTCATTGTCCATGCCAGGAAGGCATATTTGAAGGTACGAACGTTGGGTGTTATTTAGGGTATAAATCCTAAAAAAAATCGCAGTATACCACCACTTAATTACCCTAGGGTATACAATTTGCTTAATGAATTCCCCCACATAAAATTTACTTTAAACGGGGGAATCACAAGTATAGCCCAAGCTAAACAATTATTGTGCGATAATCCACAATTGTACGGGGTTATGATAGGTAGAATGGCCCATGAAAACCCAGTTGAATTGCATAAGGCAGATCATTTGCTCATTTGTAATAATGGTATTTGCTTTTGTTATACCGCTAATAATTTGACCAGAGAAATGTTGTTACGTGGTTATATGGAATATATTGACAAAAGGGATTTCACAGGCGACTCCAACATTCAAATGATAATGAAACCGTTACATGGATTGTACAAGAACAAGATTGGCAGTGGAGCTTATAGGGGAATTTTAGAGTTAGTGTCTCGGCAATACAAGTTAAATAATGCGACAGATGCCATTGAAAAGGTCCTGAATTTCATGATGGATAACTATAATGAAGTTACTACGGAAATATTGCAGCGTACATAATGAATGAGAAGAGAGTTATTTTTCAATAGGTAGAAGTTATTGCTTTGTGAAAACATTCAGCAATTTGTATGTGGACTAGATAACCGTGAATTATAATTACACTAATGATTAAAATGTGTTACTTTGGGGACGTGGTGCTTATTATATGGATTAGTCGAGGTCTAAAGCATAGTTAGGCGGCGCCTGATCATTACCTCTCCAAATATTGGATGCAATTGCTGTTGTTGAAGAGACGCCCAAAACCCTACTCTGTGTTTCAGTCACACTTTGATGTAACTGCTTTATTTTATCCTCCAAAAACCCCAGTGCCATTTCCACAATCTTCTCAGGTGCGATAGCTCCAGTGGACTGGATAAATCGAGAATAATAATTAAAGATTTTAAACATTCACTACAAATCATACATCATTTGATTAAAAATCAGTTTAAGATTATTTTACGAAAAAATTATGTAAATCAATAAAGCGTGTTTTAAAAGCTAGGATTTTGTTGAAAAGGGTGTGTATTAAATAGTTTCAAATGTACAGAATGGCTAGTTTACATATATTTATTTTAGAATGAAAATAATTAATATATCATTGAATGGGCCTTACCTCCACTGAGAAATGAAATTTGGTCTCGTCAGGTTCAATGCGAATGAGACCCTTAAAACCGAGGTCCTTGCATGTGTTAATACAGGAATCACAGTATATGCATTCCAATGAATTAGTCACCCTTATTGTGCCCCCGTAGTTATCATCTTCAGACACAAGAATTCCCCTGGGGCATGATGAAGCAATTGTAGCTCGATCCTGCTGGGTAGTCCTTCCCATCATTTCCGAATTGATTTTGAATAGAGGTTCAATTTGGTAGGCTACGTTTGCAACTACCCATTTGGCATGTAGCTTGCCTATTCCCTTGGTTGCCGTGAGCTTCAAGTGAATGCTTTGGTCTCTTCTAATTTTTACAATAGGTATTCCGTCTCCGCTACGTGGCAGAGGCAAAGGAGTGTCGTATTCGTCCGGGATTATATCCAAATGGGTCACAGTTCGGAAAGGTTCGGTGCATGTGACCTGTAGATTATAATCCACAGTGCATTTTGAACACTTGTCACTGCACGAGCACTTGTCCCGGTATTCAAATTCAGATATTCTGGTGGAATCTATGGGCAAAAGTCCTAACCTATGCGCTATGTATTCATCGTGCAAGGGAGTGTCATTTTCAAGTACTGTAACTATCTCTATAGCCAAACATGGGATCTCAGAAAGCATAATACGTCGCAGAGCATTGGCTAGAGTCACATCTGAATTGTGGAGGGTGAATTTGATTGTATCCACAGTCAGCTGTGTGATGTCAATAAAAGGTTTTGCTGAGCCTCTCCCCCACTTCATACCAACGACTCATGATGAGGCTGTCTGGGTTAAAGAATAGCAATGACATTTTGAGGGCTCTAAAGGAGTTTAAAAGGGAAAATAAAGAGATGTGCAAGGTGCATGCTATACTAGGCGAATTGGATATTAATGCCACTGAATTTACCGAATTTGCCACGCAAAGCTCTTTCCGTTGTTTAACATGTTGTAATATTGTACTATATAGAATGGCGCAGAAAGTTCTTAATTTGAAAAATTCTGCAGCTACGCCAATTTTAAACTTGATGCAAGATATCCCTTCCCAACAAGATTTTGGAATACGTAATTTAGATAATTATTCTAATCTAGCTCGTCACCTATCCCCATTAGCACTAAAATCAATCTATGAAGCCAAGAATACAATTCGCCTACTTGGGCCAGAGAATGTGTACATTAGTTTTAACGGTGGAAAGGATTCCACAGTTGCCATGCAACTGTACTTATGTGCTTATTATGAGTACTTTAGTGAGAGAGGACAAGATGAGTTCCCTAATCCTAAGATGATCTTCTTCAATGAATCTGATGGGTTCCAGGAACTCAATGATTTTGTCGACAAGATAGCTAAATGCTACTGTTTCGACCTCAAGACGGTCAATTGTTGCTGGAAGGAAGGAATAAAAGCCGAGTTTAATACGAGGAATAATATCGCTTTTATTATGGGTAGGAAGATTGTGTAATTTAGGATCTAGGAAAACCGATCCTGGAAAATGTGGTTTGGAATGTCTACAATATTCGGATCTAGAGGAATCGTCATTTTTACTAGTTAACATCTTGAGAGAATGGTCATATGGCGCCATTTGGTGCTTCATATTACACTTTAAAATACCCTACTGCTCACTTTACGACCAAGGGTATACTAGTATTGGAGGTAAAAATAGCACCCTTCCAAATGAAGAATTGAAGGATGGGCCAAATTACAAGCCTGCCTACTATCTCGTCAACTGGGATAGTGAGAGGGCTGGAAGGGGGAGGGCTATTGCTAAAGATGAACAAATCGTTCAGAACGTAGTTAATTCCCCATTAAATAGCACTAATAACTAGTGTTATGTTTTATATTTATTTAAAGATCCGCGGCTTTGGAATCATTGAATGTTAGTAGAATGACATGTAGAGTATGAGTTGATTTTAAATTATTGATTAATGGAATTTTAAGTATATGGAGGATTTAAAATGAGTGTATGTGCTTCATTTATTGTTTATTTTTGATAGTTTAATACTGGTTAATTGTTATCGACTTTTTGTAATTTTGGTATTAATTCCAATAGATAAATACCCGGATGGTATTTTAATAACGCATTAAAATTGTAATTTTAGTTGTTGATTTTGCATAAGTATGGATTTTATCAAGTTAGCCAATTAGTCTGAGTTGTGTGTTTGAATTGTAAAAAGATAAAAATTCACCACAAGTAAACTGGTATACTTGTATAATTATTTATTCTACTTTTATGTATTATTGACTAATCATCCATAGCTATAATACAATTGATAAATAGTCAATTAAACCATCTGTCTGCGATAAAAAGAATTTAGTCACTATCATAACCGGCAAATGGATTGATGATCTTTTGTTTCTTCTTTATAGATACAGCCAAATTTGAATTTAGGGCGGTTTCTCCAGACTGCTTCTTCAGCGATGATCCCAATAAAAATGGTTCATTTTTTATGTGCTCAAAGTCAACATTATCCTCATGAATATCTGATTTATCGGCGGTATTTTGGGGCTGAGAGATTTTTTCATTAGTATTAGTCGGGGATTCCTTGTCGCTATTTTCAACAGAATCGCCTGGTTCTACATTTAGAATCTTCCTTAGCATGTTTTCCTGTTCCTCTTTGAATTGATTAATTATCTCCAATGAAGGTTCATTTTCATCTTTTGTTTGTATGTCGAACAGGGCCTTTGCAGCCGCCACTTCTCTATCCTGGGCCCTCCCAGCTACGCGTTTAAGTTCAGCAAGTCTCTCATAATCCTGATATTCCTTCAATGCGATATTTGCCTTGTGCATAATCTTATCTTCCTCCTCCTGCTGCTCCTCTTCCTAAATGCTTTAGCAGTTTACCTCTGTTTTCTTGAGTTCTCCAGCAGCCAAAATGGCATCCCTATTGGGATCATAAGTGCGAATCCCACCTGACTCGAGGGTATAGTCTCCATGTTTAGGATCGGTTTTGAATACAATAGGGGCTTTACATGTCGGGCATTTGGCGTAAAATCTCCACTTAACAATACCCAAATATGTCTCTTCGTACAATTTTTCGGCTCTTGAATTGAATTTGGTGCCCACGTACGTGAAGTCTTTACAGGAGGAGCAGCGAAAGGTGAAAGGAAACATCATTCTTATGTTCATCAGTTTTGGGTTCAGATCCAATACATCCTTCCTAATTGAAGTCTTGGTGTCAGACATATAACCGTGTTTGCGCAGTAGTTCCCTGTTCCTCATCATCAAGTCCGGATCGTAATCCGGTGGAATATATTTGTTTAATACTTTCCTTTCAGCCATCTTGTACCTTTCAATTAAAATCACAATAATTTACATAAGTGTATATATCGACAATACGCCCCAGTTGTCAACCTATGCTTATACCTTAGAATTCGTAACTTTACAAAAATAAATTTTTTCAAAATAACACATATTTCGTAAAAAAATAAAGGTTTCTAATCTAATTATTTACTCAAATTAATTCCGTGCTAAAAGGTTAATGCATCCCATATTTTTTAAGATGTTTGGCCATCAACTGAATTAACACTGTCCTCACCTTTTCCAACGACTTACGCTCACTTTTTGATACTTTTTCGCCGCTAGAATATGTCACTGGTATATGAGATTCATCAAAACTCCCAAACTTTCCAGGGTATAGCATTCGAAAGTAGTCTTTTGGTTCAATGCTGTCTTTGTTTATACTAAGTTTGTTAAATTGGTCAAGCGTACTATTTTTCTCCGTATCATTTGACGTATTGTATTCTATTTTCTTAATTAAACCAGTGCCATCAGGAAGATCTTCCATTATAAATCCAATTGAAGGCATGTCTACATCCCTAAGATCATCGCACAACGACAATATTTCCCTGCAAGCAATTAAGCTGTCGCCTTTTAACCCAACTTTAGCCGCGTGTCTAATCTGTATTTAGTGCTTGGTATACCTTTGCCCTAAAGTTGATGATCCGGTCAATCAACCCCTCAGTGTCCTTATCTACGGCTTGGGTATTATATTCCAATCCTAGCATCTAAGTTAATCAGCTATTACCTGTAGGTACCTTGTAACAGTGTACAAAATTTCGCTAAGTATGGGTTTCTTATGTTTTGCATAGTTGGTTGTTATGTATGAATTTGTAACACTTATTAGACGCTGCAATGAGTGTATAACATTTGGAGTGTCAAAATTGTCCCTAAGCGCAGCTTCTACAGCATCTATTGCAGTGATGTGTTCTTTGTTTAACTCCATATCCGCTTCATCCCATCGTTCTCTATTGCCTTGATTCATCACAGCTGATTGATAGGTTCCATTAGTGTGGGCCGTACGTTTGAGTATAGATTTGAGCAAGGGGAAAAAGTTGGAAAAATTTGAGTCCAAAGCCAGAATATGTTGCATTCCATCGGGACCTTTTGTATAATTCATCGCCGAATCCCACCTAAATAAAATGTCTCGTACTTGCACATTAGGAATAGCAATCTCATTTGCCTAGGGGTATAGATATTAAGGAATTCTTTAATAGTGATAAAATTTTTGAGTGACTTTGACATTTTGCTTCCCTGAATATGCAAGTGGCCAAAATGCAAAAAGTAGTTTATCCAAGGATATTTGTCAAAATAAGCCTCACTCTGGGCCACTTCATTATCGTGATGCGGGAAGCGCAAGTCAATTCCACCAGAATGTATGTCAATTTTGTCACCAAGCAAGTGGCTTGCCATTACACTGCATTCTATGTGCCAGCCTATGTCAGTTATATTGAAATTTTTTAAAAGTAAATTGGAGTTGGTTTGTATATAATAATGAGTACTAACCTGGCCTCCCTTTTCCCCAAGGAGAATCCCAAAAAGGTTCCCCTTCCTTTGCTTGTTTCCACAAAGCAAAATCTATGGGGTTTTTTTTTTCAAAAACTTCCCCAAATGATTCTTCTCCTTCCAATGTCCTAAATATTAATTATTATATACATTTCCTTAATTTGCACCGATGAATGTTCCATTCTAGCATAATTATGTTTACTAGAAAATGATGTGATGTCGAAATACACGCTGCCTTTGCTTTGATATGCATAGCCCCGTTCGATAATTTTTTCTATGAATCTTATTATATCTGGAATAAATTCTGAAACTCTGGTTATGCAATTTGGCTGTCTAACGCCCAGTATTTGCATATCATTCCAGAAATCCATCTCCCATTTTTTGGCAAAATCACTAAAATCTACACCCTAAATCACTTCATCTTCACAACATATAGTGTTATTGGCATTTGTAGTAAGTACTTATATATGTTTACTAAAATAATATACTTACAAGTTCTGAACTGCGCGAGATAATCTTATCATCAACATCTGTTATATTCATAATAAAGTTCACCCTATAGCCCAAATGTTCGAGAATTCTCCTGATAATATCGCCTGTAACATAAGTTCTAGCATGACCCAAATGGGCGTGGTCGTATACTGTAGGACCACATGAATACCATTTCACCAAATTCCCTTTCTAAATATACAACATACCTACCTCTGGTACGAAAGGTACTTTGGACTTTGTAAACGAATTGTTAATGACCAGACCTGTCAAATGTTTACCGTCAGTAGATGGCTGAGACCAATCAAATATGTCACTGTTGGCACTTTGTGTCATTTTGAATCTTCTTTTATTGTGTTCAGTGGCAGAATGAGTGGGAAAATGAATGATAAAAAATGGCCTTTTGACTAAGGCTGCTATCCTATAATTGTATAGGGTAAATAGTGTCCATAAGGACATTAAAATGTTGACTTTGAACAATTTAACAGTATAAAAATCACTTTGTGTTTCTTGGGACCCTTCCACTCTATATCCTTGTTATCATCTGTTGGTAGACCGGAATTAAATTTTTAACTATTATTTTTTGTTTAGAATCAAAATACACGGGCGGCAACTTGTGCCATGTAGGATAGCTAAGAGTGATTTGTTAGCTTGTGCCAAACCCGCACCATGAGATTGGCTTTTGGAGCTAAGGGAGGCGTTAGGGTTACAGCCAAAATGCTGGGCTACTACGCGGAACAAGCAGCAATGGCTAGCTTTGACAATTTCAAAATTTGGGATAACTTCAAAATTTGCATGTTAGACACAGCACAACTCATGGATTCGAAGGATTCCTTGCGAGTTCTTAAGGCTATATCTAAAGTATCGGAGAGATTTACCCCTGATCATTTCAGAGACCTACTTACAGTAACATACAACAAAATTGAATCGCATATTCTTACTATGTGTACTAGTGACTTGGCTTTGATAGCCGATATTGCAGCGAAGGTGGGAATTCTAGACCAATCTCTATCACAAGCTCTTACTATTGCATTCCTATCTAGGTTGGCCCAATCTACACCTGGAGAAATTGTTACGGTTGTTAAAAGTTTAAAATCTTTGCGTATTGAGTCAGAGTTTTACGATGAGATAATAAATCACCTGTCAAAATCTCACAGTATTTTTCCTACAAGCGATCTTATATCAATACTATTTTGCTGTATTGATTGTGATATTGCCAGTTTGTTAAGTAATGTTAGTGCCAAAATCTCATCATCTGCATCAAAACTTTCTAACGAACAAATTATTAAAACATTATATCTCTACTCAACAAATCAACTGCAAACGCCTGTGGCGCTCAGTTTAAAATTTGAAGATGTCCCGGAAATGTTGATCCCACATCTATTATTCGCATCAGCAGTATACAAATTTGATATAAGACACCTAAAAGTAGGTTTTAACTCACTCAGAATCAAATAATAGAATCGTTAAATAACGTTGATTTTGTAGGCAAAATGGTGGTACTTATCAGCCTATCATTAAACGTCATTAACACTAGCGGAGCCAGTGCATATGTTACATTCTTTAGAAACAACTATACCAACTTCTATCAAATATTTACTGATATTTACAAAAACTGTTGTGAAAGTTGCAATGACGCAAAAATTTTGGTGCATTTACTGGAATGTATTGGCATATTTGCCAATATTTACCCTAGTGGTAATTTGTGTGAGTTGTTTAATAAGATTCTTAAGATACTGGATAAATCAACATTATCAAATGATGATAATGAGATTGTCGAGTGGATCAAAACTATCGTACCTTATGTATGGTTATGTAATTATGATACAATTGTTGATGATTTTGGCAATACATGCCAAAATGCAGGAATTTTGCAAGGTTTATCTCTTAAAAAACTAAACGTTTTGCATAGTATCGCGTCAAATTGTGTGATATTTCACAAAGAGTATCCATTTAACGCATGTGAAGTCAATAGATTCAATTCCCCATTAATTTTTCCAGATCTAAAATTAACACTCCAGAAAATTGCTGAAACACAAAGTTTAATCTTTGGAAAAAGAGAATTGTTGCTAGTTGGTAATGTGTGTTTTGTACCATTATCTCCAATACATTATATAAATGGAATTGGCGGCTTCAATCCTGAATTTGAGCTGCCAAATACAATTATTAGGCAAAACGTACGGAATTCACTACTAGAGTTGGGTAAAAAATATAAAGTGGCGCTTATACCTTATTGGAAATGGAGCAGAATTACCAATGATGATGAAAGGATTGGCTTTATAAATAAAGTTATCAATAGTGATGTTGTATTAATATAATTTTTGTACTTAATTGTATAAATATAACCATTTTGACATGTAGCATAGTTATTTTTACGATAATTAAATAAGTTAGACTTAGTGTGTCGTGCTTGTGATTTGATGCGCCCCCGTGTATATTTGCTGCTATCACTAGCAATCCATCTTTCATATGCGCACCTAACAGCGCTAAAAAAAGATGATTTTGACAAAGGTGATGATGTAGATGCTGAAAGTGATTCTAGTTTAGATAAAAATGACAACTTTTCACAAATTGATAGCAATGATGGCGCTAAAACTACCAATTCTACCGATAAAGAAGAGAGTAGTGATAATTTGGGAAAGATCCGTGTGTCAATAGGTAAATGATTACAATTTAAATACCCAGTAGTTGCCATTTTATAATTTAGGCGATGAAATTGCCATTGACACCGGCGGTACAAGCTACACTGGCACAAAAACTCCACTAATCATAATTTCCCCAATCGTAAGCGTACATTCATATAGTCCATAATTGATTATGCTCGCTTGTACAAGAAAATGGAAAGTAGCAAAAATGGTTAGTGATCACACACTCAGAATCAAACGTTGTTATGCAGGAAAAATTGGCAATGAGTGATGCGGTAGGATATAATTCACTTAGAACTCAAGACTAGCCTCGCTTTACAAAGTAAACTTACGATTATTTAGCAATTGAAAGATGCAGAATCGAGACTAGCGTTCTATAAAGCAGACAAAGGCCAGCTTGAACTGCTCAATCAATCTCAATCATAACAAACAATATAAAATACATTGAGCCAAATAATCTCATACCTGCGCTATAATAATACGAGTTACATTATTCTTAGATTATTTGTTCGATCACTCTTTTTGACTACATTTGCTTAATTTTACTCCCAACATTAATTAGTATAACCAAACAGTTGAGTATTTACTTATTTGCGCATTTGTCTAAAAATAAAAACTTGCAAAATCATTAATATTTGACCTATTAAAAACATCCTAGTTTAAATGTAGTTTGAATTTAACGGTAATATATTTAACCATATGGATCAAATTGACACAAATTATTACATTATCTGAAAATCGTATGTATGAGATGGACAAATTACAAGGGCGAGTTATTCGACAAAATTAAGTTGGTTTTTGAGTTATCAACATATCTATTTTTAACAATATAAGTTATTATATCATCAAGGGGAATTCTTTCATGACTTTAGTCGATAGGATTTTTCACAAAACACTAGTATAAAATTGCAAGGGCTGTGGATTTTTTATTCAGTGATTGGTACAAATTAATATACAAAAATTCAACAATGGTATACTGATAGGGTTAATAATGCTGATTTTTAATTTGTATATTACTGTTTATCCGATATTGAATAGATTTTGAGGAAAACTTTGTCATAGATCTACATCCATTAACATATCCAAATGGCAGCGCACTTTGAAATTTATAAATGAACAATCACTAGCATTTATATGGTTCAATTGGTTGAAATTTCACCATATTTTGTGGATTGGTGGATTAATCTGGGACTCGCATCTTAATAGATGTCGCACCTAATAAATATATGTACACCAATTTTGCCATGTAGCCATATTCAATAGTACAGCATGGAAATTTTGGGCAATTATACCTAATATTAGATAGTATTTAATGTAGTATATGGGTAGGGATCTGGATACAGAATCTGTCAAGTATTGTACCATATGTTGATTGAAATGCACAATAAATTGCGTTAATGTGTGCATATATGGATCAATGCTTAACGCCATAGTATTTGTACGGCAATATGTATGATACCGACGAGATGTGACTAAAGACATTGGAATGATGCATCAAAGAAACGTTAAATTGCCCAATCTGGTAGATAAAAATAGCCTTTTTACAAATGATCACACATTATATATTATGTCTAGGCAAATTCTACAAGTCCGTTCCCTAATTCAGCGAGTCTTTATGCACACTTGTTTGTCAACAATATAATTTAATCTAATTAATGTAACATTTTTAATTGCATACAAACCATTATATGGTATCCATAGTTGAATGTGAAGGATCATTTACAATTGTGCCCTTGAAGCATCAATTTATTGTGCCATCAAATGTATTTTGTTGGCGTTTATTTCTTAATTTAACGCTGAAGTACCTAAAATACTTTGACTAATTCACGGAGAGCATTATGAAGGCAGAGATGTTGATTTGAACCTATGATAGATGTATCTTAAATTAATCAATTAAAATTCCAATGAAGTCAATTCGGAGGTAATGGTGTATGGACGAAGTAATGATCATTTAGGTTCCTTACTGAATATAGCGTTTTAACGCCTTAGTATTTGACTGTAGAGTTGATTTGTTTGAGAACGATTGAATGTCTGCTGATTAGGGTGGACAAGTAATGCCGAAACTATGAGAAGTTCAGAAGCTTGCATTTTGATATATGAAACTTCGGGATATTTCCAGGCCCAATTTCGTATTATCAATGTAAAATATTGCTCGTTCACTTTGAAATGCCTTGCTTTTTGCATTCAAACTATACTTTTACATTTCAATCGATAAAATTCACTTTCCACAACTAGGTATCCTAATTCATAACAAACCCTGAATTTGCTCTAGCATTGCACATTGACAAGTAAATAATCACTAGCATATATGTTTTAGATGAAACACTAGTAAATAAATAAAATATCAATTGGTTATTGATAAGTAGAAAATAGAGCATGCATGGCAATAACACGAGCTAAGAAATACGAATATAGAGATAACATTGGAAATTTTAGATGAAACAAGGTACAGTGTGAATGTATAAGGACATAGGTGCATTAAATGGTCAATGTGTTGGATTGAGTAGAGATCAATATAATAATGACTGGGCGATTAACTAATCGCGTGTGACAATTGGGACCCCACACCGTACAAAATGTCTAGAATGAAAATGAATAAAACACCTCTAGCGGGAGCAAAAAAGAAGAAAGATGGCCAAAATGCGGAAAATTCCCAAGAAGACTGTGCGACAACGGTGGTACAAGTATCGTTTTTAAGAAACCCGTACTTCTATGCCAAATTCGGCCAAAAACTGCTAGTAGGATCGAAAAATGAACCTGGAAAGAATCAAATAATTATATCCGGCCTAGGTACGGCGGCTAAAAATGCCATTGCGTCCGCGACAATCATGGACAAGGAGAATTGTGGTAAAATAGCTGTAATTTAGCCAGTATATCAAAAATTGAAACTTCGTGCCACTGGGATGAGAAACTACACAGATCAATTCCCAAAATTAGCATAGTTCTTAAGAGAAATCCCGATTACGTAGCTGAAACTGCCTAGTTACGACACCACACGGTGGGGAACTCGTACTCGCTATTATGCGTTCATTCTTAGTTCTATCTATTTTAGTTTTTGGCCACTTTTCACACATCTTGTGCGTAGTATATGCTTATGATTCCTCCTATAAGGTAGATGATAATCTTGAGGATATAGCTAGTGAGCATGCGGGCAACCCTTTTGGGTACCAAATTGCGCTCTGGATCTCCATCTTCGTCATCGCTACCTTTATCATTACTATTTTTGCCTTCATTAGCTCAACCAAGGTATGTATTTATACGTAATTTATGACCTTAACACCAGTAACTAGTGTTAGAGTTACACAACTACTATACACTAATAGACGCATCGTTATACATTGTATATTGTTATGACTAGGATATGAATGATTAATTTAGACACGCGACCCAACTTTGTACATGCAAAATAGGACCACAAACATTGAGTATGACTATCGTCATTTAGGCGCAAAGAACTCTAACCAACAGCTACTCAACAGCCGTTAAGCTTTGTAAGCAGTTATGAGTGATTTGAATAGCGAAAATTTATCAGCTAAATTACTACAACAATTATAATTTAGCATTAAATGGAATATTAATTATTTCTAGGCAAATAGTTAGTGATCGCACCCTTGGTTATTATCTAATGATTGATTACCACATATATGATCTAAATGCTTGCACTTGTGGCAGGGAATGTGAATGTAAACTATTTCATTTTAATAAATAACCCCCAATTGAGAAATTGTAGTGCTTATTGCGGTGATATAAGGCAGTTCTATGATACGAATTCAATTGTGTATCATCCCTGCCCCCTAATCTAGTACTAACAGTATGTATATATGATACTACATATATTTTATCAATGGAACGATTTAAGTTTTTAGAGAAGGTGTTCAAAAAGAAAACCAATATTGAGAATCTCCGTGGGAAGGTACCTTAATTATTTATTTAGGCTACGATAGATGATGAGAAGGCATTTTACATGAACTGGTTGTTGGAGGCGTCTTTAAAGGTCAATAGTGAATTGAATATTTTATCTACAAAACCGGAAAGGATGGAGGTATTGGAAAAGCTGAAAGGCAGAACCATTAAAGGTAAAAGTATGCATGGAATGACAATAAATTATGTCATTTATATTATCAATGAATCAACGTTATGAATATACGTTATTTGCCATTTTTAATTTAGGCCATGATAAATATATTCCATATGAAGTGGAAATTGAAAATCTCAAGTGGCATATCCAAAAAATGGAGTTGCTTTTGACAAAATTAGAGACAGAGAATGTTGACATTGAACTGTTGAAGGCACTTAAGACTGAATTTGAACACTATATTGAGAATTACAAAGATAATAATGCCATATTTAACCCAAAAATCTACGACCATTTCAACCTAGACTTGGTACAAACCAATTTACCACAAGTTACAGCCGCATCAAATCTGTCATTGCCCACAAAAGATACTGCAAATGTCAATGCTATGGAGGAAAAGACTGAGGATTTACCCCTTAGCATGGAAACTTCGGCTTGGAGGGAGAAGGCCCAAGAAGTTGATGAACAGCCGGAAGCTCCCGACGCCTCTTCGGTCGTGGTAGGGAAGGTGGTAAGTTGAGCTGTTTTTCTACTGTTATATTTTTTATTTGTAATGTCAAACAAAAATTAATAATAACTTATGTAGATCGATAAGCCTAGTTTGTGTAAATTACTAACGGAGGCCTTTAGAACCAGGCCTACACGTGCGGATGTTGCTGACATCTCACCTATATACGGAATGCCCTGGAAGGGGAGACTGCCATTTTTCCCCTCTGAGCCCCTTGACATAACTCCTAGTTACTTTGAAAGACTTAGTATTGAAACCCTTTTTTTTGCATTCTACTATCAACCAGTGAGAAATGATTAATATAGGGCACTTACGCACAATATTTGGCAGCTCTAGAATTGAAACGTCAACACTGGAGATTCCACACGCAATATTTGACATGGTTTCAGCGCAATGAGGAGCCAATAAAGGTCACAGAAAGTTACGAAAAGGGTTCATTTGTTTACTTTGATGTTGAAGGTAAGTACTCAGTTCATTTAGAATGGAGGAAGAGGATTAAACCGGAATTTACATTCTTTTACTGTTATCTAGAGAATGAATTGTAGCACCTTGTATTTGTATACTTTTTTATCCAATTTTAAAGAATTTCTAAATGTAATTAATTTTTTGCTATTCCATTGTCTAGATAGCATGATATAATATCAATTTGTATAATTTATTACAAATATTGTTAATACGGATTCTTAATTGTCAAACCCATTAGTTAACAGTTGAACTGATTTAGGTGTAATTTGGTTAATCGTAACTAGATAATTTCATTCTAGTGACTGAACGTTATGTACAGGCATTTATTGTATAATAAATCCAATACTTTTAATATATATCAATATTTCAGCTTCGAGATGTTTTTTATATATATCTAATAATATAATTTGATCAATAAATTTGCGGAATGAAATTAAAAGCGATTAGTGCAAAATTATTGTAATTCTAATTTGTAAAGGGTTTAATTGGTGTATAGTAACACTAGATAGTTCAGAAAAGCTGCAATGAATGATTTGATCAAGTTTAATATATATAATTACAAAAAATACTAATTATTTTTAAAAAATAATTTTGAATAGATTAAAAGCAAATAGTTCGGTAAATTTTATCAATGCTATGTTATTTTAAATTAGGAATTTACTAGTATATTACCAAGTAATAAATAAAACATCTAACACAAAACCAATTTACAAAACTGTTGGTCTTTTTTCAAGCAAAATTGATTGAATTAATGTAAACAAATGTACGTTCCAGTCATAAATGTTTTGTATAACTAATTGGTGCTTAACAAACCATACAAATAATGGAACCATCTACAAATTCTGGGATCTAGCAACTAATGTTTTAATGTGCTCTAATAAGCGATAGAAATCAGTTAATTTGTCGAATAAATCAACAAACTGTGCATAATTGCACATTATATCTCCTAAACATCATACATTTGTATGTGCGTGGTCAAATAATTATATATGACTGATTGATCGCGTAAACAAGAAACTATCAAAAATTGCTGATGAAAATTTGGAACGATCTAGAAATTTTCCTCAAATAAACACTAATATGGGTATCAAAAACAATTAATAACACAATTTGCACAGTGAAAACAACCAACACATTTATCCACTCAATTTATTACACATAAAGGTATATTATAGTGTGTACACATATTTATACGCTGATTAGATATGTTAGAAATATTCAAGAATTGCCAATGTAGGCTGAAATGCTTGATGAATTCAATACGTTCGTTTGTGGTAATTCACATGGTAAATGGCGTGTATAGGGTGGTGCAAGAGCTGCTAGGTCGGTCCCTTTTGGGCATCGCTGCAGTCAAGTCGCTATCACCAAAATCACCTGTGATCCTGACACTTTTGCAATTAATCAATTTGAGATATATTATGAAGTCTGTGATTGATTTAGTAGACTACCTAATTGGTTTCTCTTTTTTTTCATGCTGCTCTGATCCCCCAGATAAACGCATTAAAACCGTGCAAACACCGGAAACATCAACCACCAGTTGCATTGAGCCTGATTCGGCTGATGAATTGTTCCCCTTATCCCAAACATCAAGTGTTGAGAATTTGGATGAACTCCATGATTCATGCAGCCAAGGTGATCAATATCTGACTGATCTAACTGATAAGGAAAATACTGACGTGTTAATAGATGGCATTGGTTCATCGGCGTGTTATGAAGCAATCACAGACGTGAAAATTGCTGCTAAACATGTGGCGAAGGTTTCGAATATCCAAGCTAGACGGGCCAGACGTATGGGATCACACCTACGAAAAGTTAACTATACTGGCGCTGTTGGAGCTCCTCCTCCATACGAATTACAAGAAATAATTGCGCCTCTCAATACTAAATTGCCTTCAAACACCGCAATTGCTGGTGGTATTTATCTCACATATTCTCTCACCGGCAACGGTTCCCTTACACGTATATATTCAACGTCAGAACCTAAACTGGATGAAGATACTGTTATTATCGCATATTCTATGCCAAAAAAAATGATCTCTTCATTTAAATACGAAAAGGGGTCAGAGCTTCTAATTGGCAACTTGGGAAAAGTTTTGACGAGCCACTTTGTGAATGACCGCAAGCCTTTCTACACAGCTTGGATTGACTATATCAAGGTGGCTAATTCGTACAATTCAACTTTATATTTGTTACCTGAATTTAGTGTTTCCCCCCCGCCAAAGGTGCAGATTGTTTGCATAAAAAAGGGGGATAAGACGATTTCAGGGCTTCCCGTTGACGCCCCTATTGTGCTGGATGAATATGATGTTATTGCGGCATTGCCTCCAGGCATAGGGGCTATTAAAATAGGCACTACTACCAGGTCCCAGCTTTTGTGTTTGACCACCAGATTTGGGGCGATTGTTGAACTCTGATCCTGTATATTAAACGCTCTGTTGTCACATATTCTAATTTTACTATGACCGCAGTGTGTTATGATAGTTTTTGTTTGCGAAAAATTAGTGTAGTAGGCACAACTGTGAAACTAACTATGGGAATTGATAACGTATAATTAATGGCTCTGGGCTAATCCAATATATAGGGGGTGGTCGTGACATGGCTGGTATGTATAGCACTCCACGTATCTACCAACAATGCATCTTCACGCTGTACAATATAATTTTATTACAATTTTCAACATGAAACATAGTTTTATCACTGATTAATATGTAAACACTAGTATATATGTAACACTGTATGTGATTATGTCGTGTTTTAACATTTGATATTGTGGAATCTCATGTGTCTCGCACACATTTTATTTCTCGCGATTTTATTCGATCCTCTTGTTGCATTTAATTCAAAACGAATTGAAGAAATCAATTGTAGATTGTTGTAAGCGGGAACTGATTTAGTAACGTAGCTCCGCCCGGATCGAAGTATTTGAGGAATATCGACTTCATTGAGAGGGACCCCGCGACTAATTATCCTGTATGAGTTGTGAATTTGTATAAATAATTTTTTTATCTTTTAAAAATCCAAATTAACAATAAGCAACTTATTCAGTGGAATTTTTGTGACAAGAATTGGACGGATATCACAAGGGAAATATCACCTGGTTATAACTTTCTCACTGATGAATGGGCTTATATGCAGCATGAATGCGACCCGAATAATCCATCGGGGGTATTTATGGGCGGGCCGCAAAATTACACTGGCATGGGTCTCCAGCTTACAGGATTGGATAGGCATAGGGTAGTACCTCGGCCATATGTTCAGGATCACGGACACAGATGGCGCGAAAAGGTGTAAGTCAATGTCTCAAATAGTGAACCAGGAACTATTTCTTTTGACATATCACCAGATTGCAACCAAGAGGTGAAGATAAGTAAGCATGTCTACAGTATATTGGTATAATATATATTCCATTGTTCTAAAGGAGTGCATATTTTGAAAGTGAAATAATTATAATGTAATGTCAATTAGATGAGGACGAAATGGATCTTGAACGTCGTACTTGGGGCTCTTGGAGCCAACCTGGAACCACAATCAAAATGAATTTTGACAATGGTATATCCCGCAATACACATAGCATTTAGGGGATATAATACACATGAAAATGACTATGAACTGTTATACCCAATATCCAGCAAATACGAGGATATGCAAACCTGGCCCTTGTACTATGATAAGCCCTCAACCACAGTCCCCGTGCCTGAAATTGAATGGATACTAGCGGCATTAGGCCGCTTCATTGGATATATATCTGACCCTAATTGGAGCACAGATAGATGTAATCATACTTTAATTTAGTATTGTCCAAGCAGAAAAGGTTGTTGCGTGAATGGGACGAGGAGGAGGAGTTGTGGAAGAAGACCAGAAAAACTATCCACCTGAAACGCATTGAACATATCAAAGTATCTAAAGGTTCACACAGAATATGTTATTTTCTCCAAATAGTGCTATAATGGGTATTAATACTGGCAATCGTAAAGGCTCTGAGAATAAGATTGAAAAGCTCTGTCAAGAAGTGGCCATGGAGAATTCTAGGCGCATATTGAAGCAGCAATTGTACGTATAATTTGACACAGAACAGTAAAAGAATGTGACCCTGATTATCTGCGTAAAATATATAATCGTATAGACGTTTCATTTGAGGCTGGAAGTGCAGATTGCCCCGAGGCTGAGTGCAAAACTGAGTGTATAAACGTCGTGGCATATACGCCCTATGAAATGCCAAATTCGTAAGGAAATGTTGATTTAGGTGGTTTGAGAATATGACTGTTGAGGAAATGGCTGAGGCTTACCACCAGTATATGATTGAAATACGCGGCCATGGGAGGCACTACCTTATGGATGAGATTCCAGGCGAGGATAGAGATATGCAATATTCGCTCAGAAATGACATGTAAGTTTTTTTTGATATTTAGTTATAAATTCCCTAGGTTGGCAGCGGAGTACCGTCCCATTTGGGCGAACAAGAAGTTCGGTGAGGAATTTGGAGATGCAATACACGACCAACATTTGGTACCCATACAAACAATGTCGACTTTTGGCTCTAAAATTGACAATTCCGGCAAAAATGCGGATCTAAACACCCTAAACTATGCCAAAGATTTTGATTCATACCGTAAAATAAACTATAATAGTGAAAATAACAGTTGAAATTGTCATTTTCTCTTTCAAGCATAAATGCAATTCACATGTAAATTATTAGTAGTTTCATCAATTGACTTGGGTTTAGTGTATATGTGTAGGTGAAGCCTCTTTAATTCCATTTTTTAATTAAAAGAATCAACAGATATAAATATTTATGGCAATACCTAGCTATAGTCTATATACCAGCACAATGAAATAGATTGAGAACTTTAGAGGGATCGTTTTTTCGATATCCATCGAATAAATAAAGTGATTAGTACACTATGGTTAATTTTTTATTAAATAAGTTTTATTAGGGTTCTATAAAACCTAGTTTTTTGTATTTATAAAATGTATAATCTATTTCAGTCATGGATTTTAATGCATTTACGATTAGTATGAGGAAAAAATAATTTTAAAAACTTCCAAATTTACCAAAGAAAAATGCACAAATGTAGCGACTTCACAATTATATTTAAAGGATTGATATTTTACAAGTGTATTTGTAAAATTGTCTGAAATTTTGAATTTGTATAAAAATTTTAATAATTTTAAAACTTATCATTTCTAAATCTCTAAAAATTAATTTTGTATTCCATTAATTAAATAATTCATATGACCGAAGATAGTAATTCCAATATAACTTAGAAGCCATTACCGATTATGCAATTATGCACCCAATAATCCTGTAAATTATAGAACATCCATATTGAAACATCAGTGATATTTACTAATTAATTGTCTAAAGGTATATATAATTCCCTCTAGGTACATTATAATTTGTAAGCGTATTAGAAACATGAAGTTCCGCGCGACAGGTTAGGTTGGGGGGTTCATTGCGTACTCTCCTCAATCACGTGAATCTGAATTTATCACCAAACGGTAATATTTTACTTAAAATGGTTAGTAGACGACACTAATAAGGCGATAAAATTGTATTTTTATGTATCCACACACTATGAGTTGTTGTATATTGGCAAACTGTATTGCCTCAGGTAAATTGTCGCAACACTATTATTGCCTTGTCGTGTTCCATTTCTTACTAACATCCACTATTTCACATCGACCCGTAGCTGCTAATTTCCCTGAGGGCAAATAAACATTAGCATCGGCGGTAATCGTACCTGGTCTATCATTTACAGACGAGGAGTCTGGGTCGTATTCTGCGGATACAATTACTGGAGTGTCTACAAGTATAGGGGAGATAAATTTGATATTAAGTGACTTGGTTGCTGCTAGTGGAAGGTAGAGAGAGCCTAGAAGTCCAAAAGTATTGTCTAAAATGGCACTAGTTATCCCCCCATGCCAAACACCGTTATGGCCACAACAATGCGTGCCAACATCGACCAGAAAGATTAGTTGCGTGGCGCAAGTTCTTAGCGTAACAAATTCGCGATAATTGTTAATGCCCTCAGGCGGGATTTTTCCCGTTACATTTATACCTTTATTCTCACTAATTTCGCTATCCCCAACTGATTGAGGGATGTCGCTTATAAAGCAACGAATTCTAAAGCCATTTTTACCCATAAGACTATCGTTGATGAGATGGCCAAATTTGTTGTTTGTATAACTTTCCATAGGTAACATCCTTAGTTCAGAGTAGGATTGATACTTAAAGTACTGGTGACACCAAGTAGGAAAATCTTTAGCATCAGTACCCATTCCAAATTGCTCGTATTTTATAGGATTCATCGCCATTGAGGGTAATGTGGATAGCATAGATTTTTTAAGAAAATTTGTTGGAGACGGCGAACAATTGCGAATAGCTACACTATTTATAAGGAGGGGTAATGCCCGAAGAATGCGTATCGTTGGATTAATTGATATCATATATGTTCCCCCACATCTACGATTCTATAAAATTTAATCTATATTCCATCACGAATAGTTCTCTGTTAGCGATAACAATTTTCAGGTGCTATCATCATTTGTATTGATACCACCAATGTTACTTGTGTTACTAACAATTCTGTTTTATACTCCATGAATACTTTGTGGATCATATTTATTTAATTTCAGTTTAAAACATTTTGTTTATTGCTTGGAATCTTGTATATATCATTTCAGAAGATTTTCGGTTATTTTCTTTAAATGGGCATGGTTTGTTATCGTTAACAAATCTCGTGTAGATTGATTGATCATTAACAACAGTTTTGCGCATTGATTTATTACATAAAAAACGATAACCCTAAAATAAATTTAAATTAAAAAACTAGGCTAAAATCATGTTCAAATCTAATAAGCTTAAATGCTGCGTTTAGTGCGTGTCCCAATGGTGATACAAACAAATTAATTATGTAGATTCCATAATTAACTTATGATATATAGTTGTGATCGTATGGTAACAATTATTTAAAGTAACTACACTGGTAGTATAATGCGATAGGTAGATGTTGTATGGGATAGCTATGTGTCATATACCGCTTGTGATAATGTACATATTTACAAGTTACAGAATTTGATGCATAGATGTATAGCGAGTATATTGATTTATTTTAAGCGACTAGATTGTGATATTGGCTGGTCAGTTTACTCTAAATTCAGTACTTAGCACAAGAGTAACAATAATAGGGTGGATTGGCACTACATGGAAGAAATAGATGTATTTGATAAACTACCCTGGGCAGACGTTAGTAAAGTCCCAGATTACTTCTATGTAAATAATCTCACAGCAATAAAATGTAGAGTGCATCCCCTCGTCATATTTACAATTTTGGATGCATATTTGAGGAGGGAAGAGGGACATCAACAAGTTATAGGGACATTACTAGGTGTTGTATATGATAGTGGCTGTGTCGAAGTTACCGATTGTTTTGTAGACCGGTATACTTTAACTTCGGAAGGTTTTCTTCAGATTGTCAAAGAACATCATGAGGGAGTTTTTGAGCTGGCCCAAAAAATTAACCCCAAGGAACAAGTTGTCGGTTGGTTTTGCACTGGATCCAAATTAACAGAACTAACCTGCGCCGTCCATGGATGGTTTAAACAGTTTAGTTCTGTGTCTAAATTCTTTCCCCATTCGTCATTACCTGAACCCATTCATTTATTGGTGGATGCCGTAATGGACACCGGACATATTGCCATAAAAGTATATGTACAGCTGCCCGTGGCAATTGTTAAAGATGTGTGTTTTCATTTCCATGAAATCGCATTAGAGATACAAAAATCGTCTCCAAACAGTTCAGCCATTGCCGAGATGTTGAGGGCACTGGATCACAATAGGGATATCACTAAGAAACCATTTTACGATGCACTGGACAAAATGGAATTACTAATTGATAAATGCTGTGATTATGTTAAGGACGTTTTAGAGGAGAAGGTGGAACCGAACGAAGAAGTTGGAAGATATTTAACGAATGTAACTTCGTATGCATTGGTTGATATGGAGGATATGGACAACGTTTGTGAGGGGGTTTTGCAGGATAATTTGATAATTTCGTCACTAAGCAATTTGGCAAATCTGCAATTTAAATTGGCAGAGCGTCTAAATACTACCTTTTAACGATAAGAAGTGTTGTGAAATTTATGGAATAAATATAACGAGTTTTTTATTTTTCACTGATTGTTATAATTATGTTCAAATTTTTGTTTAAATCAATCTCTGTCGGTAGTTATATTATTGTAATTTAGTTTCGAGTATAAGTTATTTGCTAATTTTTACTTTATTGGCTAATTAATCATTAACAATTTCAGTATATTTAGAAGTAGATAATTATCTATTGATGAGTAGGTTTGATTTTTATGGTTCAGTATTTACTTTTAATTGTATAATATTTATTTATATCGATAAATTCGCCAAATAAATCTTTGATCGGGCCTCTAGATGCTATTTCAGTGGTTGTTCTCTATATTATTTAATTTATCCAATGAATTTGATAACAGCTAGTCTAAATAATAAATAATAAATTGTTTTACATAATTTATTACATACATAATCATCAATTCAAGTAATTAAATTATATAGTAAGATATATAGATTCTATTTGTCTTGACTTGTGTATTAATTAATTAATTAATTAATAGTTTGGTTGTATGAAATAAAAAAAAATTAGTTTCGTCTGTTTTTATCGTTTACGTATTTCCATTGCGATATTGCATTTCAGCCTGTGCAGATATTTCCTGATAATCTCTAGCAATCCTCATGAAGCTACATAACATGTTAATTACCTGTGATGTTCAATATTATCCAAACCTGTTTCGCAAAATATGTCGTGAAATCTATAAGATACGCTATTTGCCATGTCATTAATCGTAATATCAGAATCTGTAGCGCATCTCCTGTCAACCCTCACACTTTCAATATAAGTGTCAATTTGTATTAGTTGACTTGCATCCAACACACCAAGTAGTTTTGCTTCGTATATACTTTCAGGGTTGACAAGGGATACATTATATGTGACATATTCGTCTTGTGGAATAGTGGATATGTAATTCACCAGGCCGTAGGAGGGATGTACATTTGGATCATAGTCAAGATCAGGATATTCCCCATTTGAATGGCAAATAAGCACGATTTCTCGGTCAGATACTTCTATTTCCTCCGTGAGAAGAATGATTGGGTTGATAACTTTTGCATCGCTAGCACCCATCTGTTTACATAATTGGAGTAAATCTTTGTGCGCAAGTATCGCCATGTGAGAAATGTATACTTTGTAGTCACCAAGTAGCTCGTTTATCTGGTGCGTATCTACATAACAAATTTAATGATGGTAATTAACTCAATCGGTTATAAGCCATGCATACATGTTTGTATTGATCAATCAATGTACAGTTAGAATGTTGAGAATTTTATTTTAAACATTACACATTGTAAATGTTTAAAATGTGTAATTGAAATTTAAGTTATTTAATATTGTTTTCATGGCCTAAACCCTACCTGAGTGTAATGATAAATTCAAATTATAAGAATTAACATCCACATGTCTCCCCTAAATCAATAACCACATACGGTGTTATACATTGTGTAAATCCAATCCACACTAACTATAGGCTTGTCCACAGTTTGCAAATTCAACTTTTTCAAATTCGTACTCCTGCCGCAAACAATGTAATCTGCATTCGATGATTCTGCTAACCTGAAGTAATTGATTCCAGCATGCTTTAAAAAATGCAGGTGAACTTGCATGTCGAATTTGCCCCTACCAAGGTAATTAGTATTCCTTATGCGTTTTAGAGCTGTAAAACCTGCTAGGCATATTTTGTAATCGTATCTTTTAAATTGCAGAGGCTTGAAGTACTTGCTTGGTCTGAAGAAGGGGATATAATCGGTAGGATATATCCTTTTGTCTAAACAGCTGAAGTATAACCATAAAGGGGTGGCAAGTTTTGATGCTGGAATGTCTAGTGGCTTATATATGTATCCTTGGGAGTAATTAGTGACAAAATAGTTTACATCTATTTCCGATTTACCGAACTTTTGGCAGTCAGGCCATTTAAATACACTGCCTCCTAGCTATTTTAGTGATGTTATACCTGTATAATGTGTTTTGACATGGACACTAGTAATGGCTTGTATGCGATATTAGTATTTTGAAATCCTATGAAACTAAATACTTTATTATAGAATAGTAAATTATCGCTGTTATTGTTATTAGTACAATTTGGCAAGTGCCAGTCTGCAGAATCCCAAAAAAAATCGACTGAAATAGTGCCCATAATATATACAATGGTCAGTATGTATAGGGTATGAGGGGATAGGGTAGGATAGGATATGGCATTTCACGTTCTTTTTTGATAAGCAACAATAAATGAAACAATATTATATAATCAATTGAGAATGAGAATTGCCCCTGAGAGTGTCAACCTTTGTGGTCGATCCGCTGCCGAACGCAAATTGGACAGAGTTTACAATGCCCAGAAGAAGGTAATAAAGGAGGCAAAGGGGTTGTTCATTACAACACCTGCTACTAAACTTCCATTCCCCAATATATACAAAAAATGTGAGAGTAAACCAGCAAAGATTAGCAGCAGCGTAAGGGATGCCATTGACATTTTGGCTAAGCATCTAAGGAATGAGAAGAAATTTGAAAAATCAATCACACTGTTGGCCAAAATTGTCGAAACTCACTATACAAGCTACAAAATGGAGTTCATGGAATTACTGGATATTTGCATAGAACAAGTCTCCAAGCTTGACAATTTGACATGTTGTACTTTCTCTAATTCACCAATCATCATCGCACTAAAAACCATAATAAATACGATAAAACCACACTACATCAAATTTATTGAAAAAGTTGAACCAAATGACCAATTTCAACCCAAACTAAGGAAGTTCATGTTATATCTGGGACATTCAATATCTCTAATAAACGAAACCGATAGTTTCATCTTCAACGATAATGTTAAACTTATAGATGATGCATTTCAGTATTATATATCCGTTAATTCTAGTGATGATGATAAGAAGGCCTTCATACGCTCCATGGGTACTTTGTTCAAATTTTCAGCAGTAAGTAACGACTAATTTAGTTTCCCTGGGCTCATCCAATAGTCTCCAACTTTTTCGACAAAATATATCTACAGAGAAATTTGTTTGATGCTAGTGAAATTAGTAAGATTGAATACTGGCAAGCAGAACTCAAGAGTGGTAAAAGGGCATCTAAAGAATCGATCGTCAACGAGATAGGCATATGCGCCAAGGGTGTTAAGGATGGTAGAGCCGAAGTAATTGTTACTACTCATGGTTCCCAAATTTGGTCAAATAAACAATTTGGATTTTAGCTTAAATTTGAGTTATTTCTATTTGATATGCTCATTTCTACTATGAAACCATCATCATACGTGTAGCAAATCATACCAATGGTAATGCACGTGGGGTTTTTGATTATTTTTGTTATGCCATATCAATGGTGATACTCTATATGGGATAGAAACTAATGACATACATAATTGTGTAAAAGATTTTAGGTTATGTCATCATCTTTGAGATATGTCGTAAATTTTTGTGAACGTTAACCATTAGCACTAAATCACGTTAATGTAACAAATAAATTGATTTTTAATTGAAACATCTTAATTATAATCTGGTATTTAACTAAATACCCTCCCTAGGATAATACTTCTTAAGTGTGTCCTTCTTGATCTTCTTAAGCATATCCTCAGGGAACGTACGAAGAAGTTCCCAACAAATGTCCAATGATTGGGTAATAGTACGTCGTTCATAAGGCCCCTGGTTTAAGAACCTAGATTCAAATTTATCTGTAAATTCTAAGTATAACAAATCGTCCGCTGTAAGCGCCTCTTCTCCCACAACCGCCTTCATTGACCTAGTATCCTGGCCCAACGCATAGTTAGAGTACAATTGATCCGATACCGCTGGATGATCCGCCCTAGTCATCCCATCTCCAATACCGCTCTTCATCAACCTGCTTAGTGACGGTAATACGTTTATAGGAGGATAAATATTTCTATTGTGCAACGCACGGTCCACAAATATCTGCCCCTCTGTAATATAACCAGTGAGGTCCGGTATTGGATGGGTTATGTCGTCGTTAGGCATTGTTAGTATTGGGAATTGTGTTATCGAACCGTTGCACCCTAACACTCTACCTGAACGCTCATAGAGTGAGGATAGGTCCGTATACATGTAGCCAGGGTAACCCCTCCTGCCAGGTACCTCATCTCTTGCAGCAGAAACCTCTCTCAGGGCATCCGCATAGCTGGTCATGTCCGTCATGATCACAAATACGTTCATCTCCCTGTCAAAGGCAAGATATTCAGCAGTGGTCAATGCTAACCTAGGCGTAATTATCCGTTCCACAGCTGGATCGTTGGCCAGATTTAGAAACAGGGCTACACGACCTATGGTCGCGCTTTTTTCAAAGTCCCTGCGAAAAAACGTGGCGGTTTCCATATTTATGCCCATAGCGGCGAAGATTATTGCAAAGTTATCCTGGTGGCGATCGAATACATCCTTTCCGCCCACTAGTGCAGATTGCCTACATAGCTGGGCGCCAATTTCATTGTGCGGTAGACCGGCAGCTGAAAAAAGCGGAATTTTTTGGCCTAATACAATTGAACTCATGACGTCTATGGCAGAGATGCCCGTTTCCAACATCTCCCTTGGGTGTTGTCTACAAACAGGGTTGATCGAAAACCCATTAACATCACGATAGTCTTCAGCAATTATTCTATCGCCAGAATCCAAAGGATTTCCAGAGCCATTGAAGACTCTCCCCAGCATATCTTCTGATACACCCAAATTGAGTAGATCCCCGCTCACTTCTACGGAACAACTTTGGTTGTCAATTCCACTTGTGCCTTCAAAAACCTGTACAACGGCTTTATTCCCGCATACCTCCAACACCTGTCCCCTCCTCATACTCCCATCTCCCAATTTTATGGTCACAATCTCTGCAAATCTAGGATGTCTCACATTGTCCAATATCACAAGCGGGCCCCTAACTCCCACAATAGTTTTGTATTCGAGTGAGGGAGAAAAGCTGATCAGGCTGGCCTTTACTGCCGGGCTGTAATCCAATGCCACCATGTGGTGCTCACGATAATACGAGCAAATAGCCCTTATAGATCGAACCACACAAAATGAGCAAACAAAGTGGTTAAGTGGTTTATGTATGCATAATTTTGGATATCTAAGTGACTAAAATACTGTATATTTGTATATAGCATCCTGTTCTAAATTAAAATGTAAGTGCCTTCATATGTTTACATGCGTATATGACTCTAATCGTATTTGTATAGGTAAATGTATTGTAAATACGGAAATCTATTCAATTTTGTATAAATAATTGTCAACATTGTAATCTTTCTACCAGCCAAAACTTTTACTTGCCGCTAATGATGAATCTTGCAATTTCAAAGTTCATATAACAGCCTCTAGCCCTGGTGTATGTATATACACGCGCTATAATGTATTAAAATATTTATAATGCGAGGAAATTTTTTATAAAATTAAAGACTAATCTGATTTAATTTCCCCGTTATCATAAAGACTTTCTGTCATCTTGTAGAGTAATTCTGCGATATCTTGAGGAATAATATCCGATTTATCCCCCTTAAACCTGCTTAATTTGGCATTTAAAATGGCCAGTGATTCCATCGTTCTGGCGTGCTTGGAAATACTCCACCCATGCCCAAATTTCCCATTGTATTTAACATGAGAGCATAGGCACCTAGTCGAGGATGTGCTAGATTTTCCATTTTTGTTTTCCAATTGTTTGGTAAGTTGGGATACCCTTTCCTCAGCTGCTTGGCATTTTACTATCAGTTTCTTTATCATTTCTTGGGAGGCTGATTTTGAATTCTCAAGTGTTGTCAAGTTATCCTCAGCTATCTGGCACTTTACGATTAGTTTCTTAATAGTCTCCTGGGGGATGGAATCAATTGGCACGTAAGGTGCTTGATGTCTCATACTCTCAAACCCCTTCCTAATTTCATCATTCAAACTATTTAGCATCTTGTCATATTGAATCTTTTCTATAAAAGAAGTGACAGAGCCCAATTCTTGTTTGAACGATTTTTCAATATTACCAGCGATTAATTGAATTGTTCCCAAAATTTTATCCAAAATCTGTGATTGTCTTTGTCTCTTTGAGTTTGGCAAGCTTTGATCATCTACATTGAATATATCAACTGCAATGTTTTCCAATTCATTTTGTGCATCCCTGAGCTGTGTCTCACAAAGCTCCAGTCTGCTTTCAGTTAACTCTAGTTTGGCTTTGAGTTTGTTGATCTCTGCAGTCAATTGCTCCTCTTGTTTGCAACACAATTTCATATGATTTTCATAGCGATCTTGCGCCATCTTCTCATTATTCAACAAAATACTTTCACGACGGGAAAACTCTGATTTTGCATCAAGAAGTTGCTGATTTATCTCCGCTAATTTGTTGTTTGTTTGTAGCTTGGACCAGGATTCTTGTTGTAACGCTGCTTCCAATTCGTTTATTCGATTTTCCAATTCAATGCATTCCAAAGCCCACTTCCTTTCCTCTTTATCTATGTTAATAGTGAGTAAATATTATATATTGTGTAAATAATGTATTGTAGTACCATAAATTGTGTAGAGATGTATAAGTAGTTTATGTTACACAATAGAACATTCAGATAGAATTTAAATATTATACAAACAGTAATATAAATTTATGGGTGTGAATAAATATTGGGGAAAGTGATGTAAATAGTGTCAAATTCAATACAATGCAATTAAAAAAGTGCTAACCTTGTACAAACTGTTCCACTACAATCCTAACCTGGGATTTGCAAAAATCAATACGCTTCAATAGTTTTCTAATTAGCGATGATTCGTCTGTCTGATACCTGCTCTGGCTGTTATACGATATTTTCTTTTGAGCAGCTACAAGTGCGGTTTCAGCTGCTAACAAGGCCTGATCTTTAATTTTGAGCATATTTTCGAGTGTTTTGAGCCTTTCTTCATTGAGAGATTGATTTAGTCTTGCCTTGTACACTGATTGGTCACTAATCTTAACCCGCTCACATATGTCATTTAAACTCGTTTGCAAAGATTTGAGCTTCTGTCTGTTGACATTTTGATCCAAAATTATCTTCTTCTCCAACTGTGCGATTTGATGCTTGCTAGCGCTGAGCCTGGTTTCCATTTCAACCGCGCGGCTCACCTCATTGGCCAGTTTCTTTTCAGCATCCACCTGCCGCTCAAGTGCCTCATCGCGTTCGTTTTTTAATCTTTCAATGTAATCATCGTGGCATACGGTTTGCGCGGCCTCATGCCAATCCACATCAGTGGGACTATCCCCAATCAGTTCCACGTCGCTACTCATGCGACTGTACTAAGAGCATTTACTACACAAACACTAATTAAGTACTAATTAATTGGTTGACGATGGATCATAAAATATCCGGTTCCAGGTCATCATGGTCCATCTCAATTATCGAGAAGCCCTACCTCGAGTAACTCCTGTTCAGTTAGTACTGGCTTGGGGGGTGGAGCCCTCACCTCTTCCTCCGCATACACCATCCCCTGAATCAGACGCATCATTATATTAATTTATGAAAAACGTTCGACTTTTCACAAAAGAAGGCATATAAATAGCTAAAAACTATTACTGAGTCATTTTCATACCTTCACTGCATCCGCGTATAACTGCAGGCAAAACAGAATTCTTTTATGTAACGCATTCTGCGGTTCATTGGTAGAATATAGGTCTTCTGTATTCTAAATAAGTATGATATTGGTACTTTTGATATGAGAATCCCCTTATCATAGTCGAGTGTTGCTTCAATTACCCCGTCATGAATTGCTTTTGCCACAATTCCAATGACATCTCCTTCAATTTTCAGCTTCGATGCAATGTCATTCTGAGTAAGTGTATCGTAAAGGAGTGAGCAAAGATGTGAGTCATAGGAAGTAGCGAGTTAAGTAATTATTGTATGCTAAAGTCAATTTTTAACGTGATGTTTCATATTAAAATCATGATTTTTGGTGTAAAACCACGATTGTCTAATTAAATCTTAAAGTGATAATTCCTCTGGGTCATCAATTACCAGTAAACTAGAGCTGGCATAAAAGCTGATAGGGTTGTCTCGAACCCGGCCCTTAATAGATCATTTAAGGATGATACCACTAGTGCACCGTAACTCCTACACGGGTGATAAATTGTAAGTTTTAAACTTTATTAGCATTAACTCTCTACTTTCTTATAACTCGTTCCATTTGTTCAATATTTGCAATATGATTTGCTATGATACTTACAAATGAAATGGTCGAATATGCCAAGTTAGTCAGTCTTAGTCCTGCCTTGATAACATTGTGTCTCAGGCGATGTACTAAAAATGCCGTGCCATCGCTCTCAAATAATGAATTGTGTTCATCCACCACTTTGGCAAACTTCTCCAAACTTCCTCCTTTTACCGCCTAAATATATCAATTCGTACCAAAACTAGGGATTCATAGGGGGCTAGAGCATGTTTTGTTTTGGGGGCTGTGAAAATCATTCGTTGGGGTATGTCCCCCATTAGCAATTCAACAATTACTGCCATTTTTGTGACCTGTATCAGACAGTTTTACAATATTTGCAGCTATTGAAATAGTAAATCACTTTAAATAATCATAATAAGTGGTACTTACTGCCAATTTAAATCCCAGTGCCATATTAGGGTTTTGGGGCACCTTACGAGTGGCCTGAGATAACTTCTCTTGCGATTCGCTGTATTCAAGTTCCACAGCCAAAGTGATGCCATAATAGTATAAGTATCTAGCCTGTTGTGCATTTGATACTTCATTATTTGGGAATTGTGCGGTTTTTATCTATGTCAATTATGTGTGTTGTATTGTATTTATCAATATTCCATATAGTTAAATCACAATATAATTAGTTGTGTACTAACCCAAATGGAAGCTTTGGAAAATTGCCTTTTCATACACAAATATCGCAGCACTGCATTAACAGCCACTGCTTGAGTCATTGGCATAGCTCGGGTAAAGGCTAATTGGTAAAGTTCCATAAAGCTCCTAAATTGCAATTTTGAATACTTTTCAATAGTTTCCATTTGATTAGCCAAATCGTGCGCCCTCGCATAATAAAAATATATTTCAGATACCAGCCGATCAACCAAACGGCAGTAGAAATTCTTTGGTAATGAATTCACTAACGCAACCGCAAAAGGCATGGCCTAAATAAATGTTTAAATACTTTGGAATTCTTGGTGTCTATTAGGTGGATTAACAATAGGGTGGCCGTTAGGACCTCAATTCCGTAAGAGCAATTGACCTAAATTAGAAATTAAATATATGGTTGGAGTGAAAAGTTTGTAAAATTTATGAGTTTTGACGTGTAAAATTACCTCTGCTGGTATGTTTAGGAACTGCGCTACAAGTGTTGAGAAGGCGGAAAGGTGACTGGTAGCAAATTTGGAGTCTTCGTTCATAATTTTGCGCAGTATCTTAAACATCCTCACAGAACGGATAATAAACTTCAATTCATTTCTTTTTTCTCCATCTTTGAATAGCGTTAGGCAATTCTCGAGTGCCTTGGGGAAGGGGTTTACCTTATCCACATCCATAGTGTCCACCCCCAGATGAAACTTGAGTTGTGTAACTGGGCAATATGGCAATCAATCTGGCCAATTGAGCGCAAAGGATTATTATTTGTGCGTTCTGATGTGGGCTGGGAGGAAAATAATGTCGAAATACGTGGCAATGCACTGTTCATCTACCCACAATATGATACACAATGTGTAATAGGAAGGGGGTATCTTTTAGAGTACGCACAATCGCAATTACAAATATTCACTCCACAAGTATCACTCAAATCACATAGAATTCGCATAAATTGCCTTCAATTGCTGGTAAAAACGATTTACACAATCGTCTACTCATAATTCACTTACACAGGGCTGGCCAATAACATGGACGGGAGACTCTTGTCCATCAAAATACCTAATGTGATGGACGACATACAATTTTATATACCTGATGGTGGATCTGCCGAATTGTGGAAGGAATGCATCGATAAAGCAAGTGTTACCAACCTAAAGCAACTAATCACTCAGCAAGAACTCATGTATCGCGATGAAATTAAACTTCTTAAGGAGGAAATTAAGGAATGTCGTTTGATGAAGGATGAAAGTTTATATGAGCTTTGTGCTGCTGAACAGGAAAGGGATAAATTAAAAGTAAGGCTGTGTTGTTACTTTAGTATGATAAGGAGAAATTGGAATCGGAATCCTTCATTGCAAAAACATCCACAACTATAATCCATGGAATGCAGGTTGAACTGGCAAGATCGCTAAGTGAACGAGTGAAGGAGCTAAAAAAGGCTTTGGATAAATCTCTTGACGGTATTCTCACTACCTACATGTATTTTTGTTATGTTGTAAATGAATCCATATGAATAATTGGGATCCAATCACTAATTATTACTAGTATCGCCAAATTATCATTACTAATTAACGATGATTGACTGAATAGTAATATTTATTGCTGATTAAATAAATTGATAATGCGAATGAGTGATTAATATTTTTCGATGGATGATATGTTGTCATTTAGACATGCGGGCAAAGGACAGAGAAATAAGATACCTGCAGGATGAATTGAATGAATGTAAATCGTGCAATATATCACTAACAGATAAATTGGACAGTACAAGTGCAAAGCTCAACAATCTTGTGATAAGCTTACACGAGGCATCCTCTGAACCAGATAACAACGTTGCTTGCCTAGCACTTACAATTAAAAAAAATCATGAATTGGAAATGGCTAACAGGAAATTGAATGGTGAAGTCTCTAAAATGGCCACAAGATTCTACGACATTAGAGACACAATTCTCAGCCATGTATTACATGTATATAATATAGTTTAATGAATGTCTTGATTCCATCAGCTTCGAGGAAGCGTTCCAACTTATGAAGTCTTGGATTGTATGTTCTGAGTTAAAAGTGATGTATTTTATCATGTAGATCGCTTACTATGATAGTTTAATTGCGGGGACTCCGGATAAGTCGTTACAAGAGAGGTAAATTCAGTCATTATTTAGGCTAGACAATGCACAAAAGGAGTTTGTGGAAGCTGAACTAAGGGCTAGAGCTTATTATGTGATCCATAGGTCTAGGCTGTTGAATGTTATCATAGAGGCTAGAAACGACCAGCCACTACTGGAAGTTACTAAAGTTAGCAAGAAATTGCTCACCAGACTTGCATGGCTATTGGGTGAGGATGGAGAAGGGGAAGGTTGGCGCAATTATAATGTAGAATTCACTAGGAAGTCCATTGAACCCCCAATACGAATTATGTATTCTGCGGAGAAAGAATTACATAGGAAGACTATGGAGATTAAGAAATTAGAGGCGGAGAATAATTCGTTGAGAGTGGAAGTTAGGCGATTGGCCTCTCTAGTAGGTGGGCAGGTGCATTGGGAGAACATTTCTAGGGCGAACAAATTGGGCGCGGCAAATTAGCAACGTTGTGCATTAATTATTTATCCATATTTGAACAATAGGTGTTTTAGATTTTTACATTTAATGGCTACACAGAATTGTTTATTTTGATTTTTATGAGTTGGGATTTTTTTTCTTCCTTTTGTGGTTCTTTTGATGTGTCTGGCCCAATAGATTGATTTGGTTGCTGATATTTAGCGTTGGTGGCTTTGTGCATATAGTATTTAACTATACTGCTCCAGTTGCACGGTCTCGAGTTAAACATATATACAAAGTTGAGGTTTTAATTGGCCAGTAGTTGGTAACTTTAGGTTAATCTCTCCTCGTGACATAACTATCAATTTCAGCTAGTGATAACAAAAAGTGAATGGCATAAATTTCCCATTGATAAATGAAATTGGCATGATTTTTTGTTTAATGATAACAGTTTAAATTAATAGTTTTTAGGTATATATCATATTTTATGCATTTTGAATATATATTCCAATATGATAATATATGATTTAATAGTAAGTGGTGCTGTAAGTACAAAGTTGTAGAAATCTTGTGAAAGAAAATACTAGAGGTTCTGTAGAATTACATTAATCATCTTTCTATTTTGGTATACTATAAATACATTTTCTAAGTCATCAAAATCGTTTGAATAATATTTGATATTTTCTGCTATAATATTTTAAAATCTGACAATTCTTATTTATAATATATATTTCATAATTTTATTCATTTATCATCATCACAATACTTGAAATATAACTAAAAAATATATAGATATCATAAATTGCTACAAAAATAACTATAATACATCCTTATAATTACATATTGACAAAGTGATTTATCTATTTATATATATCAATTTACACTTGAATGAATTAGCATTTTAGCCATTTTACACATATACTTGGTACATGTTAAATTAATTGTATTTTTGATATATGTGCAATAAACCTTAATTTATAAGTCAATAATTGTTAAAATTTGTGAAATATTTAAAGGTAAACATTTGATTTAGCCAATGATACAGCATATTTTAAATCAATAAATTAGTGTATATACAACTATATACATGGCACTTACACTTTAGATGTGCACTAACAGTTAAACCCTAAACTAAATAAAGGATTGGAATAATGTACAAAATTAATGATAAAAAGTCATTTGGCATGTTGAGTATCAGAGAAGATGGGCAAGATCCTAGAAATTTGATCCTGTCGCCTCAAAAGAATCTGTGTCAATACTTTGTGCATTACCATATCTGCGATCCAGGCAATATTCCTAATCTCCTGCTCCTTCAACTTCACCCAAGAGTAAAAAACCCCAAAATGCAGTTGCATATCAAATGCCAATTCACACTGTTTAACGCAGTTTGCATAAAGAAAATCTTCCAAAGATTTCATTCCAGAATCATACATCCGTGAAGAATTGGAAGATACTCCCTATATGTAATTAGAGGATTTACCTGTGAATAGGTGTGACGGCACTGCTCATAAAGTCTCGCATATTCCTAAATTAGTTGCAACTTACAGCATAAGGAGCAATTGCTTCGTGAAAAGATGTCTCATTCCAAGCTTTACGCATACGTTCTATGCCTAAATTAGTTGAGTATGTCATGGAATTTTTTATTCACTAGTAAACAAATTATACAACATTATAACTTCCAACCTTGAGGGTATAAATATCCTATAGAAGCGTACAACTTGTTACGATCTTTGAAGACCTGATTCACCATGTTATTATGGTTTAGGCTAACAGAGTTGAATGTGAGTAATATTGTTCTGAAATCTGCCTCAGTCTAGATGACAATATGATTACCTTCAACAAGTGTCCCATTACTTCAGCAGTAGTACCCCCTAATTTATCACAAAATGCGTAGAAGTCCTCAATCCAATAACGCTTAAGGTGGCACCTCATCACTTCAATATTAGCAATATTAATAACAGTAGATTGATCCATGTCAGAGTCTGATACCTCAGGTAAATACTTTTCAACATAGGCCCCTAGATAAGCTTTCGCATAACATTTGCACAAATTTTAGCGAAGCATTGTCGATGTAATGGAAATTGTCACTTACCTATAGGTGTATCGCAGAGTAGAATTCTGTGTAGATCAGTAGATGAGGAAGTGACATCTAGTGTCACTAATGCACTAATCCCTGGAAACCAACCAATTGGGTCAATTCTACTGAGCAATTCCTATTTGAATAATTTAATTACCTCGGGGTCTGTATTGTTTATAGCACCTTGTAGTAACGCTAGGACATTGTCTATAATTTTTTCCCGCCTGTATTATAGCCAATACTGAATAGGAGTTGTGTATTTAAATATTTAAACTTTATGTTGAAATATTAAAAATTAAATATGATATAAGCTGTAACTTACGATACAAAATCGAGAAAGGTGGACAAAGGTTCATCCGCTTCCTGCCGCAAATAATTGAAATCAGAAGCAAACTTTTCCTTACATTTCCTAACAATTACATCGGAAATGATTGGAGATGGTTCGTCTATGAGCAAATCGGCGTAATCAGTGGACTCAAGGATTGCCCGCAAATCTAAGTGATACAAAACATATCTTCTAGAGTTTCTGCAGCCTTCATCCGCCTATAATCATTGGGCTTGAGAAATGCCGACCTATATCCTCTAACAACTGCCTCTAAATACCCGTGTTTAAAATTGAAATAGGATAGCTCCATGTGTTGACCCAATAATGACTGCCTGTGTGGGCACACCCTAGCGTTGTGAAAAGATCCCTTGGCACCTTTAAACAGCCTCACAAATTACTCAAATTCAGTTTACATTACGCATATACTAGTAACACATTTTTATTACTCAAAAATCTATTAATTGGCGTATGTATAACAACAAAAAACACGAATGGGTAAAGACCGCCATGCTAAGGATCTACGTATTAAATGGTCAAAAATCAAATATGCCAACTACAATACTTTGTCAACGCTATACTATCACACTTGCAATCAGCTAAAACGACGTCTGCACTGACCAAGTATGCCACTAATATATAGAGATTGGTAGTATACAATTACTTCTGTTTAACTGCCACAGAACAGAGTGGTTTGATATAGTAGAGTGAACAAGAAGCCATAAGCTAAATGACTAAAGTTAATCTCGATTTTTCGCATTTAAACGTTAATATTATCACAGGGTGTCCCATGTGGGCGAGTGTAGGATGAGGTTGGAAAACCAATTATTTCTGCTGGCTGACTTTTGCATCTTTGTCTTAGAAACGATTCTTGCAATAAATATGGCTAACGTGTTTACATCGTGGGCGCGGCGGATTGTGGAAATGCTCAAATTTGCTCCGCACGATCTCTTTAATATCGCAGCGAGCTTCTCTAATCTACGTAAATCCAGTTATAAAAGAAATATTGACAATGTTGGTGACATCTAGATCTAGAGTGATTAACAGCCTCAGATGCCCCAAATATTTGAAAATATTGTAGAACAACAACTTACTTGTCCCTCTGAACGATCCAAAATGGCGTGTTAATTGACAACTTCTTTGTGGCCTTAAAAATGTGGGATACAGCATGTGAAACTAGTAATCTATCCCAGCAACCACTAGTGTAACCCTATATCACTGGTAATTTTACTGATTTAAATTGCAACAGTATGAACAATGTGATGATTGTCTTTGCTGAAATGAACATATTCATAACTAACACTTGGCACAAGAGTAGTATGAATGAATAAGACACCCATACATTTTTCCATGTGAACAAATTGAGAATCTTTTCAATAATATCGTTGTACTCGTTTATCATAACATTCGCCTTTGATACTCGCCCCTTTGCCTGACGGAACATCCCCAAAACACCAACCGAACTCTTCTGTTCCACTTCACGTTCATGCTTTACGCGTGTGTAGTATATTCTCTTTAAGTTTTGGTAAAATTTTGAAATGTGGGATACATTATTTGTTGAGATATCCGGTCCTTTTTCCGCTATCATAGCCGGATTGATCTTGATAAGTAACTTATCGGGTTTTGCCTTTGTCACCCTGAAAAAGTTACCGCTATCTGTCTCCACCAGAATGAATCCGAAACGCTTCCCGCCTTTGTAGTTGAGGTTCCATCTGAACACTTTGATTTCATCAATATCATCATCCTCAACCTTGTCTTCATAGTTATCCAAAACTATCTTCTTCCTCCCGCCAGTTTTTCTTCTCCTCCTCAGCCTATTTCGGTTTTGTGTAACTAACGCTCTGGTCAGTTGGATTGCAATAGGGGATGGTGAAATAACCGATGAGTAGTAATCGGTTAAGTGATGATACAGAGATTTTATTGTTGCTCCACTGCGCCTGAGCAGCTCGTTTCGTTGCTGTCTCACAGATAAATAGTGTCTAAATTCAACTCTACTCAATGACAGCTTTAAAATTCTGGGCCTTTTGTACTTTAGATACAATGGTTTGATTTTAAGCAGACTTTCGAATGCCTTAGGTTTGGAGAGGCTGGTTAATGCCTTTATTATGTGTACAATGTCAGAAATGAAGTTACCCTCAGGTATTAATAGTTTCCTCCTAAAGTGTTTTTTGAAGCGTCTTTTATGAGTAAAGTTGAGTGCCAAATGTATATTTCTGAAACGAACATTTTGTATTTTATTCAAAATTGCACTCAACTCCGAATTTACGTGGCGTCGGTTAAGAGTAAATTTTTTGTTACTCAAATTATTATAATGTCTCATTTTTCCCTTTCCTGTTTTACCCTTCCTAAGGTCCCTAACTCTTAGCACTTTAATATACGCCTGGGTAGATTTGATGTGCTTGCCCTTTCTAATGGTCCTATCGAATTCATCTACCTCCAAATCATTCAAAACCGAGCCATTTCTGCAACCATTATTTCTGTTAGAAGTCAGCATTGAATCACGACTGGTAATCCACGCATCAGTGGCATTGCATTCTTCAATTGTATTGGATAATTCAACTGGCTTGCGGCGGATACCTCCCCTTTTAATTGCTAAGTTTGCCAGAGCATCTTGCGAAAATTTTCTCTTAATTAGATTTCTCAGTCCACCCTCAGGCCTAAATTTGAATAACTTGGGCCGAACTTCGCTAACAACACTGGAACTAGTATTATTGCTGGAATTTAAGCTCCAGCCTGATTTAGCCCAGTTCATCGCTCTTTCAATGGTGTTAAGAGTACCTGGTAGACTTGGAAAGTAATTTGGCGTGTGATTCTCATTTTCTGAAACAGCAACCGTATTTTCCATCGCTTCATTTTGCTCTGCCAGAGGCATTGCGTCCGTTGCCGGTTCCATTATACCTACATCACCAGATTCAGAAATTGACTGGAAGCTATCAGTTTCAAAAGGAAATTTGGAATCCCTGATCCAAGTGCGTTTGCGAATAAACGTCAACACATTGTTTTCCTTAAACCAAAACCCCCCCCAATGTGTTGAGTATTGCCAACCATTTGCATCAGTATTGGAGTTAATTATCAGTTTCCATTTGGAAAGGTCTGGAGGATTAGACAAGAGAGGAGATGATGAGGGAGGCCAGTGTGTGGGCTCAAAAGATAACAAATTTGAGGAACTGAAAAATCCAAACATATTTTTGCGCTCGTGTTGTATGTAGTAGTCGTAACCCATGGACGAGGGGTTTAAATAGTCCATTCCAATTATACCCGGCTTCTTAGCAATGCTGAACCGCATAAGTAACAGCAATTTAAGTCGCTCAGGGTACACTAGGCCACCATTGAATGTGATGATCAGCATGGCAATGAAAAAATTGATTGTATAATAAAGATTTGTATAGAGCGGAAGTTGGCCGAAAGGAAGCGGTGGTATGTAAAATAGCAGGGAATTATAGAGTGGTGATGATTGCATTGTGTTGTTGTTGTTGTTGCTTGGTGAAGTCTTACTAGATTCTAGTCGTTCAAAAATGTCCCAGCCACCATAATTCGAAAACACGTATCCGGCCAAGCACGTATACAGGCTATAGTAGTGATTACAAACTGAAGTCAAATTAATTATCTCCATATTGCCAGGCCTAATTGATCTCTCTTTGCTGCAAGATATGCATATCGACTTAGGTATACGTATGTGGGAGGACAGGAACTTGGGTAAAAATATCACCAATATTGGGAATCTTAGCACGGATTTATCCAAAATGCTGTAAAATGATGGGTGAAAAATGATCATGCACAGCAGTATGGGTAGAAGTGTTAGGGTTATCAGATAATCTGGGAAGATCCAAAGGGATATTATCGTATAGAAAATCCAGAAAATTGACTTGTAAAAGTCGCGAAAATGAAAAACATCCTTCACTTGAGACTTGAAGTTAATAAACAACTTGACGATCTTGCTTCCCCGCCTCAAATTGTTAATCAGCATATGTAGTGATAAAGGCCCATTGGCCCTATCCACCATGGCATCATAGTACTTCTTAGAACCAATAACCTGCTTAGCTGGCATATAAACATGGTCCAATCGCCTAGGATTGCAAGCAGAAACGTATACAACGCCCAAAGGCGACGAATTCATCCCGTTTTCCAACTCAAAACCGCTTATATTTTGTGTGAGCAATGTTTTAATGCCTTTCAATTGCTCCATTCCGAAGTTATCCAGTCCAGATAATCGCTCGACATTAGTTTTAGGTATACCCATATCGGAGTAAAACATTGTGGGGATTCTATAAAAACTCTCAGTGGATGGGGTACCCGGTTTTGGCATTATCTTATCCTCCATCATGTAAAATCTCTTTGGGGATAGTGGATGAATAGTATCCATTGAACGGAGGCCATAACCGGAGGTACGACCTGGTTTCACGGCCGAAATGTCCGTTTCAGGAATCCCTACAGTGCCAAGATATTCGTCCTGTACAGAGTAAAAGTGTATGTGAATAAAGTGCATAGTGAGGGGCTGAAATAAAGGGATACAAATGGAAGCTCCTCCAGGGTAAATAAAATTGCGCAAAACAATGTTATTCTTCTTCTTATCTGATTGTTTAGCAGTCCTTGCTAACCATCTCGAAATTAACCCCCCGCTCATTAACACAGATGACCTATCATCTGTAGTATCCAAGGAGTCATCATCAACAGTAGAAATTTCAAGCGTTGAACCAAGTTCTTGTTCATATAACCGCATTATATATAGTGAGCTTTGGACCTCTATAACGCAGTAAATCGCAGTGTCGGCGAATGCCGGTACACATTCCAATCGGTCTATTCTTATGTATAAGGACGAGAATGGAGATCTAAGTTAGTTATTTGATGTTAAAAATTGTGGAATTAATTAAAAATTGCTAGTGCAAATTATCAGTTAATAACACTGGCGATATTATCAAATGACAATTTGTGACTATCATTTACAATATAATTTTTACACTGGGAATACAAAATCATTTGATAAATATACAATCCCAGATATAACAATCGGATAAATGCATAACTTAAATCCATAAACCAGTCTATTATATCAAACAGATTAAAAATATATAAACTTATAGATTAAGTTTAGAGAGTACACCAATACTGCGAAGTAAATATTAATAGATAAAGGAATAAATGAATGGTCAAATTAATATATAAACCTCCGAAATTTTGCAATAATCAATTAATATAACATTTAAACTGTACCCACCTAAATGGCTGAAAATTCTTATAATTCTGATCCATATCAACCTCTCTAGGATTATTATGTTCCATTGGTAAATATTCAAAAGGCTTCAAGTACCAAGGTAGTGTGAATTGGGTGAATCTCTGCTTAATAGGGCTCCTAAACACCCAATTTTCAAGCGAACCATACTCAGCCACCTTGGTCATCGCAAGTATCCAATCCTAAATAAACAATTACTTACTTCTGCCACGTGCAGGTCTGGAGTGCCAAACCATAGATCATCGTAGTCAACTCTGCCAGAGCTTATTGGGGAGGTGTCGTCAGTGGTGATCCTATGATATTGTTGCATGGGAAAGGAGACACGCCAGCGGTAGAAAGAAGAACCACTGAACGACTCAGCCATAACAGTGGCTCCGGAAATCTTCCATCTAGAGGAAGCATCGTTCAGTATCGTGTTGAGTGATTTGTCTGAGTTCAAGCTGGCCACTTTGCGATATGCATATATGGTATCACCGCAAAGGACAATAAAACGTTTTGTGAACCGACGCGTGTGCGTACGCCGGCGAAATAGCCACTGTTGGATGGTATATACTGAGTTTGCATCGGGACTTCCCGGTAATGCCGGCATGTCACCGTACCCCATTACCAACAGCTATATATATGTAGTGACGCCATGCGGTTAATCAACTCATCAAATCACATTAATCTAATCTATCCAGCTTTTGTAATTTCCATGTATGTGTATATATAAATAATCTGCATGTTGATTAAACTACTTTACAATTAATTATTCTCATGGAAATTCATAATCCATTATTTAACCATCCGTAACTGTTTCATATAACACTATCAACTGGTGCATAGTGTTCAAAAGTTGTATATTGTGAATAATAATTTGATTCATATCAAATTGCAACCAAAAATCACTAGAATTTACATTCTGTCTCCATTAATCAATGTTATCTAACCACTATCTATGTCAATCACTAAATGGCAATTAAATTTCGTTCGAATTTCAATTTTGGAGCTTGAACCAATGAATCGATCGTTTAATTAGACAATACAATCACGTACCAACGGAGTGTGGAATCGCTATGGTAACCATCTTTGAAAATTTATTTAATATAAAGTTGTATTTCTGTCATCATTATTCAATTTAAAAATAACTAAAATTACAATTAAAGTCGTTAAATTCACTCCGTGACATCTTCAGCACTTTTCATTTGTAAATAGGACTGTTCTGATTGGTGCTGCTCCCTGATCTTCCTAAATGAATTCACAGAATCGAAGGGGAGCTTGGTTAAAGGGTCGATATATTTTGCCATATTTCCGCTTATAGCACATCTGACAATTTGGGGCTCAACATTTGTGTCTTGTTCATATATTGCCGGTATTTTTCCATTGGTAAAAAAATACATTTCAAGTGCCCTCTCCACAATCGGTTCCTCGATATCCCCCTTGATAATTGAAACTAAACTGTTCCAACTGATCCAAATGTCGTAGTGTCCCTTGACTCTAGATCAATAATTAACTAACTTTTGTTTGGTGTATTTTGTATAGCGTCTCTTCTCAACTTCGGAAGCCAACAAAGCTTCAAGTGATTCCCTATTCATCTTCTCAACTCTTTTGGCTTCCTCCAGTAATTCTTCTTGTGAAGGCATTTTCCCACCAGAACTTCCATGTTTCACCTTCTTAACGGCACGTTTGGCTTCTCTTATTATCTACATGAACAATATGATACCTTCTCTCTCTCTTGTTGAGCCATAATGGCCTCCGTTTTCCTCATTGTAGTGTCCCTTTTGGACCTATTTGCGATTCCATATTCGATGGATTTGGTACGCTTTATCCTTTTCACTCCACTATGCTCTTTTGTAGCATTTTGAACCTTCCTAGCGCGGACGATGGCAGGGTCAACGTACGATTTAGTTTTAAATTTTTTCTTCTTCGTCTCAACATTCTCAACAATTTCATCTTCCTCATCAGATTCAGAATCATCAAAATCAGAATCAGTCTCGTACTCATAAAAGCTTTCACCTTCGCTACAATTGTAATCCTCATCTTCTTTCTCTTCATCCCAAGTGGAGTGTTCCCAAAATTGTTGATCCTTTTCCAAACTTTCGCCCACAAGTTGTGTGTATCTATATAAGTTTGTGTTATTACTTCTTAGATCTATTTGCCCGTTTAGGAAGCTCCAATGCAATACCAACACTCATTTCATCAAATGAAGATTCATCGCTTGAGTTGTATTCGTCATCTTCATTCTTAGAGTCTTTACTTCCATTTTCACTCCTTTCTTCATTAGAGTCATCTGATTCGACCTCTCTTTTAATCATGTCTATTGCACTTATAGTGGTGTATTCCCCAATATGTATGAGACCGTTGCCCTTGTGTAAGAAATTACATGTGAGCAAAATATCATCCGTTATAAATGTAAAATATTACACATTAACATCAACACAATTTAACCCAAGCAAAAACGCTCTACCTGTGTCCAAAAGAGTTGTAGAACTCACTCCTATTTTAAGCTCTACTTTGAAAGGAAAACATTTGGTGGCTCTCGCTAGTACGTTGTGTAACAATTATAAGTCATTTATCGCACACAAAGATGCAGACATTGTTTCTAGATTTTGGTTTATAATCATAGCTAGATTGATTGATCTGATCAATACATCAGTTGAAGATTGTACTGTGTATTTGTGGAAGCAAAGGATTCCACACAATGGATCGATTTATTCAAACACTAGTAAACAAATTAACCTTGCTGAGGTTACAAAATTACTGAAATACTTTTCAATTATCCGTCTTATGGATCAAGAATCCCCTGTATCACGATTACTAAACAATGCACAATGGATAACACATTTATTAAATTCAAAATTGCAAAATAAAATGATCCCAAATATTGCACCTGTGAACCCTGTTGGCAACACTCCATTTTTTAACAGAATCTTTACACCAATATTATCTGAAACATCAAATGCACCAAACGATGAAACTATTAATTCATGCAATTTCACTAATGCGCCAAGTCACCTTGTCAAGTATGAATGGATTTTAGACCAATCATTCAATTTTTGCATGCCAATTGGGTATTCTGATCATATTACATCAGTTTCAGACTTTATCACGGCCCTAAAAGCCACTCTAATTACTAACATTAACGATTATATCCGATCAAACTGTGATACAAATTGTTATGCAAAGCTATCAATGTATATAGCAATGTTATCACCAAGTAAACCAATTTCTCCACCTTACTTTAACGAAATTATTTTGAAAAATTTGGATCAAATGAAAAATCAAATATCTGAACATATATGTACAAATATTAATTCACTTAAACCTCAGCTATTTGCATTTATAGCTAATGCATCTGGTATAGGGGGAAATCTAACAGTATTGGTAAGTACAAGCCTATCTAGGATTGTTTAGAAAAGTATCTAATTGGTGAGGACGGATTGCCTACAGGTTTGGCAATGTCATTACATCCGGACCATTTGGAAAACATTTGTTACGCATTCTCAAGGCGAAGGGTTATTAAAAGGGGCGTGTTCGAATCATTAGCCATTATTGTACGACATAGGCAAATTTAGGTTCAATACAAATTTGACGATTTTAACCCGATAGTAACGTTAAATCTACTGTTTAGCTTCTCTCGTGTTAATAATGTGGATATGGTTGCTAAGTATCTAATTAATAAGATAAATACATATACCCATGAGCAATTACTTAGAGTTTCTGAAAAAGTCCTGGCCAATGCAATGCAAGCGCTTGCTAGTTTTTACAACCACCCTGAGCCATATGTAAAATTGGCCCAAGTAATTACAGCCAAAAGGACTAAATCCACCGGTTTTAATAATGACAAAGTCATATATAGCAGTGTGATTAAACGATTATTGGAAAGGGTAACAATTATATCTAACCTAGGGCGTAATGAATGAACCATTGGGTGATTGTATACTATACAATGTATGGCAATAATGATCATTTAGCAACTAATAAAACTAGTCAATACATAATTAAGAATTATGCGGCTATACATCATCAAAACAGTCCATATCCTGGTCCCAGACATTTGCCTTGTCTCCTGCTGTTGGCGAGGTACAAACATTTTCACATGATTTGATTGGTAGCACTGAAGATTCTGGAACGTGAGTGGGAGAATCCTTTTTTGGCGTAAACTCCTCCCAAGGTTCATCAAAATCATCCCAGGTATCAAATTTCTGACTTGATTTGACGTTATCCGTGTGTTCAGCATTGTAACTACAATTGTTAAATTCGAAAGCCTTGGATTCAATTAGTGTGGATGGTAGATCTAAATGCACTATGTCTAGGGCGTTTATGTATACAATTTCGATTTTATTCGGAAGCGGTGGCTCAATTCTATCCCTAGACATGTTGATCATTTTTTTCAATTCTGAACAGGTGGCCCTTAGTTCTTCATTCATTCTGCATTAGATACGTTATTATATTGTAAATAAACACTGATATATACCAATACAAAAAATACATTGCAAAATCTTATATTAATATATATGAATGTACAAGAATACACGGATAAATACAGAGACGCGTGGGTTTCTGTTGTGAAAAAAATGTGAATATATATTATGGCTAGAAACGGAATATTATACAAAATTCTCCATTTTCAATATAATTAGAGCTTACGTAGCAATCTCATTGTACTTTTCTCGCTCCGCTTCCATTTGTGATTTCATCGTTTCAACCTGTGCTGCCAATGAAGTTAATCTTTTATCCATAAGCAATTCCGCTTCGGAGTTTAGTAGTGCTCTCCCGTTATCCTTCTGCGAACTATTTAATATTTCTATGGCAAATTTTTCTGCCACCTTAATAGCCCTGGCTTCCCTTTCAAGCAATAATTGATAAAATTTATCATCACTAGCATCATATAGGTTATTATATTTTTGTTGGCCATCAGAAGACATCCTAAGGATGGGTGAGGATCTCAATTTTGTCGCGGAACGGCTGAGGATACTACTAGACATTTCCGACAAATCCCCCAGCATATCTTTTATGTTACCAGTAAAATCGCCAAATTTGTCGATTTTATTTGGTCTAGCAGTATCTAATCGCTGTAAATCATCGCTGTTTGTGGAAGATATTGATTTGATCGCCGAGTGATCAGTCTCCATGTTGAATCGGGTCGACATTTTTTGTAAGTTCGCTAATTTATTTTGCATATCCATAACACTGGCCTTGGCAAATGCCAACTCACTTTCCAAACTCTTATCTCTCATAGTGTCCTTTTTGTACAGTTTGATTGCCAATCCAGAGATTATCTCCGATTTTGATTCCACCAATTCTACATACAAATCAACTTACCCTTATAATACACCAATTCCTTAGTCAATTGTGAGATATTTGCGCGATTTATTGTATCCTTAGCTCGTAATTCATCACACTCTGCCTCAAGCTCCACAACCTTTTTTTTGAAATTAAATAAACGCTGTTCCAGATCCTGTTTTAGATTGATAGATTGCGATAGTTGAGAGATAGTGTCATTGTCTATTTCAATTTGTTTAGTAAGTTGCTCCAGTGCTTCCTCATTCTGGCGCAAGATGTCGGATAGCTTAGATACTGTGGCCACGCCGTATTTGCGAAGTAGACGTAAGCAAACACCTGAATCCCTGTTTTGTGATTTTAATGCCTTAAAAGATTGGGCATCATCGGCAAGAATTACATCTACTAGGCCCTTTAAAAAATTCATCCTGACCCCAGCTACCCCTTCGGTACAAAGCTACACAACAAAGCTGTGACGCAATGTATGACTGCTCCACAAATTGTCAATTTTTGACATCTAATCTATAATCTTATAACTAATATTTAAAATTCATCTATTTTCAATTATTTTTTCCATATAATTTGTCACAAATTCTCTGTTGCACATTTGTCTTTGAGTTTAGTATCCATTTTTATTCTTAAATATCCTATCATTAATATTTGGTTGCAACTTCTACATTTAATCATTTATTTTACTATATCACATATAGTAACAATCTTAGTAATATTTTATTCTTCTATTTATACATTTTCCACCATCCCTATAATAGTATTTAAAGATTGGTGTATTATGTGTCTTAGTTTACAATAATCTCCACAAATGAATGGGTTTGCAAGTTTTAACACATATTCTTCGATTGCCCATTTACCAACTGTATATCTAATCGTTATTCCATTCTTGATATACAAAGGACCGGATTCCATGGAATCACGATTCGACTAGTAATAATAATGGGAATCGCATAATTTTAGTGATGTTTAATAATTCTAAAAATCAAATGTACTGTTTTTACAATATGAAAGCTGCTCAGCGACGAATTCTCTAATCTTAGGGGCAAAATGACATCTCAACGCCGCAATATGCCAGTGACAAGTCTCGAATTTGCCTGTACTAAATAACATCAAGCTTACCCGGAAATCACCATTCCCTGTTCATCAAATAAGTCCTTTAACATGGGAAACTTTTTAACCAGATTAAATACCATAGTCAGCAAGATTTTAGCATTGGTCGTGTCGCATAACATAGTAAAGCATAATAGTTTAGATACCAACTGAGCTATGCGCTGTATGTCGCAAGATGGGTTGATAAAGTATCCCAAATGGTCCATAACCACACATAGTGTTTTTATCAGTTTGTCTTTGCATCCATTTGATTCAATAGAAATTTCAGTGGTAAACGATTTATCATTATTTTTGCCCGAAGGCATATCTGTCAGATTAATTTTATCTATTAAACTGTCAAAGATCCAAGAAATATCCGCCTGAATGTTGCGTAAACTTACTTTCATGAGCGAAGATTGCGAATATTTCATAATTTTCATTGCACAATCCAATGAAGTTAAAGTTACAAGTGGGCAAACTTGTCTGTCCTGGTAACATATAATTTGATTTAAAATATCCTTTTGTATATCCAAATTTAAAAATTGGATAAAAACACACAAACCATTGAGGCAAGTAATCAATAATTCACAAGATTTCACTCGAGGGTTTTTTAAAATCTTAAAGTAAAGCGCCAGTACTTGCTCTAAAATAACCTTTTTATATTTGGCTACCACATCTGGGGTTTCATTTACCGCTGCATATCTCAGTTTCTCTCTTATATCCTTGGATACTTTATGGAATTGAAACTGGAAATATGCGTTAGCCGAAAACTATATGAAGTTAGTATTACCTCCCTGTCCCTTATATTTGTTAAAGGGATTAGCGATATCAATTGAGGGTTAAATGAATATTTATGTAACCCATTAATCAATTTTATCACCCTAGCACAATCACTCATTGATCCAAGTTGAAATATGCTCTTAACAACTTCCAAATTATCACCAATAGCCCTAGTTACTTCATCGGATTGCTGTTTATAAGTACTTTGGCTACAACAAGTTAAACATAAAGATAAAATGGTGTCATTTGGTGTTCTAAAGTCAGAAGCTACGAGTTTTGCTACTAGTAATCCCACTAGTACAGGGTTGCTAGTCAATTTGCTTGCCAAAATCTTGCTAAACTCGTCCAATGCCTTCTTAGCTCTAAGGGATTCCTCATCAGCACCGCTGGTTGACAGGCAGGAAAGTAGTATACCAATGGATTTAATGGCCAGATTGGCTGCTATAGATTTGGTTTGGTCACTACCTCCACCCCTTTTACGTGCGATGTGGAAGAGTGGTTCAATGTAATTGTCACATTTATCCGGCTCATTTATGGCCTTATTGGACAATCCAGCTATAGCACATCTGTAGGAACTAATATCAATGAGTGATCCTACATCCAATGTCTCAATTTGTCCTACTTTCTGCTGTGAGCCTTGTTTTCCGGGCCTACGCTTACTTTGTTTCTTTAGTGCTATTTTGGATACTACATTTATATTGAGTGAATTCAATTTACGCCTGCTCCTGCATTTATTTTTATCGCCTTTCCTAATTCTGGATTTGTATTTTTTAGCAGGTCTCATACACTCAGCACTACAAGTCACACAACATGCATGGCAACCATATCCATATAACAAGTGCATATGTTCTCTTAAATATGAATAACTAAGTATGTAAACTTTTTATATAGATAAAAGGTGTCTTACTAACCACTAGAGTGTCCAATTACGCAACTACGGAAGTTATAATGGGTGGAAATGTCCCAGCGAAACTATTAAAAATATAAATTAAATGCCATTTAATTTAATATCTTGATTGTTAGATAATGTCAGATTCGTGGCGCAAATATTCTCCTATATCTGCTTGGTGAAAAACAGCAATGTCCTCGGGATTGGACTTTTCCAAACTTTCAGAGCTCTTGCTAGTAACCCCAAACCCGATCGGCAAGTTATTTATTTCAGTAAATATAACAACTCCACTATTAGCTGGCATGGAGCTAGAACATCTACCAATATGCCTCTTCAACACGTGGTTACCATAGAGAAATGATTGGTCGCCAGATTTTAACCATACTTTGTTGGTAGAATAGTGGGCTAGCAGCTGGATGGCTGTTATTGTGAGTTTAAACTGCCTACTCTTGGTAAATTTGCCGATGCAAACTCCAGCACTCACCTAAATAAATAGTCTGTCTACTAGATTCTTATTTCCAATTGTCGATAGATGTTTTAGAATAACTTTACTAAGTCACAGGGTGCCTACTTTACGTAGTAAACGCGTTCCTTGTGTAATCGCAAAAAGTGTTCTCCCTCCATGAGCCGAGGCAAGTTACCACCCACACTGTATTAGCGAAAATTTACTATTTGGCCAGTTTTTCAAACACTAAATGCGTCTCCTCATCGTTCAGTGGCCGCATAACAAGACTACACCTACCCCAGTATTAGAGTAACAGGCCAATTGCAATCACGACGCCCATTATTGAACTGGAAAGTCGCCTGATATGTGCAACTGGTCTAAAAAACTACTAAATTTATCTAAAAATCAAAAGACAATACAATTCGCTCAAATAGCGCATCCAATGGTAACCGCTAAAACAGCCACTGGCAGGCCTATATTCGCCAAACCATGCGTATCCGCATATATAAATAAACTAATGTAGTTTTAAATCAGTCAATTCCATTAGTAATTACAGTCCTAAGCAGTTAAGTCGATAAATGGTAGTAATAGTGTAACACAGAGGGTTTCAAATATATACTGAAGTGAATTAGCGGAAATGTTGGCAAATAGAATCACTGTTTGACTATTTGACCGTCTACTATTAAAGATTGTGCCCTATTTGTCTTGTTCCCGTGTCTACTCAACAGACGGGGTCTCTGCGCAGCGATTTCTGAATTAACCAATACCTACCCTTAGCAATGTAATTCCTCAGCGACTGCCTGATGAATCCCAGACTTGCTGAACTTGCCTTCCACCTAAATAATGTATCTACAGACCTCTTGGGTGGCTGGAGCTGTATGTCCACCTGCGGTACCGTACCTTCCTCGAAAAAGTGATCGGCCTCCCTCCCATGAATCAAAGTGATATTCGTAGGCAGGAAGAAGGCTAGAACAAATAAGTAAAGGGGCACGAATAGAATTTTTAGGCGTCCGATGGTGAAAAGGACCGATGCGACATCGATTAAGGTATGCACACAGGTGCGTGATGTCGCGCCGTAAGTGCGCTGAGTCATTACACCTCAACTACACAGAGCTGAACAAAGAGGTTTCCGTAACAAATAGTAGACAGCCAGAACAGGTAGAGGACGAACCCAATATGGATAAAGCTGTAGGAGGCGTGCGCCCACAATTACCGATGGACCCCGGCCACAAAGACGATACAATCTCGTCGTGCAATCCTAATGACCCGTGCGAAAGTCGTTACAAAAATAACGCGCTGCCAGGAACGAGAAACCTCTCCGACTGTAAAATTAACACTGCAATACCAATAGGCCAACAGGTGAGCAGGCAATCAATATGGGGAAGCCAGTGGCCTAACCATACCATATCCATAAATGTGCGTTGCCTATGCACTAAAAAAAATTGTATACGTATACCATGCCACTTTTCAATGTCAATTAATGTAGAATGATAATATGACTAGTTATGTCTATTCTAGCGCTGACAGCCTCTACTGCAAGGACCTCATAGGTTTGGCGCAACTAAACCACTTGCCATCACTGCAAGAAACACAACTCAAAAACACTTCTACTGATTCCATCAGCACTGTAGACTCTCAGCTGGCTGTTCCGGCTGTACTGGGGCCTAAGAGAAAGAATCGTCAAAATGTCCAGAACAACGCGCCACCAGCGACTGCCACCAATACAAAAACCTCGTATGCCAACGGGTCAGCCAGCCCAGCGTCTGTGCCCGGGAATAGCCGCGTTAACTGTAACTCCTCAGGCGGATATCCTGGTGTGAGCTGGAACCGCAGGATGGGCGCATGGCTGAGCTTTTACTATGATAACTATTGTCGCCGCAGCCGTACATTCCATCCCAAACACTTCAACATGGACGTGGAGGCGGCTAGGCTTGCTGCGGTAAGCTTTATCAAAACCGTTGAGGGAAACCCCAGGTCCAAAAGAATCAGACGTGCCGAGAAAGGCATCAGGCCAAAGTCCACCGCCCTGGTCTCCAAGTCGCAATATATTAGTGCTGATTTGGCACATGCATCTACTCCTAAAAGCCCTAATTGTCGGTCCATGGCCGGGGTAGATTTGGCAGCCGTAGCTCCCACCGCAACCGCAGCTAGGGGATGGAGCCCCTACTATGTAGTTCCTAATGAAGACTACTACGCGGGCGAAAACTATTGGAAATCAATTGCAATGTTGGATACTTACTCACTTCCCGAACAGCTTTGCGGATATACCCCCAATAGTCCTATGATGGGCTTTGTGCTTCCTTCCACAGGGTACATGAATTACGACAACAGCTACTACGCCCACCATCCTCTTCCTCATTCATGCCCAAAAGCTCAAAATTTAAGTGCGGCTGCCAGCCCAAGTAAGGACTATGACTATGGTACACAACCTCAGTATGTGCCACATGTGGAAGCTGTGCCTGCGAATAATGTATACACCAGTGATCAGCACCCCGACCTGAATAGTCTTTTTTACTTGAATCCAGTTAAATGCAGTCAGCCGGCTGCGAATTCTGCCGGCTTTTACATTGATCAGTAGTTCAATCGCTTCAAGCCTATTCAAACACGCGTTTGTGATACTGCCGAATCTAGTTTTGAATTTTCGCCAAGATTAAAGCTAAAGGGGCTTAAATCTAATGCGCTGAATCCGTGCATCACATCAGTAACTTTTTGATTATACCACATCTATATGTGGTTTTGTGCTATTTGCTAATTTTAGTTATAGTTTTATAGCGTATTGTCCATACTAATCCAAATTACATACTTTTGCGGACGCGAATTAGATTAACAGACGTACTTCACTTGTATTCGACGATCAAATTGTGCCTGAACATTATGATGCACGTTATTCTGGCTCGTAATTTTGCTCTTTTGCATTTCTCTCTAGAATTTGCTAGATTCCATCTCCATAATTGTACATACCTCACACATTGTGTATATTCTCAAGTAATAACTAATCGCACCCCATCTGAATGTATGTATATGGGCTGTGCTGTGTGTCAAAAATTGATTTATATGGTGATGTTACTGAGGAGTCCACTCAAAGGGCTGGAATGGCTGCGCCTCCTGTTCAACAGCATGTTCCGTGCTGTCTGCTGTTATGATAGTCCTAGTATCAACAACATTCGGAGGCTCTGATGGCCTGAATCAGCTGTTTTACACAAACAAATAAATGAAGCATAGTCTACCTGAAATCTATGAGCAAAACGATTCCAGAGGTGCGCTGTGAAAAAATAGGATAGTATCGATCGGGCACATGCGTTATAGACTGGGACTGAGAGGGAAGCATCCTACATGGGTTCTCCAATATTGTCTAATTCAGAGTCGATATTACCAAATTCTTGTCTCCTGTGCACTTTTTTATGGGATGGGTGTCGATGCGGATATCCTGACTTGCAATGGAATCGCATGCATCACTCACGCTCGCAATGTCTAAATTAATTAATGAATACCGCCCATTGTGGCCGCAATGCTTGATATTTCTGCCTTAATAGACTTTAAGTCACTAGTCACAGATACTGCATCCAGTTCCTTATCGGCCTCCATAGAATCCGCTATCTCGTCGTTTCCAATAGTATGCCTGGTGAAGAGATTGGAACGCCAATTCTTCTTGGCAACACTTAGAACCGCCGTAACTGTTTCCTTGTCGTTGTCACTGGTGGATTTTATGCAAGGGGCGGGATAGGAAAAGGACTCCTTAGCTGCCCTACATTCGAAGGTGTAGTCCACCGGGATCTGGAAGTTAGAATTCACTCCAATAAACGCAGTAGGCTGAAAGGCCAAAGAGATAAAGTGGATCATAGGGTACCAATTCCAGTATTGGCTGAAAAGGCAAAACCCTGCCACCGCTTCCTGTCTCAAGTTGTTTTGGGACGTATACATACTGGCCATCACATTCCGTCCCTAAATTAGTAATTCCACAAAGCTAATTAGTTATGAACATTGAAAAAACTAATAATAAATGATCATGCGAACGATTATTTATTCAGTAATAATATTTTTTGTAGTTCATACCCCCGCCTCCAACAACCCCATCCCAATAAGTGCCCCAAACCTAGCCATAACATCTTGATGCTTATCAGATATGATATTTTTCAGCATGGAACGCGTTGAAGCAGCGTCTTCTCCCGGCGCTTGTTGCATTAGAAGGCCCAACCCAATGAAAGCGCCTATGTTAATCAGATAAATTTTATAAATGGGAACATTTTTAAAATAACACCAAACAACGCAAAAACTCAAGCTAATAAACTTTGTATTTAATTTTATGGCCAAATTGTAGTAAATTGGATAATTTAGGTGATTTTGTACGCGTAATATATGTGTATTTTATGTATAATAATATAGAATAGTTCAAAATAAAAGCATGCTGATATATACCTTGTCTCACAAAATCAGTATTATCGGTTGCTAAATGATTAAGTATCTTAAGCGCATCTGGGTTTGCCGAAGCTGGACATCCCATGCCCAGCGCCAGCGCCGCGCCATATCTCACATGCGGATTGTAGCTGTGAGAGAGTAGTCTAACCATTTCCGGCAGTCGTTTTTGCGAATTACTAAGGACAAATGCCAAGCATATGACCGCTGATCTTCTTACATTGTCAGATACGTCGGATACTGCATGGTGCAGTAATTTATTAACTGCGAAGCTGATACTGGTGCTGCAATAAGCGAGGCCTATCATGTACATACCTCCCATGCGGATAATGTCATCTTTGTCCTCGCAAAGCTTTGTTATATATGCGTCTGCCTGTATTAGCGCACGATCAAACTGAATAATGCACGTTTGTAACCATAACGCCATCAACAATCATTTCATATATGAAAATGGAGTAATCAGTAGTCAATATTGTAAACTGACGCAAGCGCAAAGTTAACAAATATTGAATGTAGTGCCAAGAGTGATTTATAAATTATTTCATAGGGATAGGACTATGGTCGCAATCAGGGGCTAATGATTTGGCAACATTCGTCAGAGTAGTCCATGAAATAAAAGTTGTATAAATATGCAAAGTTTATATCGACTGATTGTGAGGAATTTCGACGCATATGTTTATTTTCCTCCTCAAGACGCTATTCTGTCATAAACAGCTTGTCTTAGGTCTTATCATGCTAATCAGTGTGTATAAACTTGACAATTAATAGAGAAACTTTATCACACATATGTAAATCTGTCAACACGTGAGGATTAGAAGGCGTGTGTATGATGTGAAAGTATGTAAATGTGTAAGATTGACGTACAAATTCTTCCCTACGATAGTGAACCAACGCCAAGGCGATAGCGCATCCCTCTATTATCTTATCATGTTGCGTGTCGTGGGCATATTCTAATAGATCATCAGAGACGTCTTCAAGGCCGGAACCTGGATTATTTTTAAAGGTAAATGCGAGTATGTACGATATATATATATATATAGAATACAATTCACAGCTGGTTACCTATCATTAGTAGACCAATGGATATAGCAGCCGCTTGCCCCGTAACTGCGGCATCAGTAAACAAAATAGACTTGAAAACCTGGTAAATATCCATGTCGCATGTACCCAAGCACACTAATCCAAGGCCCAAACAGGCTCCGTGATGATTAGATTCATCCGCACCCGTTATGTTTAATTGCCCCAAGAGGAGCTGCTTCGCACTCTCATTGTAGTGGTTCGCGTGTATCAATCCTAAATAATCATTTCTATCCGATTAAATGCACATAATGAAGTGGTGCCTACCTAATGCAAATAGGGCCCCCCCTTCACTGTAAGGCTGAGTGTCTGATCCATTGGGAAGATAGGCGCCCAAGATCTTCTGGTTTTCCGTGGTAAAGCCCTTATGTATCACGCCAATTGAAGCAGTGGCGGAGAACTTCGCCCAATTCTTCGCCTTGCCCATCCATTCTATGTTATTTCTAATGAATATGTCACTGGCAGTACCAGCTTGGGCTAGAGCTTGGGTGGTAATCATTGCGTTGTGGAGTATACTGTTACGGTACTCAACATTTTGCTTCAACTCTTCCAGCTGTAGCAAGTCAGTGTTATTGGTACGATGTAAGAATTGCAGATAAATTTGCGTGGTGACCGTTCCAGAGAGAATAGACTTGAATTTCAGGTGGTCAAAAGAGTCCAGTTCTTGGAGCAGTGATTTTAGGAATTTTTGATCCCCTATATCCACTAAATCAAAAGCCAATTGATAAGCAATCAGATCATTCTCAGATATATTGTACTCGTCACAGGCGGTAGATAACAGCTTCACCAACAGGCTGGCAACTCCCTTCGAGTCACCCAAGTTGTAAAGGCAGAGGATGTATTGTTTATAGTTTTGGGGAGATAAATTTTTTGAATACTCATGGGCTAAAATTTGGTACAATGAGATGCAAAACTTCTTATTGGTAATCATTTTAATACTTTCAAAACAATACTCAAGTGCGTGGTCTTTTTTGACGATCTCCTCAATCTTGTCCGCGCGACGCGCCTCAATTGCTATGCCTAATGCATGATTGTAGTTATTGTTAGAGACACATTGGTCAATTACGTTTTCAACAAACTTCTCCAGCCGTGGATCAATCTCTATCTTTGCCCCTCCATGTGCGTCACAGTTACTCTTTCTCGCCGTCGTATATTCATCAATGCACTTCCCTGTGTTAATTAGTCAAATAATTTTATATGTGCATATCCATGTAGTGAATATGCACATAGTATAGTAGTTATAGTCCTGCCCACCTGTTATTGTATCGGAGTAGAGCGAGCGCTCATTGGAATCAAAGAGATTGCCAGCGGCCAAGGCGTACTTTACCGCCATTGGATAATCCTGCAAGATCAGATATATTTTACTAGCAACCAATGATGCCATCTGGCGCGCGGGAAAATTGGAATCCTTCTCCAGCCGACAACTGAATATCGAGCCACTTACATGTCTTGCAGGTACTGCGAGGCTAAGGGCCAAGAAGTTGATATGGAACGATTAAGGCGCTCTAAGCCCTCGATTACGAGCTCCACTTGGGGCTCTTTGAGCATTTCGGCTACCCCTAGCATTTTGCGGCACAAACGGACTCACCACACACTACCACCCCTACATCCAGCATTCATATCACCCAAGTCAAGCCGCAATGCCTGTCGTTGTGTTATCTAAGCTAATGTGTAACAATGCAGCACTAGATATGTCTATAATCTACACTGATTACATATAACATGTATAACAAATATGGCAATTCATTGGATGGTTTCCAAACGAAAGTCATCTTTAGTATAGAGATACGCCGCAAATGTATCAGATGGTATTAACAAAATACGATCGTGGCGGAGTGGGAGGGCGCAGTTCTGCCATCCTCATGTCCCTAAGTTATAACGTTATTACCATGCACCAAAGGCCTTGACCTTGACGTCGGCGTTGTGGGGGTATATTAGCTTTGGCACTATGGTCAAATCGCGGCGTACGAATAAAAGTGCGCCAGCGTTTTTATGGTGGTTACAATAATTTGTGGCAGAGAACAACGTAATCAGTTTGCCCCCGGCAAAACGTTCAAAACCGTCCATTACACACTCATGTGCCCTGAGTAATCGGTGCGCTACCTGATTATCATTTGGAGGTTATTGTCTTTTAGAAACTCCTCTACTCTATCTGGGCCAAATTTGACGATGTATCCTAGTCCTTCGGGGTCTCTAACGTCATTCACCATGGTGCCAAGGATGTTATCGGAATCGGTAGGATCGGACCAGAGTAGATCCATAACAATTTGGTCCTATATAACCATGCGCTATAATATAAGTACATGGTGAAAATCCATATGAGGTTAAAATCTTTGCCCTGTTAACATGCATAAACCAATCAATCACTCATTGGAGTGATTGATTGATTGATTTTTTGCGTTAAGGAATTTTAATATTTCTATGAAAAAATTTAATTTCATAATATAATGTGGGCTACTAACCTTTTCCGTTTGGGGAATGGCTGCTACTTCCAGGGGCCTGGGAAGGTTTGCGATATCCTGTACTGATTTAATGCTCTTCCCAATGCCCCCGTGCACGGCTAAAATCTTATTATCAATTATAGATCCAACAGGTAACCATTCAAACACCCTGTTAATACTGTTCCATATAGAATCTGGTTTGTTTGGATCCTCGTGCAATCTCTTCCTACACTCATCTTGAAAGCCGTATATGGAATTAATTGCTGCATCTTCGTGGTTGCCACGAAGCAAATGTATCTGATTGGGATACTTGCACTAAATGACACGTTAAGGGTACCTTGAGTGCGAATAATAGTGCTATAACTTCTAGAGAATTAGAGCCCCTATCCACATAGTCTCCCAGAAATAAATAGTCATTGGAGTCCAAGTCGCCCACACCGCCAAAAACATCCGAAATGTCTTCTTCGACGGGGCATTTGTATAGGCGGAAAAGGCGCATTAGGTCGTAGTATTGGCCATGAATATCTCCGTACACTAAATTAGCAATTTTTATGAATGTGCATCTTTATTTATTTATCTAGAAATAATTACACTCAGAACTTCCGAAATAACTGTAAATTTTGATCTATTTGGTACATAAACTTTGAGAAATAACTGATAATCAATTATAAAGATTTTAATCATATTATGGAATACATTGGTTCGCTAATATAAACTATTAAATTAACACATAATTAATTATATTGACATATAATGATACGATATTCAACAATAAATGCGATATGAATTGTGTCTGAATGCGGGCATGTTAATACAAAGATTAAATTTTCTAAAAGCGCAGTATGTGGTACACATGTGCAAAACAATAATATTATCAATAGGGTAAATCACACATCACTTATACAATCGTATGTTTTAAAATAAAAATTTTGGGGTTGAAAAACAAAATGAAAATAGCATAGAATCTTTATTTTCTGCTATAATACGTACCCTTAACTGGCGCCCTAAGTTCTAACACCATCGGATCATTCTGAACCAACTGCAGCGTTTTTTTGCACAACTCTGAGAGATCTGACCAAGAAACGAGGAACATTGTATCTCTATCGTGAATGCTCTTCATATCCTCCATCGTAACGTTCGGCTTTAGCAGAGTTTGTAGTACATAATCGTAAACCGAGTTGGTTAGCACAGGGGCCTTGGTCATAAGCTTATTGGCCAACAGCTTGTCGATCTTCCTCCCCTCATCCTCAAGTCGGTCGATTGAAATCTACTTTAACTAGTTATTACCTTGCGAACCATCTTGGAAAAGTCAAATTCCGACTCCTTAACAGCGTGAGCATGCGATGCCAGTTTTATCTACTTGGTTTTTATCTTACGTCCGATTTTTTATCGTCTGCCACAACATTAATTGTGGGAGCGTCTTTTGGTTTAATGGATATGGCCATTGTGGACCTAACTACTTGATCCAACGTAGGACTAGATTGTTCTAGGTCCACCTTGTAGGTGAAGGAGCAATCTAAGGCCGTAAGCTCGCCAATTGGCCTTTGCTGAGTCTGATTAGTGAAACCGCCAAATATGTATACTATAGACTTATACAAACATGCTCCGTGGCGGAACTAAATTATACAGTATCTTACTCTGTAAATTGGAGATAATTTCTTCCAATCAATAGTCTCAGTATCGTAAACGGCGCATGGTAGGACTCTAGATAAACTACAAGCTTACAATGTGCAGTCATTATCATTTCTTCCCCCTATTATGACCATATTGGTGCCAATGAAAATGGCAGAATGCTGGTATCTGGCATCGGGTATGTATCCGCTTCTTGAAGGTCCCTCAACCCAATCCCATTTGCCATTCCTATGCTGCCTAAGTCCCCATATGTCATTTAATGATTTGCTATCACTGGATCGTCCGCCAAAAATCACCATCATCCCCATGGCGGGGCCTAATCGGCATACCTACATAACTCAACGTTCCGCGGCAGAGTAATTTAGTACGAATGTTATAATAAATGATCAAAATATGTCATAAATAGAAGCAGAAATAGTTTATTGTAATTAAAATTGACTATACAGGTGTGTGATACATATAGATTTTAAATACAATAAATATAATTAAATCTGTATGTAATAGCAAATTGGTAAGTGAAAAAAATCAATATAATTAGAAATAATAAAATCACACAACCAAGAGACCTATTGGACAAAATTAATAGATTGTGTAATTCTGAAACAAAATAAACGTGCTTGCAAAACATTTACATGACAATCACAATTGCAATAAAACTTCAAATAATGGAGTATTTAAAAAACAATTTTTGTTTATAATGACAAATTTGGAAAATATTTTATTAAAATAATCGAGTTTAAAAATAATTGCGAACTAAAACAAATTAAATAATCCATATCACATAATATGTATACTGTTAATCATAAACGCAACAAATGTATAAATATAAAAGGCATTTCCATCCATTTTCCTTAACATATTGGTAAATAAGCTTACATCTGCAGAGTGATAAACTCTCTTCTCGGGCCTCTTTGCCCCGGGTTCGAGGTTTACTTGAATCCAAGTGAAGGGTGACCTCTCCACATCCATAAACCACACGTCGTTGGTATTCTTTTGTCCATCATTACCGCCAAAAAGTATAATATTTGGTCTAATATACACCAGTACATGGCCATATCTCCTCCCAGGTGTCCCACCTGTAATAGGGACGACCATCCATTGCGCATTGGTAGGGTCTTTGCTCAGATCCAACAGGTATAGCTGTGTAAGTGTTTGAATGTAATTGAATTTAATTAGGTTAGATAATTTACCTCATCAGATGATAATGAACCGCCCCCGGTGGCTCCTCCGTAAATAACTAGCTGTTTAGTGTCAACGCACGCCGCGGCATGAGCAGCGCGGGCTGATGGCGGATTCTCTGATACAAGTTTAGTCCAAGTGCAAATATTAGTGTCATAAATGTATGTTTCGTTAGTAATTATGTAACGCCCAGTGTCTGTGTTAGATAATAGTTCAAAGTTTCATGGTAACACGGATTTTAATTACACAACTTCTGGTTGTAATTAAAATTTGTAAAATGAAGAGTAAAACGCACCCCCAATTGCACCACCAAACAAAAGCAATTTTCCCCCGCCGACGCTAGTAAAAGTGTGCCCAAATCTGGGTGAAGGTACATGGCCCTGCTGGGAAGGTTTGCCCAAGGGCAGAATATCCATCTCAGCACAACTATATTGTGTGGCAATGGCCACAGCACTCTTGTCGATCATTCAACATAATATATCAATACTTCCCCTTTTGGCATTAATAACCCCAAAAATTGCATATTCGACCTACATGCCAAGTGATATGACCAATGTGCCTAGCACTGTACCCATTTATTATTACGGGTAATGATGTACACACTCAGATTCCTCAACAACGCCTTCTACAACATGCATAAGATTACTTCAGTAGCACGAAATTTATGTAGAGCGGGAATATTAAACTAGAGTGCCCCCAAAACTTGATTGTAAATATAACAAACGCTAGTTATGGCGATCCGCCAATAAGTAAAAATTCACTAACCCAGATGTCACAAGCAGTATAAAGTGCAACAAGAGATTGTGTGTTGTAAGCGATAGGTCAAATAGATTAATTCTGGGGATTACGTGAGGAAACCTTTCAAACATTTAACTGTGGAGTTTGAGTGTGTAGCCATGGAATCCGTTAGAACGTTGTTCGATGGCAACAAATTCCACCCAGGAATTACCAGGAATTACTTAATTTTGGAAAGGGATTTTGACGGGCAATCGCCAGATTATAGCGTGATAAATTCTATAAACTTCTTGCTCAAATATCGCAAATACCCTTATCTTGTTTGGAATGGCAAGGATTGGGTTGGTGAAAGTAAATATTAGACCATGTAGATGGTAATTGGCATGATGAAAAGGCTACCACTCTAGTTAATTACGAACAATTGACTTTTTCTGGCTATTCAGTCTTTCTGAACTATGTGGCAATTTGTAATAATGTGACTAATTGTTATGAGATGGATGACATTTATGCTGCTTATTCAGAATGCGAAACCAGCGACTGCTCATTTTTCACTATCAGTAAATCATATCTTGTTATTTAGGCTTCGAGAATCAATTGTCTATTAGTACTAAGAGGACGTGGTATGTCACCTATCTATTTATGTGATATGTAAATTAGATAATTCTTGTGATTATTTAATTTGTTATTGTGACTAATTTAGGCTCTGTAGGGGGTAATTTTGTGATAATTAAGATGGCCAACTATCGTGCCCCTAAAGGGACACCTAGCCGCTGTAAAATGCTCAGCTTTTGATTCAAACAATATAAACACGCATATCGCAAACAACAACACTTTTATGTAGAAAAATTAATTTAGTATAATTTTTAAACCATCGTATTAGTATTTTGCCAAATTGATTAGTGTATGTTATCTATGTGCCGTCCATTGACCATATATATTTCTGGATATGTAAGACTTTAAGTAACAGTTCTAAATATTATTAAGAACAATAGTTTTCTCCCACAAAACCCTAGAAATATGCATGGAATTAAGTGTATGTTCTCATACTAATCATTAAACCTGACATAACTCAAAAGAACTGACAAAGATTTGACAGCAACCAATCAACGCAATTTTTTTGCAATGGGAATCGATTAATCAATAATAATCGCGGATATCAGAACGAGAGTAGATAAATTAATTGAATGAGTTCACAGCCATAATCACTGCCTCACATCTCAGTTGATTAAACAAATAAATTAATACGCTAAAGTTCAGGCTTCGGTTCCAACACAGTGATACTGTCTGGTATAATAGCCTTGGGACCGCGCTTCCCTTCCGGATCATGAGGAAGCATGATTTTTACTTTAACGCCTAAAACTCCTTGCCTCAATTGCACAGACCTTGTAGCAGAGTTGATGTATTGCTTGGACGGCTCCCCCGTAGAGATTAAGTATCCGTCCTTGAATTTCATGCTTTTCGCACGTTGGGCACGCAACTTTCCAGATATAATAATCTCACATCCATTGGCACCAGATTCCATAATATGTCTAAGGACACCATATGCAGCTCTTCTAACAGCTAATCCCTTAAGCAATTTGTATCTCAAAGATTCTGCTTGTGCCATAGCACATAACCCACGATGTTCAATACGCTCAGCGTATAGCTCAACTGAATCTGGAGCGAATCCGAATCGTTTTTGCACAAGTGATGTAAGCTCCCTAATTCTCCTCCCCTTTTCTCCTAAAACCTCCCTAGTTCTAGTGGCTCTGATGATAACTTCAGTTCTAAAATTAACCTCATCAACTTACTTGACAGGAGTTGCTCTAACTTCCACGCCGGAGTAGCCATCTTCCGCAAGTGATCTTGACAGAAATTCATTCAGTTCGGCATGGAAAATTCCGTCGTTTATAAATTTGCATTTCTTGGATATCTGTGCGTTACTCATGCCGACGGTAGCAATAGTTACACTAAGTGGGGCCTTGTATACGAATACTGTCTACTCATAGTTTTCTACATGTATACTGCTAACTAAGACAGAGCTGCTAAGTATCTAGTTTTTATGTGTCAATATGTAACAATTTATGGGAGTAATAATGAATGAATAAAATTCCTACTTTATCGTCTAAAATTATGTCATACAGATTTTCAAACTATGATCTGGATACTCATTTATATTCCCTAGCTAATTAGGTTTAATGTGTTTTCCAGACAAATCTTCGTGTGTTACTTAGTGGTAGTACATTAGATTTATGTAGATCTATAATTGTCCACCATGTACTATACCTGAATTAATGTAAGCCACAATGGGTTGGTGTATCAAAAAAGAAGCTGAATTGCAGCAAGAAGCAGGCAACAAAAAGCAAGATGAATGTGTAGATGAAAAGGTTGTTAATGGTGACGAATGCAATTGTGAGTTAAATGAAACTGCCGTTAGAGATGAACAGGAATATCCAAAGTTCAATTCAATTTGGGTCAATCCATGGCAAAGAATAGAGCCTAGGGAAAAATTGTAATCACTAATTCATATAGTTTGAGATATTGCCTTGTGTTAGGAATTTTCCCATTTACCTTCATAGGGTGTATCGTCGGTAATATAACTAGATAATTTAGGTGCAATTTATGGGACATTTATTAGACGCAAGCGACGACAAATTCATGATAAAGTAATACAATTTTTTATTTAGTTACACCGCGCAAATCTCGTGGCATGTATACTTTACATGTTTATTAGTGCAATAATTGCATCACTTATTTTAGCATCTTCACAAAAGGGCAAGATTCCTAAATTGAGGCCGATTCCACAATTTTTACGTTCAGAAGGCAATGAGTTTTCAATAATTTGTATGTAAAATTGTTATATAGCGACCAATGGAGGCTTTAAAAACACCTTGCTCATAATTGAGCAGGGCAAGGGGATTTTGCCGGAGACGATACCAGGTATATATATATATATTGTTGATGATAAATATTTAATTGGATTAATTAATGATAATATAATACACATTGACTTAGATGCGCAAAAATACGGATTCAACGTCACTCATGCTACACTCTTAAAGAAAGAAGATGAATTGATGCGTGATGATTTAGTTTGGGAATCACTAACTAAAGGCTTGAAATTGGATCCAAAAAATACACTCATCACTGCTACAGTAGGTAGATCTAATGCTGAAGATATCAAACATGGGAACGTAAGTAATGTGTTATCCAGTTGGATGAGTGGATGGGGTTATTGCTGGTGAACGAAACTGTTGGTGAGAAGACCGATGATAAATTCATGGTCAAATTTTTGAACAAAAAAATAATGTGCAATGGCAATGAAACTTGGATGTTTTCTACAATTCGCCCAAGCGGCGCACCTAACTATTACATCTCCCGGGTAACTAACAATTTGTGTAACTTAGGACAAAGCATTTGAAGTGTTAAAGACACACATTACTAAAAATAAAGCGCCGCAATTAGTAGGTGAAGCCATAGTTCCAGTCCATGTCGATGCAAATCCCAAAGTCCCTACCCCTGTGGATCAGAACATCTTAGAGGATTTTGTCCAGTCAGTACATTCAATGGACGTTAAACATGATCCCAAAAGTGACATTGTCCAAAAAATATGCTCCATGTCAACTAGTCACGTCATACCATCAACACATTTCACCAAACCATAATAACTCTGAGCGATTGGTCATCACATCAATCACTAGTTATACTGGAGAAATTGTAAAGATATTTTGAAATTTTATATTAGACATATACAAGGTTACCATTTGACAGGACAAAAATCTGTGTAAATTATGAATTTTACTTGGTCTGATGCCTTAATCTTAGTCTTAGGGCATGGAACAGGTAGTAGGTATCGATCAAACATGTTTTCGCCCCTAAATAAAACTGAGTTCTAACCTGCGATATATGGCTATGGATACTAGGTTTTTTGTTTTAAATAGGTGCTTGTATAAAATGTTGAATGTTGGACAGGGGAGATAAGTCTCCTCTTTGGATATTTCACTAATAGATAACAATTGTATTCCATCCCAGTGGTCCGGTGCTATTGCACATTTGCACAAATGTAAAAATACCTGAGGGTACACCGACTTGGAATTAATTTCATAATTGTGCGTTATAAAGTTGTACAGTAGATCATTGAAAAATACACTGCCCCTAGCAAAATCAGAGGAATAAAATTGGGGAGCTGCCAAGATAGAGTTGTCAAAAGCATCCCACTTGAAATCTGATAAGAGCAAAGAGTTTAAAGGGTTTTTGATTTCAGTAAGTATTACCCAATTTAGGGAAGCAGAGTTTCCCCTTAACGATTTGATTTCATTAGTAGAAAGAATCTTGAGTAACCTGCGATGGATGATGATAGAGGTCATATCAATTTCGTAATAATCGTTTCCATGCTGCGGGATGATGATATAATGGTAAGATCTTTGTACGTTAATCCTACATAACTAACATTTTACTTGTCCCATACGGAGTCTAGCGATGCATCCGCGTCGATTAAGAATAAAAAATCTGAAAAATCCAAAAAATCATGACAATCATAGTTCGGTGGCTAAATAACGGTGTGTTTTACTTGCTTGAATATGGATATGACATTGAATCGCCCTGAATATTTTAGGATAGGTAGGAAGTTATCGATCCTACTTATGTCACCAAATGTAATAAGTAGTGGCAATTTTGGATTTTTAAACCTATTGATTGCCTCTTCAACACTAGAAACAGTCATTTCATTTGAAGATCTCAATTTGTGGTAATCAAACCCTATCCGTTCACCGTCTGTTGGTTGTATGTTAACTACAGTGGACTCGGCTTCCACATCTTCAGGCAGTGTATACTGTTTGATGTCCTTCAAAGCACTAGTATCATTAATCGCGCTATTTAGTTCGATATTTAGCAGTGTTTTTCTCGGAGCCATATCGAGTTTTGAGTCCTCAGGATGGGCACCTTCCAAACTAAATGTATCATCAGATCTGGCGGCCACAATGATATAATCATCATCCTTTATCTTGTAGTCTAGTGGATTAAGTATAAAGTATCGATTTTTTCGATTCTGAACGCCAATAATTATTAGGTCGGTTGAACCATTTATCTGAAGTACAACATCAGAGAAAGACATTCCAACCTGTATTATCATATTGTAATCATAACTTCTAATTTAATACAAAGGAAATTCATGACATATATTATCTTAAATACCTTTCCAGATGGAATTTTTATCGAAAATAATCTCCCTTTTAATCCCGACATGTACTCCTCCTGCGACGCTTTAGGGAGCTCGGCAAAGGCACCAGTGGATTGTATCACCATTTTTTGTGTCAAGCAAGGAGATGATAAGATGGATACCAGAGGGATAATTCCAGGGCAAGTTAGAGACTTCAAAAAGAGCATTGTCTTGATCTTATAAAGACAAACTATATTAAATATTTGATTTACCAGTTTGTATTGGTATATTTAAGAATGCCTTCGAAGAACCATTGAACAATTGCATGGATATTTTTTCAGGATTGCAAGAGTATCTAACCAAACTAATTGCCCTTCCAATTGTAGATAAGTCCATATTATGGTTACTGTTGAATTCATCGATTAGAACAATGGAACTGGCATTTTCTACGTGAAGTACGGTGAGATCATGCATTGAATAAATAATGCCAACATCTCCTTTGACGACTGATATAATAACGTGTAACTTTTGGGCCAATTTTATGGAATCTTTAAAATATTCGATCATTCTATTTGTGAGTACCACCAGCTTCTTATTGCAATTTGCAGTGAACATGCTATATATAAACAGGTTCAATTGAGTGGGTGATAGGTTTCCAACTATGAGTATGAAACTGTTTTTACTGAATCTAGTAGGTAAGGGACCATAATAAGTATTATCCTTATTCATTATAGATACAAAGCGATGAATCTCCACTGGTACATGCATGAATACCCAGGAAATGAATGCTACAGTCGCAATTTTTGCGTATTTATTCAAGGGTTTCAAATCACCATATCCCACTGGATGAAATACGTATTACCCGTTGAAAATGTTACTACTGAAAGATAGTAGAAGTTGCAAATCTCCTCAAATGCTGATAAATACCGGCCTTTCCCTTCCAATTGCGATGGTAATCCTTGGCAGATGTAGAGCAAACCTAAGTACTCAATTTTGAATTACCTGCATAAGATGAAGCCATTAAGAACAGATTCAAAACAAATCTACATGTGTTGGTAAACGTCGTTATCCACTCATTGCTCCAGTATAAATTCAATTTTAGCATTAATTTAATTATCCCAATAAATCCAATTAACCAATAAATTTGTACGATTGTTAGTCCATTAAAAAACGTGACTCTTAGTAACAATAAAAAGGGGGGTAGAGATAGTAAATCCACCGCAAATATAATCGTGAATATGTTCTCAAGTTCATCTTTGCTCAAGATCCAAAAATATGTTTCCATTGAGGCCTGAATGAACGGTTACGTACCACTGAAATGAAGGCGTATTGACACGTATGTAAATAGCGGGGAACTCCTGTAAAAGACCACATTTTTTCAACATCCGTTCGTTTCAAATATGGTATAACCAGATACCAAAACAAAATCATCGCAACATTCCACATTAGCATCAAAATTTGGTAAGATTTCTTAAGTAAAAGTGATGCAATGGAAACTTTAAAGGTGTAATATATCTCATAAATCCTTCTAATCACTAAGTCATGCTCAACTTACCAATATTAAAATGGCTGAAGTATTGAATCTTCCCTTCTATAGGGATAATCGATTTTTTTAATAAACTACAGTCAATTTTCAGGCCAATTCCAGATTTATAGTTTAGAATTATGTTAGAACACAATCCTGTTATATATATTGTTGCGATTGAGATAAGGGGGGGTAGTATTATTGACAGTGTAACTAAAGTGATGCTTTCACCTGCGTTAATGAATACCAACTTGTATTATCAACGATAACTCCATAAATTAAACAGCCAAAAAATAATATAGTAAAAATTATGTCAGTTATTAGCCTGAAAGCCACCAATATCCCCAAATCTGAAAGTTTGGAGCCCTCCATAATATAATACCACACACCCACACAATGTTAATAGCACCGCCACTTACCCACATATATTCATACCAACCGAATTTTTATATTAATTGTAAGTTTTACTCAATAAATTGCATATAAAATACTGCTGTTACTTACAAACCAATCGTAGCACCCTCAAGTCGATTTGCCTACGACTATTTACACTAATACAAATAGTTTATTTAACTTTACTTGTGATATCATTTGAATACCAATGTAAAACTTCCATGATGCTGCAAATATCATTAGCACGCTATAATGTTAGACGTTTGTGGGAGCGATCGTAAGCCAAATTTAATCATAGGCTGAGACGATTAAATAAAAGGGCTAAATGGGCTCTGTGGAAGTGGATGGTCAAAGGCAATTACAAGAATCTTAAATTTAGTGAACATGAGAGGATTGATCTTATCAAGCGGCAATTTGACCCTAAACCCATGCAAACTATCGGACCCAAGTACTGTGATATGCAAGCTTTACACGAACAGGATCTAATGGCACGGTCACAAATCTCAAAATATTGATTTTAAACTCGCCATAAATACGTTTATTTGTATAACCCAAATCTATCTACTTCTAATTGTGTAGTTTATGCCAAAATTGCTTTAAAAAATTGAGTGTCGATTGGATGTTAAAAATGAATAACTAAGTGATCTAGTGCTGCAATGATCTTATCCTTGGGGAAATTACAATTAGTGTTAATGTCAATGGGCTAAATTATCAGTACCGTACTAGTGAATACCGTTGTGAAAAGTGTGTCAAAACTAGTAGTTTACAATTAGCCCGTTTCGCAATTTCCACGGCTTCTTCTACCGTTGTATGCTTTTTGTCCACAGCATGGCTCAAATCTTGTTGGTAAAAAGTGGCTGTTTAAGCTACGGGGCTTACATTCGTGGATCAAAATATCGCAATTAGTAGCTGCGTTTATTGTCGTCTCACAAGGTCTGGTGTCCCCAGAATAAACTATTTTGAACACATTTGGGACTTCAACTGTTATTCCTGCAGAATCGCTTATGTGCAAAACCTATGTCATGTCTATTCATTTACACAAAAATTAAACAAGAATGGAGTGTAAGCGTACCTGATATAGGGTTATTTTAAATGGCGTTATTATAGCAGATGAGTGATCCAGTATGTTACAGGGAATGCGTATTGATGTGTTAAAAATATGCTCGATCCACCTCTACAATTAATGTCGTAATACTTTTACTTTTGATGGTAAAATAACTGAAATAACGTCGGCATCAGGTAGCACTTTATTTCGGTACGCCACTAAAGCTGCAATTCCCATATGGTGATCGGCGTGAGAGTGCGTTATCACTATAGCTCTATAAATTACATATTACGTACTTTATACTAGATAGTGTGGCTATAAAATTGCCCCAGGATGTAGAATTGACATACAGTTGATACAAAGTCCCCTCACCACAATCCAGCAGCATGCCTAAATAACCAGTAAACTTACTAGAATCCATATCGTAGATCAACAATATTGAAGATACATTCCTAATTGGAGATGGAGCACAACCGCCTGTTCCTAACATAACCAACTTGTGCGGCCCCTCAGTATAATTGAAATTGGAAATCAAATCATTTACTGGAAATGGTTTCAGTTGCGATATATGTTGTAGGCTATTTGATGTGTCAATGCGATCTTCCCTAGTCTGACCAGTGACCTTGCTTTTCCCGTACATGTTAAATATTGTCAATGGTGGATACTGTTTATCATCACCAATGCAAGCACACTCAATATTAATTGATGCATTTGATTGATTTTCTTTATTATCGTTGTGATGAGTGGTACAATTGTTGTACATAGATTTAAGGGTGAGATTGGCCTTCTCAGCCCATAAAAACGAAATATAATTGGGAGGATGATCTGATTTATCTAAATAAATGTGAATTGAATTCTCATATTCGTTGTAATTATCATTCTTCATAAGGTGGAATATAAAATCCAAGCGACTAGTATCGCAATACAATGGAATAGTAGATTTCTAGATAAATATGTCACTAACAACCAGTTGCAAATCATGATCGTTTTCTATTTTAAGTATCAGTGCTTGACTGCCAATGATCGGTTTTCCAATCACTTCACTAGGATGTACAATAGTGCCATTTTGCAGAGTGATAGATTTGCCTCTTTTTAATTGACCTAGCAATGGGCCTCTAGGAATCTAGTTGATTAGAGACATACCCCCAATTTAATGGCCTTGTCGATGTCCATAGTCCCCGGCCGTTCGCCACAATTAACAATATATGCAATGCGATAGGTTGAAGGTTTGAATTTTTTAGTATCAGATTTGATGAGTGGAATACAAATTATTTGTAGTCCCTTAGTGATATCGATATATTTGACAGTTGTTAGCTCTATAACGTTTATTTTTAGGTATTTCCTAAATAAGTATTACTAGTACAGGTTCATGAAGGTTGTAGATAATAGTTTAATCGTGGTTGTAATTCCAATGGGGCCAATGATTTCAATATGTTCTATTTCAGAGCTATCTATGGCCAATAGTAGCCCTGGCAACCCAGTAAGTGAGGAAACCGATAGGTCGGTGAAGAAGATCGAGTGGATTTTATTCATGTGCAGATTTCGTTCCATCCTAAATCTGAGTAACCAGTGACATACCTTTGACTGTTTTCCCCTACATTGAATAACACCCTGCAATATTCAGATACTACTTGTAATGAGGGGGGAACAGAAAGATCATGGAATCCGAGTGTCTGCACATACATCCCCATCTTACCCCTCCTCCCTAGTGTATGTCTAGTGTTCATCACTCCAGCATTTAAAAAATGCCTAACATAGTATGTGATGCTAATATTTCTGAACTAAGGGAATTGTATGACCATCTATGTAAATATGTGCAGCCAGAGTGGCACGAAATTCCATCTGGAGAAGTTTGGAAATTGCAGTTTAAGTCTAAATATTCGCAATTGTTGGGTAGATTTGGATGCTCAGACATGATACAGGATGTTGAAATGGATAAAATGTGTCAATCTGATCAGGAAAGTGTTAAAAATGACAATAGATCGATACAAGAAATAATCAGTGGTATGTAACATATCTTTACAATTTTATTATATACGCATTGTCATTAAATTTTGAATCTGTAGTCATAATTGTTCGCATAAGTTAATAAACATGGTTTTACACTACTGTATTATATAGATTTGACTATTAATATTTCACGTGGTCTTGAAGGTACCTGGTTGGAGATGCGAAATAGAATCGCGGCCATTAAAAATGAATCGCAATCTAAACAACTAAATTTGGATGAACTGGTGAAGTATGCTGTAAGGTAAATCATGTTCTTGATTTAGCGTTGGAGGTACAACTTGCGCCCCGCCCGAAACAAACAATATTACAGACGAAATGCTTCACAACCAAATATTCCCTAGATATCATTTCCTAGGCCGTGTAGGTATTAAAGATATACACTCATCTCGCTTCTTCTACTTGCAAAAATTGTCTACAATTACGTTCCCACCCATAATACACTTTCTAGATGGTGAATCAGAAAATTTGAAGAAGTTGAAAATTACATGCAGAACCAGGGGTTGTAGCATATTCTTCCGTGTAAATGACAATGAAAAAGTAAGACAATATACTGGTGAGATGCCATTTAGGAATATACCTTTTAAAATAACCGCATGGGCCATTGCCCCTGGTTTAGCCCAATCGCAAATCGTGCAATCTCACTACGTACCAAATACCCAATCTCATGGATCTTTGCATTCTGAGTTATTCTTGGGGAAGGGTACTAAACACTAATTTCTGTACAATAACTCCAATATTAAGTGATTGATTGTCTTTGTAATTATTGCATTTATTAACCACTAATCCTAACACATTCAATGTGCACGCTTGTAATTGGGCTAAAATTACAGCATTTGAGTGTTAATTGGGAGATGAATTTTGCCATGTATGATATTTAAACGCCATAATGTGCTATATAATATCAGTGTAATTAGCACTTATCATCGTGGTATACATATGAAGCGTCAGATTCTCCAGGTGGCATCTGAGCGTCTAAATACAAATGAACTTACGCAACTGGTCATCTGGTGGTCGCCTTTTCTCCTTTGCCGAAGATAACATTGACACAAGCGATAGAATTAAACTTGAAACAGAAGCATTTGGTGCGTAGTCAGTCCCCAAGGCACTTAAACATATATCACCATTTGAGTATACGTGTTCATGTGTGGGTGCTACGTGACAAATGTTATACTTGGTTTCAAAAAGTACATAATTGGTGGTTTTAGTGGGTAGTCATTAGGAAATATAATCTTCAGTGTGTAAGGCTCTCCCTCATATATTGTGCCTTCCAAGCCAGTAATTCTTACAAGCCATATTCTGAGATTCCTACTAGTGGTAATTAACTCGCAATTTTGCGGGGGGTTTGACCTAAATAGTTCCTCTTCCTATGTCACAATTTAATTACTCTGATCAGTCTTTCTTTGAAGTTGGGCGTTCGGCCGATTCCCAAAGATAGCGTTTTATGTACATTGAAACGCAACCTCCTCCCAAAATATGTTTTTTTCAGACTGTTATTTTTTTGAACATCAACTGTTGTTACTATGGGTATAAGCGAGATGACCAAAGCGAGACAATGCATGTAATACCCGACAAAAATTCCACAATCAAATTGTGCAAAATGTCCACTTCAGTGGGCGTATCACAAGTGCTTATGGAAACCAGGAAAAGTGCAAGGGTACACAAACAAACCAAATTTTACATTGCTATGCAAGAACCTCAACGAGATTTGGACCTTAGAACGGCAATCAAACGTAGTAAACTCGTGAGTTATTACTGTTACTCAGGAGAAAATACACGTCAAGGTTGATTTGGAATCTCTTCCCACAGTACCAGTTATTAGAGCTACCGAGGAAGAGTTTAGGAATCCTGTTCAATTTTGGAATAAATATACACATTTAGGTCAGTTTTACGGGGCAATCAAGGTAATCCCTCCCAGTTCTTTTAAACCCAAGGTTCCCATAGATTTTGGGACTTATAAGTTTAAAATTCGCCAACAAAATATTAGACTCCTTTCTAGTGGCAAGGTTACCAATTTTGTAACTTAGGGTTACAATCATCCCCCCGAGCTATGGACTTGTGAAGATTTAAAAGAAGCTAACAATAAGATTATAGATCAGTTTACTAATGCTAATATAAAATTTGATACCATATGTGACGTGGAAAAGGTGTTTTGGGACCTTGTAGAGTTGGGAAATCAGGATGTACTTGTATCATATGGCGCCGATCTCCCTTCAAAATTATCTGACTGTGAAGACTATATTAAGCATCCTTGGAACCTAAACAATTTGCCGATAGTCCAAGGTTCATTGCTAAGATATATGAAACATATTGTACCAGGGGTCAATACTCCCTGGTTGTACTTGGGAATGTGCTTATCATCATTTTCATGGCATACTGAAGATAACTATTTTGGAGCAGTAAATTATCATCACCATGGAGCACCCAAGGTAATAAATTATATCGATTTACATTTTTAACTTCCAAAATTAGCTAATTCAGGTATGGTACATTGTACCCCCTTCCAGAGCTCACTCTTTGGAAAAGCTGTTAGTTGGGTATACGTCTACTGAGGATCGTGAATTTGCGCTTTACAGTTTAAGGGTACAATTATCGCCAAACCTCTTGCTCTCAAATAATATACCAGTTTATAGAATTGTACAGGAACCAAATGAGTTTGTATTACTATGGCCCAGGACCTATCACGCAGGTTTTAACGTTGGGTTTAATTGTAACGAAGCGTGCAATATTGCCCCTGTGAATTGGATACCAATGGGGCATAAGTCACTGCTCAAATATCGTTATTCACGTAGAAGTTGTGTGCCATTTTTCAGTATAATTCTCTCTGCAGCCTCATCACTCTACGATTTTACATACCAAGATCTCCAAGAGATAGGTAATATGCTAAAGTTACTCCTAATTCAAGGTTAGTCACTAGTATTATGCAGAATATCAGACGAGGAATGCCTTCAAAATGCCTCGTTTGGCTATGGACATTGATTACCAATTCTTGAATTCGTGTGATGAGATTAAGAATTTGTTGAACGGTGCATCAATTGATAGTGGAGATATAAGTTTTAGTAAAATAATGAATAATCTAAAGAATGATGGAGACAGATCTGCGTTTCTAAAGGCTTGCGAATTTGCCTCGCAAATTTGCACAAAAGATTGCAGCATATGTGATTTACCATTGTTTGTATCTTCCGTGTCTTGTTGTCACGATGATATGATTCTTTGTGCATCTTGTTCCAGGTTTTCCAATTGTAAATGCTCAGAGAAGATCATGCTTTATCGATTCCCACTTATTTCTCTCTATACACTACTAAAGATGGTTGATGATTACACTCAAGGTCAATTCAGTATGTTAAAATCAGTGCCGCCAGTCTCCAAACTGAACACCTTGGATAAGACATTAAAATGTGAACAAAATAATTTGGGCAGCGCTAACTTATTGAAATTAGAAAAAGCGGTATCTATTGGGGCAAATAAAAGGACTGAAAATTTTCTTAGCGTTTGCCAATATGTTGCGGGTGAGAGGCATTTGGCCACTTTGTTAACTTGTAAATACTTAATTGCCGCGGTGTACGAGGAGAGGGATGAATATAACGCGTATATGGCATAGTTTCTAATATTCTATGTATTTGCGGCAATTATTTAACCATATTAACTGTATCTGTTCCATAAATTTGCGGGTGTGTATTTGTTCTCGCCATATAAATTGTTTTTACTAATTTTGTCATACCTTAGCTTAAATTCCTCACGTATTTGTGTTTCTGATCAAACCGCCATGCAATTATTAAATTGGTTTAATCGGAAAAGTTGGATTATTAAATAGATTTGATTATTATATACTAATATTCTTGGTGACCATTTATCAGATTCATTATATGTTATAAAAGTTGTGCAATAATGCAATTAGTTAATTTGTAGTTGTAAAATTATACAATAAAGTAAAAAAGTAGTGCTATTCTATTTGATAAATGAATTATGTTAATATTTTTTAGCTAGTCAATACGGTACCCCGAAGGGACACATAGACAAATCTGAAGTGTATTTCCTGGATCTTCCCATCTTATTAATTGCATAAGACTGTATGTTAACTAAATAATACAGTTGCTTACTTCGATTATACGGGTAATGGATGTCTGATAACATATTAGCATTAGTAAATGTGTCTAGTAAGATCTGATTAGAATAGATACGATATTTGGTAAATATATCTCCAGCCAATATTGCTGGCAACTGTGGCACATCCAAGAGAAGTGTCAAGTTGGCGAACGCTAATCTATGTGACAGTAAATACTTACCCAGGGCTGGACATGGCACTCAGTTCCCCACATCAAACGATATAGTTACATACATACACCCTGCGGTATATATAGATACAACTGCCTAAATTTTCATTTCAAATATGTCTTTCAAATTACCAACTTTACCTTATTCCCTTTCTGCCCTCAAACCTCATATTTCTGAGGAGACACTCTCATTTCATTATGGCAAACATCATGCCGGTTATATCAACAAGTTGAATGGTATGTTCTTGTCAATTTAGCACTTGTTAAAGGGACGAAATTTGAAAGTTTAACTCTGGAAGGTATATTCTTTTGAATTTAGAACTACTAAAAACTACTTCTGGAGCCATATTTAACAATGCAGCTCAATCATGGAATCACAACTTTTATTGGAATTCCATGTCACCAAATGGAGGCGGTGAGCCTTTTGGGGCCGTAAAACAAAAGATTAATGAGAAATTTGGCACTTTTGAATCCTTCAAAAAGGAGTACTCAAGTCTATTGGTTGGCCATTTTGGATCTGGTTGGGGGTGGCTTGTGCAGAGACAAGATGGTACTGTAGATATCGTACAGACGCATGACGCTGGGAACCCAATAGCGTAAATAATATTTTAATGTAGTGATGGTACGGGTAAGCCCATTTTGGCGTGTGACATTTGGGAGCACGCCTATTATTTGGACTATAAAAACGATCGTGCTAGTTATGTTAATGCTTGGTGGAATACTATTAATTGGGAATTTGCAAATAAACAGCTCCAATGATATGTAATAGTGGTTTTTTCTTGCTAAAATGTCAAACTATATACATTAATGCGGTTGATTGTTGAATTCGTAATATTAGCTAGGGTATGGCACTATGTGTTGGTGCCATTGAGATGTTGTGGTTGGTATGTTATGACTGCCTTAAAATGCCTAGAATTGTGTCGTGATTCAAAGTTATTTAGCTGTGTTAGGCAGTTTTCGAGCTTTCCCTCGAATGTTTATATCTCTGCCAGCAATGGAGTACGCTGTGATATACTGTGGCGTAAGTATGCTCAGCAAACAGTCTCGTCCTCACAATTTCTAAGTCCTTCGGACGCTGTATTACTATTTCACTCATTCGCCAAAATAGGGTATATTCAATGTTTACTTAGATTCAAAGATCATCGGGTTATCAAGGCACTCTCACTAGTTATCTTAAAAAATGTCCACTCTCTGAGTCCTTGTGGTATTATTGACACTGATTATTCAGGATTATCACTTGTACTAAACGGTTTGAAGAAGTTTGACCTAAAGAACAGGGATTTGCTCGAAATTGTAACTAATCAGGTATGTTATTGATCATTTACTATCCATCGGTGTTGAATTTCGGATTAAAATTTTGAGTTTTTACAAATTACATAGGTGTGTCTGTCTATGGATAAATTCTTACCGCAAGATATTTCATTAGTGGCCAATTCTATCGCACATTTCCACGTTTATCACCTAACGTACTCTCAATAATTCATACAGATTCTGGAATAAACTCAATCTCTACCTGAAAAATGATATTAATTTGGGCCATTTTGAAGCTTCTTTAATATTGATGGCTTATGCAAAATTGGATATTCGCGATGTGCCTACGATGAATGCTTTGTTGAAAGTTATCGTTCCGCAATTTGAAAGTATCGAGATCAAAAATTCAACCCTAATTCTACATTCCCTTGCTAAACTAGACATTGTGCCAAAAGGCTTCTTCGAAATGGCATATTTGCACATTCAAAATCTAATAATCCATGTAAGTATGTACTAAATTTTTATTTTGTAACACAAATAGCTGACACAGGAACCCGATAAATTTGATCTACAATCACTTGTTCTGACGTTATACACCGCAGTATGTCTAGTGAAGTCGCCAAAAAAGGTATATTGGCGTTTAAATTAGCTAATTGTCAATGTGATGGAGCTGATTATTCCTAGGAAGGAGATATTAGGGAATTATAAACTGGGCAAACTCAAAATGGTTGCTGATGTGCTGATACTAATGTACAATGGTATGTATTGTGCTATCTAGATTTGTATGATGCGTTTGATCCGGATTTAAAGGAGTTCTTGCGTTATATACAAGATACCCCCTTGAAAATAGTAATGAGATGCTGATTTAGGTTGATAAAAGTTCGAGATGGGGGGAAGATGTGTCAAAGACACTTGATTTTATGAAAATAGATCATAATACCAACTTATACATTCAAGAATTGTATGCCGATATCGTTTTTAAGGATTCCAAAGTAGTAATCAAGTGTACAGGTTGGTCACATATTGATTTAGGTCCATATAACTATTATGCGTATTCTAAGAGGATGACCGCGTTTGCCAAATTGAATATAAAATTACTGGAGTTAAAGGTTACAAGATATATAACTTAGGGGTATACTGTAATAGTAATACCATTCTTTGAGTGGTCTGAATTGAGGAGTTTAGAGGAAAAGGTGGAGAGGTTGTATCAGTTGGGTAGGGAGGCGTTCGAAAAAATTAATTCCAATAGAATAGTCGATAAATTGCTTGTTTAATTTTAAAAATAATTAAAATCAATTTAAATAATTGGCATGACACACTTAATTGCATACGTTAAATGCTAGATGATCAAATGTGTAAATAACACTGAGCAATGGGGCCATATATATTTGTTGATATTGTTTAGTTCAATCTACTCAAATTTGCATCATGTCCGTATTTGATGAAGTTTTTAGTGGTACCGCATCCGAGGAGAGGATATATCGAATAGGTAAAGAAATGAATATCGTCAGTTTTGGCACTTGTGCGTTGAAGTGTGGTACTACTGGATCTCCATTCTTCGTCAACACTGGACGGTTTTCTACCGGTGAAGCACAGGGATTGCTGGGCGAATTGATTGCATCTTATTTAGTGAAGTCTGGGATAGAATTTGATTTGGTTTATGGCATTCCTTACAAAGTAATGTATGGAATCACTTAGGCGATATCACTTGCTTCTATGACAGCATCTAAATATTTTGATAAAACTGGCAAGAATGTGTATTACGCGTATCATAGAAAAGAAGTTAAGGATCATGGAGAAGAAGGCGATTTGGTTCTTGCTTTTGATAAAATTAATCCTGGAGCTAAAGCAGTCATGATTGACGATATGTTCACTACTGGCACATCCCTTATAGATGGTTTGGGGAAGATCGCAGGTTTGGGCATTAATGTTGAACATGTTATAGTTATTTTCAACAGATACAAGATCGAGGAATCTAATAATGTTGAGAAGAGTATGCTATATTTCACGTAGTAATTAATATATTCAAGAAGAATGAAACTATATTTAAGGAAAAGGGCATTAAAATACATGTAATGTTGGACTTGTCCAAGCTATTAGAGCTGATAAAGAGCTAAATAAAATAGCCTTAGCCATTAATTCTATAATTATACTTTTAGAAACGAGTACACTATTGAATCGATTTTAGTTTATTGAATTTAGTAACTTTCTGAAACGTTACATGTTATTTACATGATATTGCATAAAATACAAAATACATTATTTTATGACTAAATATTACATATATATCGTATCATTTGTCATTTATTGTATATTATAATAATTTATTAACTGTATATACTTGTTATAAATGAAGTTAAACAGCATTGTTCCATCGAATGCTATTGTTTGGACTGAAGGACAATACTTTGATGGAAAAGGTATGAATGTAATTATGTAGGTTGGGTTGCCTTGACAAATCACGATGATGTTAAGATGAAACAAGTTAAATTTTCTGATAACAGGTTATTGTCTCTTAAACAAACTTTATGTCCACCGGATGAGATTAAGAAATTGTTAAATGAAACTTATCAGCACCAGGTAATTGATGTGAATTTCTAGAGTTGGAGTGACGGAAAGATTGGAGTAACAATTGAAGGAGATCATTTAGTATATATCAAATTGCCTTTTCTGGACTCAGTATCAACTTATACACACCATACCAGACTTCCCAGTTTACTAAGCACGTGGAAACCATGTGTTTTATTGGTGAGTGGGAATGTAGCAACAATCAGAATAACAGATGCTTTATCTATAATTGTCATTAAAGATGAGAATAATTCGATAACTACAGTACCTGTTCCATACAATAGCGGATTTTGTTGCATTCATCCCATTCTAAAGACCGCATTAGTACATGGATCATTTGCAATTAATCTACTGCCAGAGAACGGCAAAGAGGTGATTCCTAATTTGACATCCAAACCTTTTGGTGATAAATGGGATTATTTTGTGTACTTTTTCACTTGGGGGAGTTTGATAGTCCCTAAATTCTGCTATTTTAGGAGAAAAAGTAAAATGTTGCACTTGTTGACTAATGAAAAGGTTGCACAGGATGTTATAGGTCTAATTTCAATATTTAATTTGCACATATTCATCAAACTTGATACACCTAAGATGGCTAGAGATTTTGTTTATGGAGAAGATTACGCTTTGACGGTTAAAGAATTCAATAGTACACTCCACATATATTTACTGATGGATGGGCAAATAGCTAGGATGCATTATGTATTTGATGGTAGGAATAATGATTTTGGTGTTGCTGTTGTAAAATTTAAATGCGAAAGAGGAGAAAAGGGTGATCTGATAATTAAAAACGATAATTCTGTGAAGGTGTTGTTGTCCAATGGATGTCCATCTGGAATTAGAGAGAAGTTTCATCTGATGTCAGATCAATTAGTAGTTCTGTACGATGTTGAAATAGGTAGTATTTTGTTTATTTAGGAAGATATTTTTCTAACAAAATAGGCTTGGAGATATGCCCATTATTAACATTGTAAAGATACATTAACTTTGTAATATCAACATGTAATTTTTTGTAGGAATTGTTGCGTAATAAATATATATGATGTTTTTACTGTTAAATAAAATATAACCATTTTTTAAACATCTCTATATTCATACAGATAACTTATATTTTAGAACACTTTTATGCATTTATATTCCTAAATGCATATGTGGATTATAAACATTCTACAGAATTATCAATATTGTATGTTTACGTATACGCACATCCTTATGTATACATACATATATGTTTAACGTTAAATTCGCATTATTGCGTTATATATAGGTGTTGAATAAAAAATAACTAACTATATACGCATATGTAAAACTAAATAAGTGTGTATCTATATAGATGTGCTAATATTGTCCGTAGTATGATATAAAATTGATAAATATCGGTTTATCGTACATAGGCTGAAGTATAAACGAATCGTAAATTATTTGATAGTGGTCGTGAGAGTATATTTGAGGGTAGAATTAGAGGGTTAGAATGTTTAGGCTTACGCCAGAATCTGTACATCAATAGTGCACACTCAAATAATGCCGTGACTCATATATAAAACAAATAGTTGTAAATTGATATTACATAGCAATTATTAATAGTTGTACACGATTATAAAGCACAATGAGGTTTAGTTATTATTGTTGTAAGACTTCATTAGTAAATACAAAACATGTAAAGTTTAAGTTTCTATATTTTCCATGTTAATCCATATCAAAATCACAGGGAAAGTACAGAATCGTCGAATAAAAGACCAATAACGTTATGAAATAAATTAATTGAAGGTGACCTTTCTTAACCAGAGCAACTTTTCCCTGCATTGAGAGGATTCGGGGCCATTTTCCAGACGCGATACCCTATTTTCTAAATTGGCCAAAAGAGGTGATTCAGTCAAATGTTTAGATAAAGTAGGCCCAAAAGCAGCAACTAGATCTCCCACCAAAGTTATAGCCAATAATAGTGTAGATGATGAAAAAAATCCATCTTTGGTATCCGCAACTTGTTGAACAAATTCTAATATAGTTTGTACAAATGGTTGAAAATGTTCTAAGCAATTTCCTTCTTTCAGGCCGTATGCGATACCTGTAAAGGCTTGCAAAGCACTCTCTCTAAGTTGGTTCACGTAATAAATCCATTCTTCATTATCAACAGGGCCCATTTCGTGCCTAGTAGATGCGGCCTGTAGCAGCAATTGCATCGCTGGAGTTAGGTGTGAAACAAAACTTCCATTTATCGCCATGGCTATATCGCCAAAAGTAAGTACGATTAAAGGTTTTAGTGATTTGTCAGATGCTGGATCCCTTAGCAATTCAAATAGTTTATTTAACATTTCAGGTGTATGAGGTATTAACAAATTGTTTAGCAAACGTGATAAATCAGATACCAATTCAATACTTATTTTCACTATTGAAGGTGCACCAAAGATCAAACATCCTTTTGCAATCTGTACCAGTCTTTCAGCAAATGGAATTAGTAAATCACCAGATACATTTATCAATGCTGAAAGAGCTAACAGTGCATCTTCTGAACAATTATCCCACATGGGCTCTTGTCCCTGATTCCCAGCGCACAATCCACCAGAGTCAACTGAACAAGTTAGATATGCAATATAATAATCCAGTGTAACCCAGATACGTGGTACGAATGGGAGTACATCAAGTCCCAATCTAGTAGTCAGCACTTGTACTACACCACAAATCAAGTCGGCAGCATCAGAAGCATCTGAGTTGGTTGTATAAACAAATTTGCATTGCTTTGCATGATTTTTTTGTTAATATTAATAGTCAACACTGTGAATTTTACATATTCATGTGGAAATTACATATATTGGAGGAATTCATGTTGAGTAAGTTAATCTAGCATAAACGTACGTAGAAATAATAATTATATCGTAATTGAACAAGAGATGGCACTTTTGCGCGAATAAATAAATTTTAATTAGCAAATTACAATTCATTAAATAATTTCATAATTTTAAACACAATAAATAGAGTTAACATGGTAAACATTTGTGAATTAAATACAATAAAATACACAATAAATCCACGGTTTTACATACAAACCAATGATTTGTATCGAGAAATGGTACATACCTATACTTTTATTGACTATTTTTACCCTAGCCAACGTCTTTTTAATATCTACGTTTATAGACGAAGCGCCAGAATAGGGGTCAAAATCGGGGTCAGTGAACGCCAAACCAATTATGTTACTAAGATTTTGTGAAAAGTGCACCATCATCTTCTGCAAATCATTCAAACACTTTTCGGATACATTGGACACATATGAACAGATACAGGAATATATGAATGTATTTAGATTACGTTCAAATGCATCGGGCCTAGTAGACCTTTCAACCAATGCATTGCATACAATGGAAAATGACGAATCCACGTGGTAATTTGGATCTCCTTGATAAGTGTGATCTAGTTGGTGTCCAACTTCAGTCATCTCTGATAGGAAGTAACATACATTCACTGCCACACGTGCAGGTTGGAACAAGGCCCTTAAAATCTTAGAGAAATTAGAATGCTCATGATTCGGTGAACCAAGTAATGGCAAAACTGCTGGCGCATGAAAATTCGCAATTCTACCAATGGTCCATGCTGCAGTATCCTGTACAGCAATAGAAGGATCCGATAGCACATCACACAAGCGTGAAAAACTATCCTTGACCAGTAGTTCAAGTGTCTTCTTATTCGGGCCCTCGAGTAAATAGCCATACGCAAGAACGGCTGCTTCTCGTTTATTCCATTCAGGGGATGCGAAGTTAGCCATAACAAACTGTAGAATTGGAGCAACAATTTCATCCCTAACAACTTGGGCACATAGACTCAAGCAAACTCCGGCGGCCATAGGAAGAGTCCATGAATCCACAGTATGATGCTCATGTTCATGCAATGTCATGGTATACAGTACTTTAGGTAACAGTAATGACACTGCTTGTTTCATATATTCACAGCTCTTTTCACCCCTCCCATCCATTTCAATTTCAATTTCACAAATAGTATTCCAAAATTCCAACGCAGGAATGGCTACAGATTCAATACCCGAGTCAATTGCTTGCCAAAGCAATGGTGCAATTGTCGGTAATATCTTGCCGACGAAATCATAATGCTCATTGGCAAATTGGACCAAAACATCAAATGCAGCAGTTTGAAGCTCTGGTTCTGCGCTTGCTGCGCAATTGCTGCAAATGGCATCAATAATTACAACTCTTTGGGATTCGTTTGAAATGTTGGAGTGAATAAAGCAGAGCATGTATCCAAGACATTTGACAGCACTTTTTCTGGCTAAAATATCTTCAGCATACATTCCCTTAACAACAGCGGGTAGGAGATTCTCAATTTGAGTAGTGTCAAGTAACATTGTCCCATGGTTTTCATAAATACTGGCCAAATCTTCTATCAAGTAAGATAGGCAAGTCAATGAACTTCTGCATTCACAATGTTTAGGAGAGCTTGCCATTTCTAACATTATGGAGAAGAAGTCAGGCCAGGTCTTCCTAGATAACTCTACTTCCGCAATTCTAGATATGACACTACATGCTGTCAAAACTATAGATTGCAATTCATTTGGATTTTTCATGATATTTATCATATTATTTTTGATGTACGTTAGAGTCTCGTGGGTAACCTGGGACCAAAATTTAGCCTTTTGTTCCTCGTCTGTTTTACCATCTCGTTCAAATGAATTTTTAATCAAAATTCCAGCCAAATGTCTAGCACCTGGAGAAGCAAGTGGATTTACAATTTGGTCACTAAGGGCACAGATGAACTCGGGTAAATTGACATCCTTGGCATGTTGCAATTTTTGCTGCGATTCCACGAAAAAGGGAGAGTTGGGGACTAAACTAGCCTCCAAAAGTCCCAGCAATGTTCCATCCATCTTTTTATGGAGGAATATTGGGGTATATTTGGTGGACTAATTTATTCAGGTGTCTTAAAGGGAATGCCCCTTTTTGAAAGTTTAGGTGTGGGGTAGTGTGCAGGAATCTTTATTCCCTCGTTTAACCAACCCCCTTCTCTCTCTACAAGCTACTTATGAGGTACTTAATGCCCGATTTTCACACTTCGCTCGCAAATAGATTTGTTGCAGCCACTCTGCACCAAACATATTATATTTCATTTTATAGTGCGACTTCCCCTTTAACTATTCAATCACGATCTTGCTTCACAAACACTGTATCTCATACTAATATGTATCATGGTCACTTTAACCACTATACAAATTACATCAGGCCCATGTTCAGACTCTCATTTGCATCACTTATATGCAATAATTACACATTTACATCGCTAGCCACAAACCATAGATTATTTTCCACCACCAAGGTCAAGTCTAGTCAGAGTTCAAAGAAAAAGTCTGTTAATAAGGTGGATAAATCAGCAATTAATGTTATAAAACCGCCTGGGTCGCAGAAACAATCACAACCTGCAAGTCTCAGTAGCCCAACGGGTATAATACAAGATTTAGTTTCGGGGAATGGATCAACTAAATCAAGCGTTGGAAAACCACATAAACCAGTAGTCCCTATTTTGTATTATACAGCAACTAAAAGGGCAACCGAGTCTGTAAACCATCGACTCTTCTATATCAATGTCCTTTTTATAATATTCCTTTATGACATTGGCACTGGGCTTATTGATTACTAGTTTTCATTTTGTAAATTTTTGAGCTCCAATTTCGTCGAATTATTATTGGGTAAATTTACATTTATCAGATGAAGAAAGGCAATGTAAGGAGGTTTGGAGGCTATTGACAACTTGTTTTTGCACGAAAAAATATGCAAAATTGTAACAATATTACAATATTAGTTGATTAATTTCTATAATTTCAAAAGGCATTTAATTTGGCTATGTTGTACAACTTATTAATTTTTTAAAATAAGTGTGTTGTGTTATAACACATTGATTTAGGTATTCCTTTTCATTGTGAAGAAGAGAATTATTGCGAACGCTGAGTCAATCAGAGGTTACCTGCAGTGGCGCCAAGTAATCCGCCCATGAAAGTATCTGCGTTAAATTTGAATTACCCTGAGCTAGTAATGAAACGACTACTGATTTAAGTGCCATTACACGTTGATTAGAACCCTCCTAAATCAAATTCAAGTTGCCAGTGCAATGATACGATCCAAGTATTCCTTTGACTTGACGAAACTTCTGCGTTTCATATGTGCAAGAGCGAGTTGATAAAAACATTCTTCACTAGCATAAGTCCCTATGATTACCTTTCATATCTAATGCGAACCAATTCATCTAAGAGATATATAGCTGTGTCATTATGTGATCGCTGATTGGAGCAGACTAGAGCACATGCATAATTAAATTGAGCGGTGGGAGAGGGTTCATTGTTGTCCAAATGCTAATATGTAAGTCAATCTTACCAATTGATAAAGTATCCTAAATCTTTCGATATTTTCCTCAATCAATTGTTGTTCCGTTTGTCCATCCATGGATATACCCCAGGGTAACACGTATACCAGTGATGATAGGGCTGTGGAACTAATGAGGTGGAAACCAATTTACGTATTTACATCTGCTTTAATACGCCTCTTTTGCATATTTAGTTGTAATATAACATTTTCCGAGTGTATAAGGCAATCGCATGGTGTGGATAGGAGGAATATAAATGGTTTGTCTTTATGCACTCCTACCAATGTTCTATTCTCGACTTTCGCATGCTATATACGACCATCAAAGATTGGCAAGAGCTACAACAATTTGAATAAGTATAAACTTGGCACAAGTTCCAGTGAGGTTGATGGTAATGAACAATCAGATATATCATCTGGTTCTGATGTTGAGCGTGGAAATTTAATACAAGGGAAAAGGCTGAAGAATTACTATCGAATTTTAAATTTGGACAAGTATGCATCTGGAGAAGACATCAAGAATCAGTATGAAAATCTGATTGAATCACTTAAACCGCTTGAAAATGTAGATTCCAATGTTATAGATATGATAAATGAAGCCTATAGGATCCTATCTGATGAAAATACTCGACGCATTTACGATGAGTTGGTGGCAAAAAAATCTCTAGAGAAGGAAAGCGGATATAATGATAGTAATATTGACCAATTTTATCACGATGATGGTGATTACTTCCCAGAAAATCTTTACAACGTTTTAGAGTCAGATTACGACTTTACCAGTGATTCTGACGAAATGGTTCTAGAGATGAGCACAGATGATGATTATTCTGATGAAGATTCTAATGAAATGATCAGCTTGATACCCAAATTGATTAAACCAAACGGAACAAAATTGCATACAACACTTACCATCCCCTTTGAAAGAGCAATTATGGGTGGAAATGAGACAGTGACAATTTCGAGGCTTGAAAATTGTAAATGTTTGGAAAATTTAACTACATGTAAGAGTTGCAATGGATATGGTCTGGATGGGAAGGTAGTTCATAGTTGATTTAGGATAAATTGGGAACGGGATTCGTATCATCAAAGGAATGTTCGGAATGTGGAGGAATTGGTAAATCTAGGGCGAAAAAATGTGATTTATGTGACAATACTGGACAAGTTAAAGTTGATAATGCAACTATTCAAGTGCAGGTTCCGCGAAATGTATATGACGGCGCCAGGCTTTTGATTAGGAACCAGGGAAATGTATATGGCACTAATGGCAAAGCTGGTGATTTGTAAGTTTGCCTTCTCTATATTTTTCGCATATATGGGTCTATTTAAATTTAATATTCGTATTATCAATCGTCAATAAATTCGTTCCATGCATTAATTGTGTGTTATTCATAGTAACATAGAGTTGTAACTTTACGAGTAAAAGAGCATGATCATATGTATAGAATGGGTAAAAATATATATTCCGACGTCACAGTGCCATATGCAGCTGCTATACTCGGTACTACTGTAAGCTTCAATTAATTTAGATAAAATTGGAAACATGTGGAGGAGTTGTATCGCTTGAAATCCCTCCCGGTACTCAACATGGAGATGAAATACAAGTTCCAAACGAGTCTATTCCCATGAAACACATTTGTAGAATTGAGGTATTTGTATATTTATATAGGTTGCGCTGCCTAAATCTGTAGATAAACAAGAAAGGAGTTTGTTGGAAAAGATAATCCAGCTTAAGTAGACATGAGTTTGTATTTCACATGAAATATTTACGAATAATTTATTCTTAAATTTGTGAGTAACAACCCCCAATGTAGTATTAATGCTATTATCGATATATTATACGTGAGGTGACCTTGTGTGGTAATACTTGCCCCTGGACTAATCATTCTCTATAATGTAAATTAATGTATATACGCATTTAGTATTTGTAATTGTAAATTTTAAACAATGTTTACCTTATAAATGCTCTTCGATTGTGATTGTAAGGATGCTTTGGAGCGTTTAGGCGATAGGCCTAAAATATTTAAATTTAACTTTATTCCAAATGGTATACATGCTTACATTCAGATTATCTTTGTTTTGGAGAAACACTTTGTATATTATCTAGTGATAGCGCAATAAATACTTTTATTTTGAAGGTAAATCTACCGTTTATGTAGAGTTATATTGTGGAATTATTAGCTAGAAATGACACTAAAGTGTTGTACCTAGATACTTATATAAATTTTACTTACTCCAGATTCAAAAATATTTCAGAATCCTTGGTAAATGATTATTCATTCAGGATTTTGATACCCATATTAATTTTGATAAAATAATATATATACCTGTCCCATCGCCAGCCCAATTGTTGTTGATATTAGATATTTTAAGCGATTATTTGAGGGAAAACAGGGGAATTCGTGTTATTGCAGTTGATCAATTAAACTTTTGGTCGAAAAATACGTTTAAAGGGAAGGAGTTTAACAAAACACTGAACCAATGCTACAGGGAACTTAAAAAATTGCAATCGCAATTTACTTTACTTTTGGTATATACAAAAACATTGAAAATAGGCAAAAATGATCTGCAAAAAATCATACAATCACATTACCATGGGCTTGCAGATGGAGTGGATAATAAAAATACAGTCGTTTTATTGACTGTACCGATGGAAACTGATTTTGAAGTGTTTACATTTAGATTCAAGCGATCTTTCAATTTACATTTTAGAAGTTGCTATGTAAAGCAGATCTCATGTTTTGACTCATACAATAACAATGCGGATTATTGTTTTATTGACAAATTTTGTAATGATGCAATTGATTGTGATGAAGAGGATGGGAATAGATGTGAATTGGAAAAGGTACAGCAGTGCATTTTTGGCAGAAGCTGAGCAAAACAATCATTTTTATGTTACGAGAATGTGTAAACACAAAATTTGTTGTTGAAACAATCACTTTACTATACGTATATGGGTAGACATAAGAGTTACTTAGCATATGACTTAAATATGAACATTATGAGTTACAGTGAGTCTATATGATGCATTGATGTTGAGTTTTCGCCACAAATGTGCTAGTAGGGGGTGTTAAATTGAGAATAATTTCAATGTAGATAACACTAGAACAGCTCGTTACCCCAGAAGTAGAGATGGAGTACTCCTTGTCCAAGCTCCCAGTGAGCCAACAACAATTACTGCTGCCTCTGCTTAAACTGAAGCAAGATGTTGGCAGGGACAATTGCATAATGCTTTGCGATCTCTTTGAAAATTTTGCAAAGGCTACGCAGAGCTTCTCCAGTGCACTAAAAGTCTTGCAGCACAAAGCGGATGCATTTCATAAAATTGTGGCAGCTGGAACGGTCCACCCGGATGTGTCTCAGGCAGTTATGCTTATTAGGGGCGATCAGCACAAATCTGACACCCAAGAATTTGACACTGCCATCGTCGCTAGTACCACAGCCGAACAAGCGGGTATGAATAGTTTATTACTAATTTTTAAACAAAAATTATTTGATTTTTTATTTCTCAACAAATTTTACTAATTTAGGTTTGTTAACAGTATGGAGTGGCATAGGGGCTCTCTTTGGGTCGATGTGTATGGAATTTGAAAAGCTAAATAGCACTATAACAAACGATGTACTAAATCAACTCCAATCGTTAGTCAAACCTGCAGAAGATGGTAAAAGTTGTCCATCAAATGACCCAATAAGCGGGGTTATTAACTTCATACCCAACCTGCAGATGATGTCTATGAATGGTAAATACACAAATTCCAAAGTGCAGAAGGGTATATCGCACGTTTTAAAATCACATGAATCATTACAAGAGTGTATTGTTGAGGAGAACGAGATTGTACAAAGGGTGAAGATGGCACTTAAGAATATTGGCATTAACACTGATGATATGGATAATGTAAAGGTTAGAGATCTTGCATCATCGCACTTAGATGCCAAAACAAAGACGGCGATTAGTTCGGCCATTAGACATACGATGAAGGCCAAGGAGAATTTGGGCAAATACCTACAAGAATTGTTTGCACTGGCACCGGAACTGCGGCAATTAACCAAAACATCAGAATCAAGTGATGTTTCTTCTATTGTTAGTTTGGATCAGATTGGTTACCAGGTGTCTAATGCCCAAAATTGCCCTACGGATGTGGCGGAAAATCTTGTAAATGAATTTACAAATTGGGAAATGAATCGTCTTTGCACCATATCCCGAGCACTTCAAATGTGGATCAAAGTACATGTTGAGTGTGAGCAAAAGAATTATTCACCATTAATTAAGGTTTGGAATTCATTAAGTGACGATTTCTCACCTTTGGGTGACTTCAACAGTTTTGTGAAAAATCTAATGGGCTCTAGGGTTAAATCAATTCATATTCACTCTAGGGAATACGATTATGACGATGTAAAGTTATTAGATAAACATCCAGGGGCATTGGAGTGCGTTTACACTTATTCTTTATGCGGAGAAAATGATAATTATTCCAAGAAGAGTAGCATTTTGTCACTCTTTAGCGTCTCTAGGGATAAAACGCCAAGCATAAATTCGATTCCACCTAGTGATGAGGATTTATCAGCAACGGCCAGATCATTCACTAGTGTTGCCTCTTATACCGATAGGACAACTGGCATTGAAAACTTTACGACGGCACGAACTTCATTAGACGCCGTAACAGCGAGATCTGCTATACCAGCGGTTACTGATCTGTTCAATTCATCCGAACAGTTTAAAACGTCCCGAACTTCAGCATCTACATCTAGAACCACTGCACCTACGAGTATATCAATGTCCACTGCTAGAAATGAGCTCAAACTTGATGAATTGCAAGAGAGCGATGAGCAGCTAGGTTCGAATACTTCTAGTGTAGCAGATCCGGCACTCAAGTTACCTTTGCACAAGCTAAATGAACTAAATTCGCCGTTGGCATCAGACGGCAATAAAACCGATAATGCAAAGATTATTAAGATGGATAATGAGTTAAACAATACTGAAATTAAGAAGGAAGAAAGTGAACTTACATTTAGGGACTTTGCTTGTACCCAAAGCGGTACCTTTTCATCAACCCTACTAACCACAAGTTTGTCAAAAACGGCCAATACGCTAACCACTAGCGAGAAGAATGAATATTCGTATAGCCCTAACGATAAACCTGATGTGAGGGAGATAAAATCAATTTCACACGTCCCGCTTCCGGAAAAATATTTTGCAATGGATACATTCACAAGCGTGGACCAATTGCTGGTGGATAAGCAAAACAGACTTTTTGATTACTTTGAAAATTTACTGAATTTATCATTGTTTACTAGGGACGTTAAGGACGTGGATAAATGGTGCGATTGGAGATGCAAGGATACTCTCCCACCCAGTAGCATTTTGCAGCGGCATGACTTGTACCCTGTATGTATGACACAAATCGCTGCCAAAGGTACTAATGGCGGTAAAGATGCATGTAGATTTGGAAACAAATTATTTGGAATACAATTAAACGACATTTTCATGGATTCTGAGCAATGGGACATTGTAACTCTAGAGACGCTTATGCTGGTCCATCGTTTTTTAAATTCTTACATTAACCACCCTCTTTTGCACCAAAGATTTGATAATAAGTCTAAGGGTAAGTATATTTATTAGTTTATTTATGTATTGTTATTTGTCACTTACATGCGATAAATAATTGATAATCAAAACTAAATAGGTTGGTTGGTCGAATGATTTATTAATTATATATACATCTTTTGTTTGTGAAACCCCCAATTGTAAAAAATTAATATATATACCTTCTTATTTAGACAACCCGAATGCCGAGTTACAAATATACTTGTTGGCAAATGTCGGATTGTTTGAACATTGTACAGGGATAATTAGGCAACTTATTGATTTGTTTAGGGAAAAGAAAGCACCTTCGCCCATAACAAATTCACTTTTGAATTCACTTATGTGCAGCAGAGATTCATTCCAAAGTAATATATTTGAGGAAAACGGTTTCTCGATCCATCCCCTAGATGTGCGTTACCGCGTGGCACTTCTAATAGATAGTTGGAATAAGGATGATATAAGAATTGGAGGTATAAACCAGTCAATATACGACTTCCCGGATTTCTATAAGTGGTGTTACAGGCAGTTACACCTTATCCACCTTACAATTGCGCTAAAGCTGTGGAGGATGGTTAGGTACTCACCTAAATTTGGTCCTCTAGTGGTTGAAAATTGGGAGTCTATAATCAATGGTGGCGATAGTGTTGGCAATTTTACCGAATTATTCGAACCTACCAACTCTAAGGATAACGAATTTTTTGGATTGGCAAAACATATATCTTCATTGCTACTCAAAACAATTAGGATAGTAGCCAAACTAAAGGTTATGTACACGGAGCGACTGAATTCCAGTAAGACTGTCTCTTCCCAATTGGGAAAGTGTGAATTACTTAAGCTACTAGAGATGATGTCTAATGTTGTTGAGGTTGTGGAAAAGACTGAGAAGTTTACACTCAGTGGGCGCAACTGTTTTAGCGCAGATTCCAAAGTTATACGAGGTAATAACACTATGGACAATAATGCTACCACAAAGTGTAATGTGAATCACAGTTTCGCCTGCGACATGAGTGTTTATGCCGATGAGAATTTGTCTCTTTTGCACGAATGGGGATTTATACAAACAGATGATGGGTGTATGTCGTCCTGCTTCTGCGGGAACAGTAGTAATTCAACTGGATGGAGTGCTAAAAAAAGGACTAGTGGGATAAATCATACAAAGTACAAGATGGGAAGTGATAACCCAATCTGTAAATACTTTACCGAACCATTTGAGCCAATTAAACTATCGCAATTTTGGTCTTTTGAAGAACCCATACTAATCAACTTATTATCAAGGTGTTACAGTGTTGTGCCAATTGACGGCATTGGATCAGAATCTGCTTGTTTATCACAAGAATCTCCCCAAGTACTACAAGGAATTCTAATTGCATCCACAGTCCTTCAAATTGGAGTCTCACCCAATCTATTTGTGTTAAATAGAGTTGATAAGAAGGGCTTTAAAACACTGACCAGGCCAGAGACGCAAATAACACTCATTCCTCTGTACATACACTCACTTTTGTTGTATAATCACGTATTTAACAGCGTAAAACGCACAAAAACAACTTGTTGGAGCAGTCCACGTGTTCTAATCTCACTCCATGCGTCCATACATGCATTTGATAAACTCTTGAGCGTGCCCGTGCTACTACCAATTGAAGTATACGCTGCAAATTCGGATATGGCAATTCGTTCCCATAATAAATACCTCGAATCTGCGCATTTATCTAATTTTAGGGCCTTTCAATTTGTAACGGCAAGTTTGTTGAAGGGATTGAAAATGGACAGTTTCTATGGTAGCGATGATAGGGGTGATATTTTTGATGATCATGATGGCATATCTTTATTTCGAGCGTCAAAGTATGAGAAAAATTGTATGGCGTTATTTGCGCTTAGAAGTTTGTTTGGCGATGAATACGATAATTGTTTCGGCACCTCTGTGCTCTATCTCGACCCCTTCTTCATAAAGGCGGAGCAGAATTGCAGGCGCAAACTTTTTAGGGGTAGACAAGTGTTGATTGACAAACTACCTGTAAATAAATCCCTATTACGAAAGGCGGTGCACAATCTCGCTGAGGCTAACATTGTACTTGAAATGGAGAAGAATGAGTTTTCTAAGGCCAATTTGACGATGGGAGAAAAGTTTGAGAAGATGTCCAAAATAATTACAAGTTTATTTGATAAGGCCAGGAAATTTGAGCGAATGCACAAGGACTATGTTGAATTTAGCAACTTACGAATAGAGTTCTATGAGTCAATCAATATAATCCTGTTTCCATATCTGGAGAAATTGGTTGGCAATTGGAAGGATAACGAAATATTGCCATGTACTGATAAATTATTCAATTCATTTGAGACAGTGCTTATGGCGCCCAGTGATTTCGAAGATGTGCTTGCTGTTAAGGAGGCTATAATTAACCAATTTATGTTGTTATTTAAGGATAAATTTTTGGTGGGTTTGACGCGCCGCTTGGATTCTGTGATAAATATGGTTTCACAAACGGTTGCTAAGGACGATTTTAAGCCGATATCTACGGCTAAAGGAATCCATTATTCCTGTTGGGTCTCTGATTTGGTGTCGTTGCTAAGGCACACTGTGTGTATTTGTTTTAAATTCTCAGCGCCCATTGAATGGCTCATTGCACCAATTTTTGAGATGTCCGAGAAGGTTATAGGCAAGTATACTGAGGAGCTGGCCCGTATTCTTAAATATGATAATGTAATAGATAATGGACGCAAGCTAAAGAGCTCTGCCAAAGCAATTAGTGACATTTTGGAATCGGAAGATTTCGGTGACCATTTGTTGAGTTCTGAAAAATTAGACACAAATTACCCAGCGGATATCAATATGTACATTGTATCGCTGCATAATTTGATATTGATATCTTCTGAGATGGAAATAACTGAACTGGATGAAAGAATTACTTCATCCACATCAAGATCGCTAACTAAGGCTGGTAGGAAAAGGGTTTTCAAGAAAACACAGGCCTCAATTATGGTTTTGGAAAATGTTATTGCATGGAGAATAATTTTGAACCTAATACATCTAGGTGGATGTGACAAAATATCTGTTATAAGACGTGAATTTGGTTTATTGTGTGATAGATTGTTGGAATCTCTGCCCGATGCCTCGCAAAAATCCATCTACAGCAAAGCGCACGATGCTCTAGTATCTTACGTGTCGTATATTGCCAAAAAAGATTTAGAAAATGGATATTTGGCAGAAATTGCCAATAAGGGAGATGCTTCCACACTTCTGTCATCAATAAATGACCTTTGTATACAAACTTGCAGGTCTGGCATAGGAGATACTGCTTCGGCACAATCACAATTTGCCAACCTGATCACATTTCTCACAATTTCACTCAATACTGACACCCCCCTTAACACGGAGAGGAAACGGCATCCGAAATTGGCAAAGCTAGGGTTGAAGGTTATGAAAAAGTATGAAGCTATAATGGGTGGGGGGAGACAGGCCATCAATTAGTAACTGTGCGAAAGCGCATGCTTTCTGACTGTCACATCTCTAATTGTTATGAAATTTGTATATTAATTTTTATTTTTTAAAGTGAATGAGTAATTTAATTCATTCGTCACACATATATAGTCATAAAATAGTCAGTCAAGAAGCGTTGGCCGCATTTCATTGGATTCCAAGAGTGGAGAAGTGTCATTATAATATAATAATTTTTAATGTTTCTGTTGTGTACTTGCGTCTTATAAAGCATAGCCTATATCCATGAGTTCGAGTGTCTAATTATCATATATATATATATATACTAGTATACAACGGTAAGGCTATACACACGTGGTTGCAGTCAAGATGAATGAAACTAAGATCAATTTTGCAGATTATCTGGAAACTTCCAGAATCTCCAACACGGAGTCAACTGCATTTGACATAATGGAACAGTTTTGGAAACCTGGTGATGATAATGAGCACGTTTCCCAAGTCTGCCAAACATTAGGTTCAGAACACGTAAGTCTGTTGGCACGGGTTACTCGATTTTTTATGAAATTTCATGTAAATTTTGCAAAAAATGACTAATTTAGAGCACAATTGTAGAAGATAGTAGGTTAAACGCACCTAAAATGTTTTCCCAAGGGGATTTTGACGAGTATAAATCTGAAATAGGTGATGCAATTGAAATTTACACTGCTATTAATGATTCTGCACCATTGTATTTTGATAAAAATAAGAGGGTGCGACTAGAATTATTTAGAAATTTGTCAGAAGTAATCGATCGATTTGTAGAACGGATGCAACAAAATTTGACAAAGTCTTTACTGAAATGTATCAAACAAGATTTCAGATATTGTTTCAAGTATTTAAATTGTAATCTAGCGCGCTAAACGACATAAATCGGTTGTTTTGTGGACGCGAGTTTCTGATAATGACTCAAATGATAAATTAGTTATTCAAATAGTAGATGCAATATCCATATCTACTAAGGGAACTCAACATTTGATTGGGAATTTGAGCATAAATAGACAAGGAGATTTCTGCATCCAGGGCGCTCAACTTGAACTGGTACTAAACATAAAAGGGGTAACGTTGCCGATTTATCTAGTGCAAAATACATAAAGGGATTTACTGCGATGGACATGTGGTGCTGGTTTCTGGCACAATCCAATTGCCAGAGGTAAATAAAACGTGACGTAGAGATATTTTATCGCAACTGAAATCATGCACCCACCCTTCGGTATAAATATGATCATTTAGATGTGGGAGATGACTTCGATTATTTCTCTGGTGATGTCTTTGGTGGCAATTTAGATTCTAGAAAAATAGTAAGCTATAGCAATTTATATATAGGACACATTTAGTGTTTATAGGGAATCGTTATTAACTTCTAGAAAAGAAGTTAGTAGTTACTGGATCATACTTTCTAATGTAAACTTAACCGATATAGCATCACTTTCAGCACTAGAATCTTTGTTTCAAAGTAACTAGGCATTCATTTAGAACTTGTGAATTCAACGACTGCACAGCCATTGCCAGTTGGATTCATCTTTATGGGGAATTTTTCTTCCCGGTCCTTTTCATTCTCAAAAAAGAGGTTCATATTGGACGATCAAACTTTTATTGATTATAAGAAAGGGTTTGAGGACTTTTCGCTTGTTATTGTGAAATACAAAATTTTACTGGAAAATTGTTACTGGATATTTATTCCTGGTCCAGGAGACGCATGCATTTGCAATCGTAACACGCATCAGTTAACTCAGAAACAATTCCTAGGATGCCAATATTGGAGCAATTTACAGAGAAAATGAGAGAGAATCTGCTACAATCAGTACCTAGTGCCAAAATTTATTTCACAACAAGTCCATGTAGGATAAGGCATATGGATAGGAGATTAGTGTTATTCTCCAACCCGATCCTCGGTGAATTGCTTTCCTCATCTCTATTCACCAGCGACTCTGATGAAAATGTGCTATCTCCCGAATTCTTAGTGAAAATGTTCATCAATACTTTGATTGGACAAGCACATTTATATCCCACTCCACAAAGGCATAAAATAGTGTCAAGAATGGACTCGTTCCAACTGCTATGTCCTCTACCAGATTTTGTAAGTGTGTCGTGATTTAGATTTGTTTAGGCGATATAACTGCGCCTTGTTTTGTGGAAAAAGTTACCGATACATGTATCATAGGAAACTCAGGTGTGTTTAATGTAATTTAGGTGCATATTTCGCAACATCAAAAACATTCTTTGTGTACAATGCTTTGAAAAATAAACTTGACAAATATTCCCTCTAGTTTTACAAGTGATTTCATCAATTCAGCCATGCCCCATTTAGTGTAACTAATCAGTATGTGATTGTATTATTCAACTTGAATAACTCTAATGCACTCCTTCAATTTCAATATGGCTGCATTAGTTGTAGCTCTAGCTTGATATAAGAGATTATTTCTGTAAGCCTGAGTAAATTCACATCTCGCATTATTCATTTTAGTTATTAATATGGATATTTGTTCCATCAAATCCTCACTCATTTCACGGAAATTATTTTCATTAGAACTATCTTTTGATGATTTAGAAGAGTTGTCTGACGATTTGAATGATGTTCTCCCGGTGTAAAGCTCATAAATTGATTTTTTTGATTCTTTATCCATCGGTTTAACAATATTTGCCAGTCCAAATAAGTTATTGTTACCAGGATCATCAGTTGTAATTGTGGTTATTCGTTTGCGTAGATCTGATGTAATCGATTTAGATTTGATACCATTTGAGACTGGAGAACTGTGTTCATTTAATTTATTGCATCTATAAGGGGAAATCCCCCTTATGCATTTATTTGCAGTGTCATACGAAGTGTTTGATCTAAGTACACAATCATAGCAAATTATTTCGCTCTCATATATAATGCCATCTTGATGCACAGTATCAATGGGATCTCGTCGAAAACTGTTATTTATTGTATGTTTGGAAGTAGAATCGATGTCTATTTGTGAATTCACATGTTGCGTATTAACTGTGACATTTGATGCGAGTTTAATATATTCATCAATCCCAATCTTTTCAGTTATTATTGTTGGTTTGTTTTTTAGTGGATTTTTTGATGTGTTACGAAGAGAAATTCTTCTTTTTATAGGCAAAACTGGTAGTTGTTGATTAATGGATTTATTGGTGTTTACGTGAATACTTGACAATTCTACTAAATGCTCTCTCATTTCAAACATTTTTCCAGTAATTTTGTTCAAAGATTGTATTGGAATTTTAATTTTATCGATATAAGCATCACAATATTGGCCATAAGCATCCATTTCATATAGTTTCACAACAAGGAACCCTAAAGTTTTCTCAACGACACACAACCCATCTCTCCATGTCTTCCTTCTCTGAAACAAATGTTTTTTATACAAGCAGTTGAATTTGTATATCGAGCATTGCTTTTTATTAGCATAACTATATAATGACTGAGATCTTGCTCTAGTTAGTGGAGGAGATAATACAGACACTCTAATGCCATTTTTCTTATACATTTTGATGATTTGATAAAATAAAATATGTAAAGAATTTTGTTTTATAATGATTGTTTAATTAATACTAGAATCAGCCTTTTCAGTTTCCAAATATGAAGATAAGGCTTGGATTGATATAGGCTAAATTAGTTATGCCATACTTCTGAATTTATCCCGTAGATATCCTGAATTAGAGCTAATGGAACGACTAAATTATCTTTTAAAATACCATAATCCTCAGTATTTTCTTCAGCTGGTTCTACTTCTATTATCTAAATTATTTTTAAAATACCAATTGGTTTGAGTTAAAGGTCTGTGGATTTATTTTGTAGCCTAAAGAATTCTGGAATTAATTTAAAACTAGCCTTAAAAAGGGAAAGTGTAGCTAGGAACGAGTATACTAAATGCGACAATTTCATTACGTGTGCAGAGAATCTGTGCCCCATCTACTATTATTAAAATTAAAATTTACTAATACTATAAAATGATCACTTGGGTAAATTTCATTATAATTTTTCACACTAATATTTCCATATTTCTCATATTTGCAAATTTAACCACATCTGACTTTTGACACAAATACATATTATTTAATCTCAACCTAAATAAACGACGTCTCCATACCTTGATTTGTACTTAGATTATGTTACTATGTTAGGATTCATCAATCTGGGCCATGTATATTTGCATTTTAAAGGATTTCATATTATCTAAATTAACAATTGTTTACATTTCATATATCTTTGATCCTGTTTGATATGTTTACAATCTACAGAATCTCTAAGATTCAAATTTTCTCCAAAAGATCCAAATAGACATTTTTACAAGTTCTAAAGTTGAACAATTGTTACTCTTTGATTTTGTCATATGAAATTTTAAGTTTCATTTATTTTGGTTCGATAAAATTGTAAGAATTCGAAGGATTCTTACACAATATTTCATATATTATACAAAATAGCTCCAAAGTTATCGATATTATCTCTTGTAACAAAACAGTATCGGGTCTATGTTGAAGTATTATTCGAATATCGACAGCTGTTCCTGTAGTTATTAGTCTCTCATTTAGACCTACTAAATTCTTGATGAAAATTTACATGCCAAGCTAAGGCTTTCATACATTATATGTTACAGATCTAAAGCCCTTCATCAGTGATTTAGTGTGGTGCTCCTTCTCTATGGGCGGTAATTCAGTTTAATCACTTAGATTTGACTCCGGAAGAACTGGAAATTGAACGTAAAAAATTGAGAAAGAATGTAAATGTTAAATTTGATAAGACAAAAGTGTGTGGTTTTTTACTTAGGGGCCAGTTGATTATATTTTTATAGTTTTACATGGGATAGGCGCTACGGATGATGGTTTAGTCGATAAATATAGAGCATTTAAATGTGCTTTAGATAGTGTTAAACGGTATTGGTATTATGATCGTAATATACAATATCATTTGTATATGATTAATTGGAAAAAATATATTGTAGATGCTCAAAACATGTATTTAAAGCTATTGACACAGAGTATTTGAAAAATTGTCCCTTCCTACAATCAAAAAATATCGCCAACTTATTTATCTTATCGTGTCTGATATCGTTTTTTATTACAATCCTCGTTATTGTGATTATTTAATTAATTGTATTGCGGATGATATTAATAATGAAATTGATCGTTTAAGAAATGTAACTTTATATTCACTTAGCATTCATCTGATAGATTTAAAGATTCTAAAATTGTTTCAATTGGTTATTCAATGGGTTCTGTATTAATGCATGATTTATTAAGTGGAAAGCCATCTAGAACAGTATTATAGATTGTATATTTAGACGTTTAAAAAGGGTCCATTGCCGAAAATTAAACACAAAATTGATCATTTTTTTGCTATTGCAAGCCCAATGTCTGTTATGGCAACTTTTAATGAGCCTAATGTAAAGATATTATTGATTTAGTTCATGAAAGGCGAATTTGAATTGCCTGAAGGGATTAATTACTACAACATATTTCATCCATACGATCCATTGGTATAAGTAATAACTAAATTAGGCTTCAAGACTTGAACCTCTAATATATCCAAACTGTGAAAATTTGCCAGATCCAGTTCTAATTCCATATTGGAGAACGAATGGACTTAGGAAATGGTATGAGTGGGATAACAATATTAAACAAACTAAATCGCTTATTGTTGATAATATTTTTGATTTCGCTAGCAATATAACTAACAATCTAACCAATTGGTGGAATCCAAATAAAAATGTCAATAGTGTTCTGGATAATAATCTCGCTGATTCCAGAGACAGTAAGTTCGATTCTCATTTTAGGGAATAAATCATTACAAAGTTTTAGGTCAAGTAAGTAATGATTTATATTAATACTAGAATTGAGAAATTCCGATGTACCAGAGATAGTTTCCAGTAAGTATGATAATTTTATTGTTGGTAATCCCAAACATAATTCTTGTAATTTTGTTGAAGAGGTATATTTGCTTTTTATTTAGAAATCTGGCGATGATGGATACATCTCAGACTCATCTGATTACTCAGATGATAAAAACGATACGGTAATCAACGAATCTGCTAAGAAATTGTCACAGATTAATTTTCAAGGATCTCAAATTTTAAAAACTAGATACGATTTTCAACTTCAAGAGGGGACTACTGAACATTATTTACATCCAATTGCTCTAATTAATTCACATTTTAACTATTGGAATGCCAAAGATATGGCATTCTTCATTTTACGTACTATTACCGGATCTAAAAGACAATTCTCATTAGCAGGTAACGGCTTATTTGAGTTAAATAAACTTTTTTATAATTAAAATCAATAACTAAATATATATCATGTAATGTAGATCGCTTGAGTCAAACTGAGATTAGGGCGATGGAATTAGCAGAATGTCAGGGTATTTTTATGTACATTTAGAAAATGAAAAAGATAGATTGGAATTTTTGGAGATTGCAGAATTAGCTAAAGAAAGGAGTGAATCCTTGAAAAGGGAAGATGAGAAGGAAATACCTCCCTCGGTGGGACCTTTTGCATGGAATAACATTTCAAGTTTTATGAAGGGTAAAGATGGCGGAAATTGTGATGAATCATTAATTGAAAATGAGTGGACTATGGCCGGGGATGAAAATGAACGACAAATCAAAAATATGGCTAGTAGACCATTTGTAGATTAATTATAGTGCAATGCCTCGCAGACTCTTAGAATCTAGAATTTTATCCTTATCTAAGTCTCAAGGATGGCAATGGCCTCCTTCTGGTTAGAATTACACATCATCCAGATTTAACACTAGATGAAATTTGTGATCGCCTCAGATCCGCATATCCAGACTATCAACGTCAGAAGAAAGGACAATTTTTTAAATATTTATCCATGCTAGCACACCAGCATGATGGAAATTCGCTCAATAACAATTTTTGTAAATTGTACGATAAAACAAAACCCGTTAAGGAAACAGAAGACTATGATATTTTACCTGAAACTGGAATTAAAACTAGACTATCAGATATAGGTGGAATTGATTCACTGCTGATAGAAATTAGAGATTTAATAATTAGGCCCTTGCTATATCCAAAAATATATACCCATTTAGGAATTCAACCTACAAGAAATGTATTATTGCATGGCCCTCCAGGGTCAGGTAAAAGTAAATTGGCAGAAGCCATCGCAGGAGAAATTCAATGTCCATTATTTAGGGTTACAGCTACCGAAATTGTCAGTGGAATGTCTGGCGAATCTGAATCTAGACTTAGAAAATTGTTCCAAGTAGCCCGTCAATATGAACCTTGTATAATATTCCTAGATGAGCTAGATTCTATTACTCCCAAGAGAGAAATTGTAACTAGAGAAATGGAAAAAAGAATTGTTGCTCAGCTTGGAGCTTGTCTAGATCAGTTGGCAGAATCTCATGTAATAGGTAAATCTAATTAATTATTTAGTCATTGGCGCAACAAATCGGCCTGAAAGTGTTGATCCAATGATAAGAAGGAATGGTAGATTTGATAAGGAATTAGCTCTTGGAATTCCCAATTTAAAGGCTAGAGAAAGTATTTTTCAGGCACTAATTAAAAACGTGAGGACTGGGCCTTTAGATTTACATAAATTAGCAGTGATGACACCAGGGTTTGTTGGTGCTGATCTGCATTCTGTCACCAGAGAAGCAGCAGTTGTGACCATTAATCGCATTTTTGAAACTCATGATCCGGAAATTGTAAGCCAATACTCCATCTAGTTTAATGATGTTGATAAAGCTCCTATGGATACTAAAGATTTATGTGTTATACAGCAGGACTTTGAAACCGCAATATCCCGAGTACAACCATCGGCTAAGCGTGAGGGGTTTGCCACAATTCCAGATGTTACATGGGCTGAAGTTGGAGCTTTGACTAATCTCAAAAGGGAATTAGAGGAACGTATCGTTTCGCCGATTAAATATAAGGAAATGTATATGAAATTTGGTATTGGAATTCCCGCTGGAATATTACTCTATGGCCCACCTGGATGTGGTAAAACCCTATTAGCTAAGGCTATTGCCAGGGAAAGTAATGCGAATTTTATATCCATTAAAGGTATTAAATTGTTTATATATTTAGGGCCTGAATTGTTGAATAAATATGTCGGTGAAAGTGAAAGGGCGGTGCGCTTAATATTCCAACGTGCTGCCACCAGTGCCCCCTGTATAATTTTTTTTGATGAAATCGACTCTATTTGTCCCAAAAGAGGGATAGATAATAATTTGGCATCTGAACGTGTTGTAAATCAATTGTTAACAGAAATGGATGGAGTTCAGGTGTTATGATATTTAATTTAGTCCAGAGAAGATGTATACGTAATAGCCGCAACTAATCGGCCTGATATTATTGATCCTGCAATGTTGCGTCCAGGTAATTATGATGATTACTTAGGTCGATTAGATAAATTATTTTATGTGCCATTGCCTGATGAACAAAGTCGCGTTGAAATATTAAAGACGGTAACAAAATTAATGCCTATTTATGATGGGATAGACTTTGAGAGATTTGCCAAGCAAACTAAAGGGTCAGTTCAAGAATTATATAGATTTAGCGGTGCAGATTTGGCCTGTTTGGCAAGAGAAGCTGCATTAAGTGCATTAGAAGATATTAAATTATATGATAAAGATGTTAAGATGTCAAACGTACATTTTGAAAGGGCATTGGCCAAAACGAAGCCATCAGTATGCCAAGAAGATTTGAAACTTTATTGTGGTTTGAATAATCCCCAAAGATTTTGAGCAAAAATTTTCTTTTCAGAAACCGACAATTTTTTCCATTCAGATTCGTAAACTAATTTTGGACTCCATCCCATACTATTTAAATACTTTAACTTTATATCCAACATTTTACAGTGTTTACCTTTCGTCAATTGCCTCTGAATAACCGGCTCTAAACAAATTAGATCGTTCGATTTATCTATATAATATGTCTCAAATGGACCAATGACTTTGATTGTGAATTTTAATTTTAGAGCACTTTCAAACTCCTCGATCATTTTGTTCGGCTCTGGAAACGATTTCAACTGAAATTTATTTACTTGCTCAAGAAAGCTAAGTGTAGATGATGAAAATGATGATATCATGTAAGGATATTCCATACTGATTAGTATTTGTATTAATTTTATACTTCTGCAAAATGTTATTTTACCGAACTCTTGTAACTTTTCCAATCCTGCAAGGTATAAAAACTTTGCATTTGATTCTACTTTTGGCTTTTCTAAACCTCCAGGGACTATAAAGTTGGCATATTTAGGGTAAAGTGAATTTCGTGGATCAATATTGTCATTAGTATTATATTGATTTACATAATCATTAGTGTCTTGTAGATATTTCACATTAATAGAACCACAACTGGAACAGAACATTCTAATGTGATCAATCAATTTTTCCACAAGAATTGGCGTAGCAAAGTTACAAAGTAAAAGTGTTTGCAATAAATGTACTTTTAATTTTGTCCATCTATAAGGGGTTTCCATAGGCGAATCTAGTGAGTTCTCGATATATTTAAACAATTTTGTCACAATTTCAGATGATACATCAACATTTCCCTTTGATAATGCTTTGAATATATTTAAAATATTATAAATGTTTAGAGATTGATTTGTTTGATCAACTTTATCCATCATCAATAATGTCGCGCGTAATAATATTGGTCCTGTAAATTTCCAAGATTTTCTAACCGTAATAGTACTCAAATGGTCTGTTATTTGTTGTAATTGTTGAAGGGGGAATTTTTGAATGGAACTGGAAACTCGTTTAGTAATATAATCCCATACTTGGGATGAAAACTCTGAATCGCCCTCAAAATATCTTAATGCTCCAAAAAGATGAACTCCATAAGTCTCGTTTATATGTAAACTTTTTATCAATGGAATTAAATGGCCAACTCCGTTTTTTATAAAAGCCTTCTCATCTATATCTTTGCATTTTGAATCTACATCATTTAATTTTGCAATAATCTCTTTAAGTAAATTCTGATAAAATTCTCCTGTTATTCTACATCTTTTAAAAATCTAAAATAAAAATTTAATTTACCTGAATATATGTTAATAACAAAGCGAATAATTCATTTGTGGTTAAAGTATTAATTTGAGATTTTATATCTGCAGTTGCCTCTTTTATATCATGTTTTAGCCTTTCATGCTCTATAATTGAACGTCTAATTACCTTTAATATTTCTAAAGGCAGAATTCACTGTCGATCCAACTGTCTGGTCCAACAATGCTCTGGATGTGCATAATATTTTATAATAAGAATTCTTACTAGTGGAAAATAAACTCCTAGCTTTGTCTAATGAAATCTTTCTTAAAAAATTACTACTATGTATACAGATATAACATTGCATTCTAACTATAATTGATAGGTTGGGTTGATAACGCTAACGATGGGTTGAAAATTGTTCAATGATTAGTTTCATGATGTGGCTGCATCTCCATTCTATATAAATTATTATTGACTCTTACCATTGTTTGGAGTGATTTTGATATTTTTTTATATGTTGGAGTTAGGAATAGGTCATATGTAAGATATGTTGCTTCAAATATCATTGCTGTATTTATAACACGTCCTAAAATAGGAAGCATGACAGATCCGCAACCGTATGACATTTTCTCATTTAATGAATTAATATTACACTAATACTGGCCGGCACATGGCAAGGATAATGTAAGGAACTGTAGTAGTGTTCATGGGGGCTTTATTATTTTCGCTCATATGGACTGTTATATACACATTAGAATCGTTTTCAAAGTGTACTAATTCATTTTAGAACTAGTTTTTACAAAATAACGTATATTATTTCCTATTTATTGGGTGTACGCTATTCCTTTCTTAATAGCACTTCATTGCACATTACCTATTCCTTTATACATTAAATACTGCACCGGTATATTCAAGGGATATATATTCATCTATAGATTCCTTTTTCTAAAATTTACAGTTGACACATATTAAATTTATTGATAATACCATTTTCTAGATTGATTTTCCTTAGTCTTACGAATCTGCTATCGAAAATATGTGTTTTAGACTTATCCATTCGCAATAATCTAAATTTATTTTGCCTAGAAATTGTGAAATGATGGGAATTCATTTTTTTGACACAGTAAATCTTCATTATGGCTTGAAGAAGAATCGTCGTAAACTTGTTACTTTATCACAATCAGACGAATACGCAAGGAATAAATTCATCTACAAGTATGAATATGAATTTAAGCAACAATACAACCCTGTCTTTCGTTATATCCTTTTATACACTATATTCTCATCGTTCTTTACAAAAGTCGACTACTGTGCAGCTTTAAGTATCAGTCCCTCCGTTACTCCATTAAGAAATGGAAAAAATATCGCAAAAATTGATAAAGAGGAACCTATCCTATCTCCATTTAAAGATGTTGAGAATGGTAAAATTTCTGACGCTACTATGCCTTCTATCGATCCATATGCATCTATGCTTTTAAAATCTTTAGAAAAAACCACTGGTGATTTTAGTAAAGAATATTTAGAAACTGAAAAAAAGTCAAACGCGATTCGGAATGTTTTGCCATTTGGAACTAATTTCAAGTATGATACTAAGGAAGGGGCATTTGAAATTTCTGAAAACTGCCCTGTTTCAATTGGTGGGGTTTTTCAAAGTGTTTTAGATGCGGAAACTGAACTCCGTTACAAGTTTAGAGACAATGTTTATATTGATTATAAAATTCAAACATATGTATCAAATGAAACTGCAAAAATAATTGATGCTATTCATAATAAAGATATTAAATCATTAAGAGAAAATCATCATCTAGTCTTCTCCAGGTTGATTGAACCTTTGCGTTCTGTTTTGGCTATTAAAAAAATTGCTAAAGATCAATTGCATATCATGGAATCTTTTGATAAGAATTGGTATGAGTCGGCTAAGCCTTCTGCCAAACTTAAATTGGTTACTAAAATTGATCAACTTCTTGAAACTGTTCCAACCTATAAAAGTCCTTCATCGTTATTTACTAAAGTTTCAGCGACTAGGGCATTTTTAAAATCAAAGTATACTAATGAACTCATTAATCTTGAAACTGAGATTAGAGCTCAAAAGATTATTAGAGAATACATGCAAGGTGTCAAAGTCATTCGTCATTATTCCAATTTTACTCCAATGTATTTGGCGCCTTACTATACTGATTTAGTTCCAGCTCTTGGCAGCCCTTGGTTAAATCATCTATTTGATAAATATTATATGGCAACTGCGTATGCTTCTGAAACAGAATTGGCAGAAATTTTGCCGTTAATTATGACCAGATTTCTATCAATGGTTGAACAAAATGCCGTTACTGTCACAAATGATGATTTTCAAAAAAGTATTTATGCATTTAGTTTAGCAGTCGGTAAAACAATGAGAGATATAAAAGCGAATAAATATAAATTAAGTAAAACAGAATATTATGGATTCATGGGTATGTGTGATGAGAAATGTGAGGAAAAAATTATTTCTGAACTTAATGGTAACTTAATTAGAAAGGGTAAAATTGTTAAATTCTTGAGAAAAAAATTGAAGTTGAAGAAATTATCTGTTAGCAAAGGATTGAAATTTATTCGATGGGTTACGATGTATCAAAAAACTGAATTAATGATGATGGAAACGTTTGCGGAAAAGGTTATAATTCAGTTAATCCTCAGAACAAATAATGTTGATATGGAACAAATTGCTAGGTATAAAATGGATTCCCAGCGTAATTTTAAATTGAATTTTGATGTTAAAAGTATCAAACCTCATGATCTTCAACATACTAATACGCCAAATAAGTTACAGGGGCATGAATTCGTTGAGAAAAGTTTAATGAAGATGGTAAAGACTGTCGGGAATAAACTTAGAAGATTTAGTGGGAATGCGGGTAAAAAATTATATAAAAATGTCAAAAGGAGATATCACTTTGGCAAAGACTCTATTAAGAAGTTTCCATTGGTAAAATGGATTCTTTCTGGTATTAGTAATCTTCATAAAATGAGAAAAACCTCCGGGTTTAATCTATGTTCCACATTTACCAACGTTCTAAAGCCCAGTTTAGGTTTAGATTCCAACATCCTTTCAACCAATGCTTTTGTTAAAGATTTAGTTGAAGTGAAACATGACAATGAGGTTCTATCCGATTGGTATAATCATACAATGCAAACATGGATTCAAATTTCGAGTGCACATAGTTCATTACATGGATTTGATCCTCAGGTGGATAAGAATGTTTCTATGTCTAAATCATTGGGCGCTTTATTTAGATGGTTAAACTCATCCGAAAGCAGTAGTTTTACATTCACTAATAAAGATAAAACTGTATTATCGTCTTTATCACTTCAACTTGCATTTTTTATGGATAGTAGTGTTAAGGGATATAAGAAGAGTAGTTTTGGTAAATTTTTGACTAAATTTGGAAACATATTCCGTATGGGCAAAACATCTACTGTTGCTGATAATTGGCATGGTTTAAATGATGCCCTTGAACCTAAAGCTGTGGTATCTAGAGCAAAATTTGTTAATGGTTCAAGAGCAGTACTAGCTTTAGTGAAAATGTTTGAGGATAAATTTATTGTAAAACCAGCTATACCTGCGAGATTAGTTCAATTAATAGTAATATTTATTGGTATGTGGACTAAGAATCAACAAGAACAGTTAGATTTAGCATCTGCCAAAATAGAACCTGCAAGAAAATATTTTTACGTGTCATTATTATCCAATAATGGAATACCTAATGAGGCAACAAAAATGATTATTAAACATTGCAAGGTTAAATCTAGGAGGAAAGCGTTGCATTTGGGATGTATTAATAAAGTGAATGGTAGAAATGTTAAGTGTAGGCCTGTTAGAATTAAACTTACTAAATTATCTTTGTTAAAGGTTATTGAAGAATTACAGGGGACTATGGATGATCCATTAGATATGTTAAGGATAGCATCCGATTTGTCTAAGAGATGCCAAGCTCACAATACTCAAAAGGCGGTTAATTTGCCGCTCAAGAAGACATTTTATAATAAGATTAAGAGAAAACTTTATGGTCAAGAAGAATATACAGGTGCTGCATTATTGGCAAGTGAATTTTCTCAAAGACTCCACTGTTATAATTTGCAAAAGAAAGTTGCTAAGCAACTTGTTAGTAAAATGAGGGGTGTTTATGATATCGAGAAGATCAAGGAGATTTTTGGCAAATTGTTGTACGAGTACCAAAGCATGGAGATTAAAATGAAGTCACAGAACGATTTTGGTGCTCATAAGTTGATGTGTCAATTTATGGATGCAAATAATCCGAAGATTGTCAAAGTTTTTAAAGAAAGATTACTGAAATATGCAGTAGCTCATAGTGGTGTTGTAGGGAAGCGCAATTTAACAAAAGATGAGATCGAGTCCATAGTTTCTTTTGATATCAAATCGCAAAATGAATATGCTAAAGAGATACATAATTATCATAGTTACATTCTAGTTGGTACTCGTGTTTTCAATTCCATAACATACAGCGGAGGATATCCGCCAAATCATGTATTTGAAGCACAAAAACAGGTGCAAAGTAACGGAAAAGTCCGTTCAGTCTTCAATGGAAGTGGTTTTGTTGATGAATTGGAAGAACTTAAGATTACGGACCCAATTAACAACATTACAATTGAAACGATGTCTGGTGAGGCATCATACCGTCGTTTCTATCATCTCACAACAGGTGAAAAATTAGACGAATATGATTATGCACTGAAAGCGAATAATTTCGTAGTCACAGGGTCTGTTTTAACAACTTCCAGAGCGTTAGCAGAAAATGGCTATGAGAGTGGTATGATAATATGGTGTGGTTATAAACATGGATGGGTTGCAGATTTTGCTCTTAGAGATGTTATACATGACATTAATGCGGTACCTCTATTTAATGGGAGGAATTGGGTATTGAGTACCGAGACTAGGGTTAAAGATTTTATTGGCAGTGATGGCAAAAAAAATACCTTCGGTATTGGTAGTGATTACTTGGATAAAAAATTGGAAGATATTAATGTGGTATATAAGTTTGAAAATGGTACAAGTTTTGACGCCAAAACTCAAAATACTGCATCATATCCGACGGACATATTTGGTAAATTTGATCCTGTGAATACTGTTCAGGGGAATCAGCCTCCATTATTTTCAACAACTTCAGCCGATTTACTCCCAGGCGCATTAAGTAATTTTGTGAAGGGATCTGAATTTAAAAAGGATACTAACACATTGATCGTCGATTTAAATGCCCCTGATAATGTTATCAAGTCAAATACGGGAGCTATAAATTTGATTCGATTCAATATGCCTCCCAATGTCAATTTTGAATCGAAAAGCCTGCATAAGGTTAATTGAATTGTATATTATCTCATTTGTTAGTTCATATGGCTTTTAGAATCCTGCTCTAGGGTGCGTGTTCGTATGCATTAATTATTTACAGGTTGTAGAATCGCTATCCAGCCCAAATTTCATTAATCTAATTAAAGATGAAATGGAAGGTGTGGAAAGTGCATATGACGACAATAACAAACACGTGCAGATTCTAAGCCCTTTCAACGAGAATGCACAATCGTATGCTATAATTGGGCATGTTTCACAGGCGGATTATGTTAAACCAAACCCACAACGTGTTTCTATGAAAAACAAGCCAAATATGTTAATGTGTAACGTAAGTGGAGATATATGTAATCAAAATGTAGTAGAAGGCTCAAATAAACATAGCACATGCATTGGAGAAAGCCCCTGGTTATCAATTGAAAACCGTCTAAATAATATACGATCTGTAACACAACAAACTGTTTTACACCCAGATCCTGAGCCAAACAATGGAGTTAAAAGTATTTATTCAAACTACAATACTGAATATATCAATGATTATTCGTGGAAGGTTGAAACGAACCAGAAGCTATCTAGCTCAATTTTAAAACAGCATGCTAAATTTGAAGGAACGACAGGCGATGTAGCGCCAAGAAGGTGATGTTCATTTTGATTCAGACGTGCATTTAAAAGTTTGGTGGAAATGGCTGATAGTTTAGGCTCAATGGAACCTAATGACCAAACGAACATGATAAAACTTCTTTTATCATGTAGAAAGTAAAGTGTTGTTTCATTTAGATTGGAAAAATTGATTGAAGAACAGCAAAACGTTTTGAATTTGTTGAATCATGATCTAAAAGAAGCAAATGAACTGTTGAAGATTCCTCCAGAATTAAGAAACACTGTTAATATTGGGCCCGTTCCTTCAACAAAACCACTTTACCCTACTAGTGAGGCTCCAGCTTTTATCAAAGGAAGAATATCTCTTTTGCCGGAAAGATATGCGACGAACAAAACAGCGGGTGTATTGAAACCATCATTTTCTAATCTAGTGGCAATGAGTCAAAATAATGGAATTACCCAGGGGGCCAAGTGAAATCCCTTTTTGCTAAAATGTGAATATGCAAATGATAAACCGACTGGAATGCTCGTGGTCCATTATTTACTACAAGTCTAAAATCACCTAACTGTTCATTCCTAGCTATTTCTGCTGCCTAGATAATTAATTATTTACTTTACACATCATATGTCCTAATATTTCTCTATGCCGTTCTTCTGCTTTTTCCAATCTTGTCAGCCCATCTCTAATCTTTGGAATGATTAAGATATGGACTGGTGCTTGGGGTGAAATGTCGTGGAATGCTAGGACCTATATGATTTAGATATCACCTTATCATCTTCGTAAACTTTGTTGCAGGGAATTGAACCATCTAGTATTTTTCCTAAATTAGAAGTTTAAATTGCACCAAATATACTAGTATTAGTGGAGTCAATGCCCCTCTCCTCTATGAGTTTTTCATCTGGGTCAATATAGCATGATTTCAGATTCGATGTTGACATTCTATGAATATATTTTGGCATTTATACCTAGAAACGTTTACATGTAGCGATTGGAATATGGTTGGTGAACATATGAAAGTAGATAAGGCACGAACCAATCTCATTGTAGGGCCCAATAAATTATGTATATTATGCGCATATTAATTTTTTAATGATAATTTACGATGGAGTCTATTTTATTAAAAGGTAATATGTTTAGATCTATTAATATTTACTCAATCGGTCGATCAATTTTTTCAGTTTTTCAGTATCGCAGTTTGGCCGTAAATAGGGATTTATCGCTCATTTGTGTATCCAATGGATGTAATTTCGGCAAGCCACGTTCATTTTCCACAAAAAAACGTCGTGTTTTTTATAGATCTCCGGGTAATAGTCGATTATTGTACTTGAATTCGCGGTATGAACACAAGAAATCCAGTTACAGGGGTGGTTTTCAAATTTTTATGTTCTTTGCAACATGTAAGCTATTATTTAATGTTAGTTGTAACAGGGTGTATTTTTATACTTTATTATGTTGAAAATTTGCGTAATACTTTGGTGGATAAAACTGGATTGGTTGCTGGTGAAATTTTAACCAGTGATGCATTTAAAGAATCTGCCAACAGAGCAGCTAATGATGTTATACATAATATTTTGAAAGATAAAATTATTAAAGAAAACTTTACCGTTTTAATTAGGGAAATTTTATCTGAGTCCCAAGATGCTATCAATCAAGTCGTGGCTAATGCTGCAGAATCTGAACTAGCTTTTGTTGCAACCAAAAAATTGTCTGAAAAGGTTGTGAAAGAGTTATGTGCTGATCCTACTGTGCATAACAATTTTGGATATCTTTTATTGAGTGCTATAAACACTGAAAATAGTGTTACCGGTGCTATGAAATGGATTGAAGAGATGTCTAAGAAGAAAGATACAATTGATGCATTGCGTATTATGATGTAAGCTATATATACACTTAGTACTGATCGAATAATGCAAGATGAACAGTTACTTAGAAATGCAGTTGATTTTTGTGGTCGTGTCCGTGAAGGTTTTCTCACAGACAAAAATTCCACTGAACAAGCTTTGGTTTTTTTACAAACGGTACGCATTCATATAATTTTAGGTTTTACAACAACCTGCCTTACATTCGCATTTATCTCAGACGCTATGGGAAGTAGTTAAACTGTCAATAACGCCAAAAAGGTAGTTTATAATCTAATCATAGGAATAAACAAGATAAAATCGAAGTCCTGAACTTTAATTTTGCGCAAAAATAGATTATTTACCGATGCAAAAGCTACTAAAAATCTTATCTAAAACCGATTCTTGTACATTAATTCCGATTATTGCATCCATGTTTGTCAAACTAGTTCTCAGATATTCCGTGGCAATTTCAATATTACTATTCAAATCAACATCTAAATGAAATTATATTTGCCTAAAAATTGCTCTAGTGTAACCTTTATTGCCTTCAAATGTTCTATATGTCTATGGCTACTAACAAGCGAATCAATGCCATTTAAATCTAAGGAATCTCTAATGATTCGTCCTAATTCTGCAATATTTGAACCATTCAATGGCGAGATCTTGATAAATTTTGCATTTGGGCACTTCAATTTAGCATCATTAAAATCATTATGAGTTAAATCAGATTTTCCATGGCAAAGAATCAATGGAATGGGTTTATCCTTAATCATTTCCAGCGTTTTATTAAGGGCTAATAATGATTCTATTTCATTATTTGGATCCAGAAGTTGTAATATACAATCTGCATTTAGTGCAGCATTTAAGGCTCGACTAATCCCTTCTGCCTCTATTGAATTATGTGTTAATAAATGATTATCTATATGTCTGATCCCTGCAGTATCAGTGAATGTAAATGGGAATCCATCGATATCAACGTGAGCTGTTACCAAATCCCTTGTAGTTCCGGCTAAATTTGAGACTATGCTAATAGTTTCTTGTGAGATAGAATTTATCAGTGTGCTTTTTCCTGTATCATCTTCAAAATTACCAGAATTTGGAGTTCCTAAAATTATCACATTTGCAGAATTTCTAATGATATGTCCTCTCCTTGAGTTAAAATTCACATTACCTATCGTTTATTTTTGATGTAATTTCCTTCAAAACTTCACAAACAATTGTTTTTGCATACTAAATTAGTGGCATTCAAGACCTTAATTGTATCAAGTAATTGGAAGTCACTGGAAGATTCTTCTCCAAAATCAATACATGCTTCCAAGTTAGACAAAGCATATATTAGATTATCAGACCATTTTTTGTATAAATTATATAATGATCCAGACATCTAGATTAGATGGTTCCAACCGCTGAGAATGCTAATTTCCTTTGTTCTTGAGTATTCGCCGCAATTAAATCTCCAATCGCTTCAACCTAAATGTTTGATATTATTACTTGAGATAACTTCACTTTTCCATTGTAGAAAGCGCGTCTTATAAACTCTCCTCTATCTGCAATACGTATAGTACCAGAGTCATCAACCCTTGATATAGCATCAAAGAGTGCATTTATTACGGCTCTACTTCCGTGTGTATGAAATTCAATCACATCTTCGCCTAAATAGAAGCAAAAATACCAGTGTATGATTTTGGTGATGGAAATAGTAGGCATATGGCATCATCTATGGGTTCATTCTCAATCGAAAACAATCTTTTGTATAACAATTTCTTTGAATTTGCCTGTTGTTAAAGTTTTTCCATACTTTATTAAATGAATCACCAGTAATTCTGTTGAATATAAGCCCAACTTTTGGTCCAGAAACTCTAACAATTGCTATACCGCAACCTCCGGGAGGTATAGAAGAGGCAAGGCCATAAATTGTATCGGTCTGGCGTTTAAATAGGGGTGAATTTAACGAATTAATCCTAAATCCAACTACACTACACTGTATTAATGTGAAGATTAATAGCATATTAGCCCACCACCACTCATGCGTGGTTGATATGTCACTCATCAATCGCACATCAATCTTGTTTAAGAATGATGTCAAGATAAGTTATGGCACAAGACATGACGTAAATTTTGGCCTGTCCTTCAACCCTAAATTCAGTATCTTAATGTTTAATTAAATACCTGTTTCTTTAAACCCACAATAAACGAGTAACTCTGCAATTTCAGGTATGGGTCCGATAACTTTATTGGAAAAGGTAGCATTTGACTTTTTAATTGTCTTATACCTTTGTTCTAATGGAAACTTTATTATGTTTGAAAGGTATAGTTTTAAGATCTTGATACATAAACATAGAACATCCTTGGAATCCTAAGATAAGTTATTGATTACCTTATATTTAACTGTTATTCGTCCACAAATTGAAGCAAGTTTTTGTCTTCTTTTATTATCGCTCAATTCTTCCGCTACATCCTCCTCTTCAATATACTTAATTAAAGTTGTAATTACGTCCGTTCCGAATTTTTCCTTGTATTCCTTCTTCAACAAATCCAGTTGTATCTGTTTTTCTTTCTCCCATTCCTTAAAAATGAGTGTAAATTTTACCATTTTCATTTTACAAGTTTCTTCAATCTGTCTTTTCCTCTCCTGTTCAGCAAACAACTCGCGTTGCTGTTGGATGGCTTGGCCCATCGCCATTCTATTTCTCTCCCTTTCCAATTCATTCCGTTTTTCGCATCTCTCTCGTTCCTATATAATAAATAGATAATAACATTTCTAAGTTTTTTCTGTAATTCCAATGCTTTAAGTTGAGCTTCTTCAGGTGTGAGTGTATATTGAATTTTGGGGGTACTTTCAGTATTCTCCGATGTTGCTCCCTCACTTTTAGTTAAAATTGAAGGGTTTTTTTCAAAAATCCCACTTGATTGACCATCCGAAACATCATCACAAGAATCGTCACCCATTAAAGAGGCCCTATATCAAATCAAGTATTCTATTGTAATTTAAGGGAGTATTAAAATTAAACGTTTTAGACGTACATATTATAGTCATATTGGATGTTATATGAATCTGATACTTTCTTGGCTAATTCAGGTGAGTATCCGATATAATTCTGAGGTGTCAATTTTGACAATTTATCCTCAAGTTTAGTGTCACCTTGGCACAGCTCATGAATAATATTTTTTATATTAGATTTTTGTACACTTTTTCCCATGAATAAGCTCTGGACTTTCTCAAAAGCAACGTTAATTCCGCTTCTAAATGAAATTGCGATTACTTCTTTAAACATAGTTGGAAAGGCTCAGCTAAAACAGACCAATTTTTGTCTAATTCATTCTGAAGCTGGTCTTTATTTATACAAATTTTATCCAGTCCGGAATTTAAAGATTTTAATGATACCAAAGTATGAGCGAATGCAACGCCAATATTTCTAAGGCATGTTGAATCACTCAGATCCCTCTGAAGCCTACTTCTCAATAGTTTGCGACTTAGGAATTGTAAAATTGCGATTGATATTTCAGAATTCCCCTCGGCATTTTCAAACTGATAGGGATTAATCTTATGTGGCATTGTACTACTTCCAACTTGTCCCTTTTCCGTTTTCAATACTATCACATTTCTAAATTGCAATTATGGTTACCTTGATATATATAGCCACATATCAACCGATAGATCACAAATTATTGAATTTATTCTAGATATTGTATCGCATATTAGAGATATAAAATCATGAGATTCTGATTGTGTTGTATACGAAGAATATGATAGTCCAAGATGCTCCTCGACAAACATATCGCATAGTTCCGGCCAATTCTTATCAGGATAAATAAATGCGTGTGCATTGTAATTCCCTGTTGCTCCTCCAAATTTGCCATAATATTTCAACTAGAATGTATAAATTAAATACCTTATCAAGATTATTTTTCAATTGATCACTTAAGCGTTTCACATATATGGCCATTTCTTTTCCAACTGTAGTAGGTGTGGCAGGTTGTCCGTGAGTCAATGCCAAAAGCGGGTCTTCTGCATACTAAAATTATAGTTCAATTACATTTGTAGCAATAGATGTCAATTTTTCTATGACCTTTGCCAATTCTGGTCTTATCACTTTTTCTATAGAATGTTTAATTGTAAGTGAATATGAAGGTGAATTTATATCTTCACTCGTAACCAAAAAATGTACATTCTCAACTAATTGTTTTAATTTGCGATTGTTGCTATTTCTAAGTTTATCCTAAGTGCCAATAATTATACCTTTATATAGTATTCAACAGCTTTAACATCGTGTAGTGTAATTTTTTCGTGATTTTTAATTTCAACAAACTGTTGAATAGACAAATTCTTGATAGAAGTTATGAATTCTAGATTTCAACAATAATACCCATGTCTTCTTCAGAGAGAACATCGATAGGTGTGATTCCGATCTTTACTTGGTATATCAGCCATTCAATCTCGACAAATACTCTAGATTTCATCAAACCAAATTCGGAAAAGTATTCGGATAGCTCAAAAGTTTTATTTCTATATCTACCATCAATAGGGCTTATTGCTGTAAAAGGGGACAACGAATCCATAATAAATTGATCCTCCCCACGCATGCATTATTTCTATTCTGAACATATACACATATTATGAATTACAATAATGAGGATTAGTTTATCTAGATTTATGACTATGAAGTGGATTTGTAGCTACCATGTGTAAGCATTTTTGTAATATGTACTAAACATCACTTCATAGATAACTTGCTAAATTTTGCAAATTTGTCAAAATAGCCAGGTGTTATTTCCTGTGTATTACGTTTGGGATTACAAAGCTCAATCCCTAAATAATTTATAACATTACCTTGTAAAGGTGTGAATGCTAATGATGTTGCCATGCCATTAATAGCGTTTGAACTTTCCATCTGTTTCTGCAACATCAATTGGCGTTTTCTAGCTATATGAAACGTGTAAACTTACGAACATGAATTTGTTTCCTTTTAACCTGAAGGATAATCTTCCCTTTTCCAGTGGATTTTCCGAGCATTCCAAGTTGATGTCCTTCAAGTCCAATCTCTTCTTGGCCTTCCGGTCCAAATGCGATCCTATTCGCCTGTTGCCTAATTTGACTAATTCCATATTTTTCTTTCATCTTCCTATATCTTTTCCCTCCTCTCTTATTAGTTTTCCTCTCTTCCGGAATTGGTAGAGCTTTTTTGATGGGAGCATCTGGCATCTCTAGTGCCTAAAGTTAAATTTTTATGGCTTACCTTGGATAAATTAACTAAAATGTGATTTCTGAATTTTTCGCCAATACCCCCATCTTTAGCTTTCCCAAAAAGATCTACTCTCGCAGCCAATGCCACTTTGCTCGAAACCATTTTTATGGCTTTAAATTTTAAGTGTGAAACGGCCGTTTGTACTATTTCACAACATGAAATAACGCCAGATGTTTCAGATCCTTTAAAAGTATGACCAGTGAATAAAGTATTTTTAGAATCGCCAATTAACTAAATTAATTTAACAACACCATTATATTTTGAGATGGAATTTTAGCCAATTCTTGTAATCCGCCTGCCATAGTTATCAACCTTGCAGTTAATGCGGATCCAATTATTCTGGAAATATTTGGTGCAAGAATGGTCATTCTGCTCTCCAAATATAATAAGACATTATTTCTATGAGCTGCAAGCTTTAATGCATCATCACATGCTCCAATTAACTAAATGAAATGATATATACCTTTGATAGTTCGTAGGGCCCTAGTGCCGATCCCATAGTCATTGTGGCAGCGACAGTAACTGCCATTGCGGTTGCATTCGGTAAAATATCTTTCATATCAATTTTTGTGATATCCTGAATTAAATTATTGTATTACACTTTCATTTTGAATTCTTTTAACCAATGATATGTAATCCAAAGGAGCGACGACGATAGATTCCAATTCCGGGAATTTACTGCAATAGATATCTTTGACATACTTATGAATGCTTAAAATTCTAAATTAAATAAATTGCGTACTCTGTGTCAATTTCTATAACAAGCGAATTACAATCCCTTATTAAAAGTTGTTCTTTATAATCAACTTCCCTATCAATCAATATTTTACCATCCAATAACGGGATAATTTTCTAAATATTAATAAGATACTAACTTCAATAGTTTTGTTTAGTCTTTCACTCCTCAAAAACTGAGAAAATGACCGATTTTTAAGGTCAGAACTACTAAAATATTCTTTAACAGCATCTTTGATTGTTTCGTCTGGATCAGATTCATAACATTGAGCTAAAGCTGTCCTATTATTATTATCTTCTATCTCATCATCATGTTCTAAGTCTTCTAGGTCCAAAAGAAACGAATCGGCAAGTGTTGCCTATATCATGAGGAACCCTACCATATATTGCTCGCCCGTCATGGGCGTGCGCTTCCTTCTAATAATATGTATTATCAATTTTTATGCAATCTCCTGTACTATTACTGGAAGAAATTTCTCATTATGTTCTTTTGTTTCAAATGGTGTGTATAAAGGAGTTCATAAAAGGACTAGAAAACGTAGTCCTAAACGTACTAGGAAAAGAGTCCCAAGTCTTGACTCTAATAAAAGGAAATTGAGCAATACAGAACTACGCATTAAATCAAAAAGGATTGAAAGTTTAAATGCAAAAAAAAGGAGGAAAAATGCTCTAGAAAAGAGGAAATCTGTTGTCATGGAGAAGAAGGATTTTGACTTCACTGATTTTATAAATTTACTATGGGAAGAAGTTAAAGGCGATACATTTAGTATTGAACCAACTGTTGATGAAAGATCTGTTCCTCTAAAATCATGCGAATTAAATATTAAACTCCATACTTTGGTGAAACATAGATATGGTAAGAAATATTTAATTCTAGCGGATGAAACAATCACTGATATCTATGTAAGGTTGGCAAATTATTTTAAAATATCACCTAAAGTCCTTTATAGAGAAATTTGTGCTATAACTGGGAAATATGGCTGTAATATTATTAAACCATCTGGTATTTAACCTTTAAATTAGATTATGAGGAGTCTAGTGATATGAATCCTTATATACAAAGTTTAAGAAGAGCCAAATTTGAAATTTATACTTTAATAGGGCGGAAGATGCTTAGATATGCATTAACATGTTTAACTAGATATATAAGGCTAGGTAAGTATATTGATATCTCAAAATGTCATTACGATTAATCATATAGGCATCCCCCCTGAAGTCAGATATCGCTATGTTTATGATATACTAAGCCTAGAGCACGTATCTTCTGCATGTGATTTGTATTGTAATCACATTGATATATTCCCCATTACTAGATATGATCAAATATATCCTGATAGAGTCGACTTTAGGCCTTGTGAGGATACAACTGATATCGGAGGTATATCTGATCAAATATTTTATACTGAAATTGATAAATCTAAGGGTTGGAGTCCATCATTATTGGTGGATAATTCTGTATTTTCTATTCTTTCGGATAAAATGAAGTGCCAACTTGTTTATCTGTCCGCTGCATTGCATCCTGAATATACATTACAAATTGTCAAAAACGTAGCTTTTGTTGCAGGTATAATTTGAATTCATTTTAGGTTATAAAAATGAATCTGAACTTTTAAGAAAATTTGCATTTAACAATAAATTTACTTCCCGTGGAGCTAAGAGTTATATACTCAAATTATCTGAGGAATCGGCTGCCAATCATATTAAAGAGAAGATTAAGTCTAGGTGCAGTATTATTTACTTAGTCCCCTATCAAATCGTGCAGACAGGAATTTGGAATCTATTCATAAACCTCTTGTTTGGAAATCTTTGGATAGAAGAACTAGTTTGAGGCGGCTTAAGAAACGTTTGCATAAAATTTTTGAAGAAGAGGAAGCTCATGGGATGGCAAAACCTAGTTTATGGCTTGTTTTGAAACAACAAATTGATAGGAGAATTCTGGAAGCCCCTAGGACCTTTTATAAACAAGTTAAGCATACATTGTTAGGGACTAGGAATATGTCGAGTAGGAGTATAGTAACAGAACTTATTGATCGTGGATTCGATCCGCCTTGCAGAAGTTATTCATATATAAATCGCAAAGAAAGAGTTAAAATTGCAAGGAAAATGGAAGTGTGGGCTGATAAGGAAATAACATTGCCGCCAAATGGCTTAAAAACAAATATAGATTATGTTAAGGCTTTGTCGATACTTGACGCTGCCGCTTCTGCTGCAGGATATAAAAGCATTCGTCATTTATTAGCCTTGGTAGCAATGTTGGCCAAACCAAAAACTGATAAAATTTCTAGGAGAATACGACAGCCCGGAGAAATAGGTCAGGATAATGAACTTAAAATTAAACATTTTGCTCATAAATTAGATGGATTTAATTGATATCTTTTAGCCAAGGGTGGTTTAAAACTTCTTGGCATGTTATTCTCTTTTTATAGTCCCTAATTAGCATTTTTCTAAGTTAATTGTGTATTACTCCAATAAATCTTTAACAGAATCGCTTGTATTCCTAAACGTGTGAAATGGGACTTTAAATTTCGTATCCGACATATTTATAAAGACCTGGATTCCAGAATTGCCGCTAATATATATAATTTAAATACCTAAAGGGCAAAACGCCATATAGCATGACGAACAAAGTTACTCCTATAGAATATATATCACGAGATTCGCCATTTATTCCTTTAGATTCGTCAATAAGTTCTATGCACTCAGGGCCAGTGAAAGCGGGTGTCCCATCTAATTAAAAATTGTGTTAAACCATACCTGAGTCAAAAATTGATAAATTATCATCAGATGGTTCGGAGATAGATGAACACCCGAAATCTGTTATTATTATATAATCAGTATTTGGATTTCTGAGTTGTTCATTTTTTTTCGTGCACGGATGTGAATTCCATATAGACGGATTGTACTTGTAATTTAAATTTTCAAGTGCTTTTAATAAGGGTATTTTATTTTTATTTGATTTATCCATACAATTTTTTGCGTATTTTAGAGCTTCATTTCCATCATTAATTTTAACAGAATCTTGCCAGAGAAAGAGATCCAAAGGCTCCAATTGGTGAGAATACTTGTAATTGGTCTTAGATGGAATCTTTACTTTTTCAATTGAATCCGAATTCAATAGTTTTTTGATTAGGATATTCTCAGGTTTGATGTCCTTATGCACGATTCCAAGTTTATGTAACGAATGTATTGTTTGAACAATCTGATTAATATAAACTCATACCTCCTTTATAATCCGTTTTGCATATTTTTCATTAAATAATATCACATTTTCATCTCGCACAGAATCCTTAAAGTTAATATCTGTTAGCTCGTAATATTCGCCATAAGGATTCCACCATAGAAGCTGAGTTGGATAATATGGCATTATTAAATAAATTATATTAAATTTTGTATCATGCAAAGTCTCCAGTATCTGTATAACCCCTTTAATATTGTTACATGAGGCAAGTATAATAATTTCATCTACAACCTAAGTAAAAAGTAGTAACACCTTGTCAAAAGATGAGACTACTTGCACATCTTCTCTAAAAAATCTAGAACCATCTTTTCTACGAGAAGTCTCTATGTGATATGCCTGGTATTATTGAAAATCTACCTTTAAAATTACATTCGAATTATCTAGTATATTAGTGGCCAAAAATAACTCCGAACTGCTTTCCCTAGGTAGTTTTCCGTAGATCAAATATTGATTTATAGACATACACCCATTTTTAATCCAATAATTAACCTCTTCTGATATTCCATGGTAATCAGATATTCTGTCGATAACGAGCCGTCCATAGTTCATTATGTAGTGTGATGCTGTCTAGATGTTCATCTTATATCGATAAATTTTTATCATTTTCTAGAAATTGCTTTGAATTACCAACTAATCCAAATAGGGTTGCTCTTAAAAGAGCTATTCTCGACGCTACTATAGGCCTTCCGATAGAACCGTTTATTAAAATGTTGGATAAATCAGGAAAACAAAATTTAATGAAATGCGTTTCATCAGAATGTCCCGTAACTTGTTCTCCTAAGAAAAAAATGTATTTTTAATTTCATTTCAGGAGTATTTCTCCAAATGAATCTAGCCCTTTGAGGATCATTCAGTCAAGTAAAAAACTCCGTCATTATCTAATGATCCCAGAATCTCAAGTAATTAAATACCTAATTTAGGCGTGTAGAGGATGTATTAAGAGGACTAGATGTAAAAAATTTCTCCAAGTTTAAATTGTTAATCATTTAGGTTGAGCAAGGGATTCCAGACTTATCTGATATCGCCCGTGTAGTTCTAGGGATGAATACTGTAATTTTTATTTTATTTCAGATATGTGGCCTTTATATTGAAAAATGTGAATTAATACAAGAAGAAGATGGCTCTCTTTCCAATATAGATTCATTTTTTTTTGTTTTAAACTCTTTAGAGCAATATTTACTTACTGTTAAAGGAAAAAATGGTTCACTTAAGGTTTCGTTATATTTTACAAAGGTTGTACGGGGCGATGATAAAGAATGTTCTATCGAAGCTAATAAACAAATGAAGATACAAGTAATTTCTAAATTGCAAGAAAAGATATCAAAGGTATCTCACTAAATTCATATTAGATGTATAATATTCCAACATACTTATATCGAACTTTAAGGCTGAATTCCAAGACAAAAATGACTAAAATGCAGCGTTTACTCCAGAATAAATTAGATAGATTGATGGTAATATCTACAAATATATTAAGGGGCGTGATAAAGATGAAAGGGACGATGGATTTGTATGGGTTCCTGAGCCTGATGATAATAATAATAATAATGAAAAAATTGCACCTAATCAAAATGAAAATATCACACAATACCCGGTAATTCTGTATTTTTACCCAGCTGAAGGTTGGAAATGGAACCAAAGTTATTCAACTTGATACTTTGAAAGATGAACAGATAGAATTTAGACTATTGAGGAACTCATCGAGTGTTCCGAATGAAGAAATCAAACATTACGATATAAATGAGGATAAAATTATACGGTATTTATTATCATATTAAGCTCTATTAAGGTTGATAATTCTATACTTGTCAATTTGAGTGATGCAAGTAATCAAGATTATCAAGACTGTGTAAATCGTTATAAAGGGAAAAGGCTAAAGAATTCGAAATGTTTAACTCAAATTTTAGAGCATATTGATCCAGATATGGCTAAAGAGTCTTTAAAAGATATCGTTAGGGTTCCTTTTGAAACTCCTAGCCAGGTTTATTTTTAATAATCTAGAGCTCAGGTAATTCAAACCCCCCTATAGTTAATAAAAGAAATACCGTTGGGCCTGAAAAAAATTTATGGGAACCATTGGACATTCATGAATTTTGTGCGAATGTTAGGCTGTTTTTATTTAGGACGAATATAAAAATTATCAAAATTATTCTTATGAGGGGGTTTTTAGTCGATTTAAATTGAATGCTGATCAGAGTGGGATTGAAAACGGGAGTATTTGTGATTCTAAATCTATTAATGATTGCCGCCTGAAGCCATTTTTCAAATCTAATTATCCAAATGGTTTCCAAATTTGGGAATTCCAAGTAAAACTAATTTCATTATAGTCGGGTGAAATTGTATGTAAAAATTTAACTTTCCCTAATGTTAGAGGGAGAAAAAATAATTAACACTTAATTTTTTTTGCATAATTAGTTGCATAATCTAGCGCCCAGTTGTGTGTCTCGAGTATTGACTATATCTACAATCTGTACTAACCTCTAACGTAAATGAATAGTCATTAGTATTGAAGGCATTCATGGTGGCCTTTATGATTTCAGGTATATCTGAAAGGCTTATATGGTCATTCCTAAATGCATTATTTGCCACTTCATTTGCTGCATTCATAACACCAGGGTATAGTCCTCCTTGTTTCCCAGCTTGATATGCCAAACCGAGGCACGGAAATTTTTTGCTATATTAAATGTTTCATACAAATCGGGCATGTCAAAAGTTAGCGTTTTAACAGTTTCTAGGTTTAGAGGTGGCCAACTATTTCTATATATAATTTTATTGTACCTCATATGACCAGGTGATGTTAGAGATTGCAATATTGGAAGCTTCATATCAGGGAGATATAATTGTGCAATAGTAGACTTGTCATTAAACTCAACCAATGAATGGATTATGCTTTCTTTATGTATAATAGTTTTAATGCGGTCAATGGGTGTTCCAAATAATTCGTATGCCTCTATAATCTCAAATCCCTATATAAATATAACGATCAAACCTTATTCATAAGGGTTGCAGAATCGACGTTAATTTTCGATCCCATATTCCATACTGGCTGTGTTAATTGAATCATACATGTTTTATATCCTGAAACCTTATATTATATATTTCCTTGGCTGAAACATTCAAACATGGCCCGCCACTACAGGTCAAAATCATTTTATTAACATTGTTGAATGGCCCCTTAACTAATCCGAATGCACACTAAAATGAGCAAAAAAAAATACATCAGAAGGAATTTCCTTATAAATACATTGATATAAAGCACAATGTTCAGAGTCGACAGGTTGTATAATCGATCCAGTTTTGTGAATAATATTAAAAAGCAATCGTCCTAATTAATTAAAAATATAATACCTGCGGATATTATGGTCTCTTTATTGGCTAGGCATATTGTTTTCCCATGTTCAGCCGCAGATATTGTAGGTAATATTCCATTGCAACCAGAAATAGCCATCATAACTACACTTGCTTCTGGAACTGAGCAAAGTGTTTGCAAACCAAGCTTTCCATGTAAAACTTCAGTGCCATTAGGGATATTTATTAAAGTTTGTAATTCATTAATACAATTTTCATTGCCAACTGAAACATATCTTGGTCTGAAACGTATGATCTGATCTGCCAAGGCTCTCATATTAGTGTTCGCACTTAATCCGACCACTTTATGTGTAGAATTACAAATTGTTTCCAAAACCTCTAAAGTTTGCGTGCCTACACTTCCAGTGCTACCAGCTATAATAACTCCTATTTTTGGATCATCTTCTAATGATATTTTGCAATTAAGCGATGAAAACAAAGATATTTTGTTGGTATTGAAAAATTTTGTCTTAAAATTGTACAGATATGGAATATGATCATTATATAAGGAGTGCTTATGTGACTTTAGAGAATTTGAAATTGTAAAGATGTAGAAATATGTTAGTATGATGAGTTTTAAATAATTTGTCATTTTAAAATATATCAATTTGATTTAGTGAAATATCTCGTTCAGATTTTGTAGTATATTTAAATAGGCTCTTTTTTCGTCCAGACCATCTAATTCCACTAATTGATACCTTTGAAATCGTATAATATTTCCCTTTGAATTTGATGATTCGAACAATGTAATCCATTCCAACCTAGTAAAGTGCTCAAACAAGCGGCCCTAAATTTAGGTTAATAAACCCTTGATAAAGCATACACTCCTTTCCAATCTGATCTAGATGATATAATATTCCCAAGTTTTTCGTAAAGTAAGAGTATACTGTTATCTATTTTAAGGTGCTAAATTAACATAAACCAGCCTTATTAAAATTGTTGTGAGGAATTTTTATTACAACCAAAGCTCCTTTAATAAATGGGATGATCTGTTGGAATTTTGCGTTATGAAAGGATATATCAACAGTAATACTAATTTAAGTATTTTTTACCCTAAATCTGATTCTAAACTTGAATGATTTGAATGTATATTATCCGTTTTACTGATTATTGGTTGTCCTTTGAAGAATAGATTGTAATAATTGTAGAAATCAAAAATTTTATTATTAGCCTGTATATAAGAAACAAAAATACTTGTTTAAGCAAATATTCACGGAAATCAGTCCCTATTATAACTATTTTAGTTGTTTTAATGAATTTTGAGATATGTTTTCTGCGAATAGAGAAATGATCCCAAGAATTATGAAACCAATCGTTGCTAAAGCAAGAAAAGTCAGTAATAGGCAATCCTTTTAATGAATTATTTATCACAGGTAATTTTAATATATAACTAGCAATCTCAAATACTAAATTTCCGTTGCCACAAAATGGGACCCAAATCTATTTATGAATAGTACTTACAATTAGAGGTTCGGGATCCTTTACGAGAAGATTTAAATTTAACTTACTAGTAACACACGCTGTAATTATATCATTATAATCAGTAGAGTCATCTGAATAAAGTTTTGTTGAATCAACATATTTTGACCTATTATTTTCCCAGTGTGACAAGTTCTCCTTGGTGATATCTAAATTATCATTTGATGAATCTTTTCGTTTATTTGAAAAAAACGGTAATGTATATGCATAATTGTATGAATAAGGAATCCCTTCAAATTTATTTCGGACACTTTTTATGGTTTCATTGAGAGACCAATATGGTACTGTCTTTGTCTCAAATTGAGGAGAATAAACGTAATTATAAAATGAAAAATGTCTTGGGGATAAACGGCCAGAGCATTGCAAAGAAACATAACACGTGTTTCTATGTAAAACTATAGAGAGGCAATGGCCACTAATGAATGGAATATCGGATATAGTAGTGAATGCCTGCTTAACTGAAGATTTAATGACGTTGTTGTTCCAAAGAGATGATAAGTTGGAAATTGATCTAATATTAATGTTAGGAATCCAATACGTTGGTATGAAATAATTCCAGGGTAAATTTTTAATCCTTTCTTGCAAATCTGTGGAAGAATGGCACCTGAACGGACGACCAATGCGTAGCCAAACACTTTCTGTTGATCTAATTGAAATTAGAGCTATCCCAAAAAATTCCCACGTACAGTGGATCTCAACGCCTCCAGGAAGCAACTCTATTTTAATCAAATTGTTTTCTTTGTGCTTCCTCAGTCGAAAATGTGCTAAGGTTGGTGTGGGACCTGATAATATGGGAGAACATTTGAATCTAAATGAATTCAATTCTTCCAATTCTTTTATAATGAATTTTTCCAATCCCTTTCTTGTAGAAAAGAATGCAGTAATGACAGCTAAATTATTTATGTTAAATGTTACTTTGGCTATTAAAATAATTAGGCATAAGACGATTTAAGATATATACAAAATATTACAAAAAATACACATGTGTACATTATAAGAAATAATAGTATATGTGATGTCAATCAAAAATGAAATAAAATGGTAATAATAGTGATGATGAACTGGATCGGGGCCCCAGTTAATGTAAATAAGGTTTAGAGTATTTTGTAGCCATTTATACGATAGGTATGCCAGCAGTATATTGGGAAAAGCAAGAAGATAATCGTATGTGTGCTTTGCACTGCTTAAATGCCCTTTTGCAAGTATATAGTTCACAATTTAGGGGCCTTATGTAACTGCTGAGGAACTCACAGCTATCGCTGATTTTTTAGACGAACAGGAGAGACAATTAATGGGTAAAAATAATTTTTTATTATGTAGGATGGATACCTGCAACAAATTCTTCACATGATGGCAATTATAATATTACTGTATTATAAAACTAATTTCAGGTTATACAAAAATCACTTGGAAATAGAGGATTTGAATGCAAATATTGCACATCTAAGAATATAACAAAACAAACTGTCGAGTCGTAAGTTTTTTTGCTAATTAAAAGAAAATTTGATGGATTTCTATGTAATGTGTCACAGCATTGGATATGTTTTAGAAATGTCCACGGGGATTGGTTAGATATTATTATAATATAGGTATATGTTAGATAGTATGAAATCTGGGCCAATTCGTTATAAAGTTTGTGATTTGCAAGAATATTTGGAAAATTTGCTTAAACAAGGGGATTCTGTATTCATAATAACTCCAGCCGAAAATTCTAGACCACTTTCATTGCCTAATCCAGATAAAAATTGCACTAAAAAAAATCAGTTTTATATAGATATTCGAGATATCTCAAGTAAGTTAATCTTAAGAATAGCATACGAAGGGAAAACAGATTTCTTATATAAGAGGGGTGGTAGTTCCCAATCTAAACCTATTTCTTGGCCGACCGTCGGAGGGACGTAGGTTTTTTTTAATATTAAGGCGCTTGAATTCTTGCGACGTTTCTACTATATGTTCAATGAGAACTAATAAAGATATGGATACTGTTATGGATGGATTACAAAAAATTGATGGGCCATGTTGTTCAATAACAGTTAGAATGCTTGATGCTAGTCGTGTAACCAATCGTTTTTCTGTAAATGGCACTCTATTGGATGTATTTAAGTGGCTTGAAGGGTGCGATATTGTCGTAAATGATACTCCTTTAAAGTCTCAACCGATATATTGTTTGGTTCAACAATCACCTTTCAGAAAATTTGTAAAGTATGCTGACGGTAGTGTGGAATTGATCAATTCTGAAAATATGGTAAGTCTTGATCTGACGAAGGGTACAGATACAAAAAACAAAACCCTAAAGGATTTGGAGCTCGAGGATACTCAATTGTTTATTTTACATATACCATCAACTAATTGATGATTGATCTAATTTTATAGTACAATTATATACTTTGCCCTATGGCCTCCACAAAAGTATCAAAGGTGGCGGTTCCATTTGGAAATATCGCCAAAAGTCTGTATTCTGCTTCTGGAGAGATATTTATGTAAGCTTTTTTAGCCATGTCTAACAGTTCATTAGTAGTGATAACATCTTTACCTCCAGATAGTCCATAAAACACACCCCTTAGCAAAGAAGAGAGGGGTTTGGAAGATAATTCAGTATTTATTGCAGATATAAAAGTTGAAAGGTTTAAATCATGAATGTTAGAATTAGCTATCGAGCGTAAATGAGATATGATAAATGTGAGTTCATCGTTAGTAGGGATTACTCCTAACAAATTTGAAAATATAGCACAAATATCGGAGTTATCCAATTTGCCTTTCTGTCCTCTGTCAAAGATTTTGAATATATAAGAAAGTTGAGATGTTAAAACCTCGGATTTGGGCATCTAATAAGGTGGCCAACAATGTGTGGCGACTATTGGGAGTTTTATTTAAACTTAGCTACATAGAAATACAACGTATCTTTGCTGTAAATAGATCTATTTAATATATGAATCTGTGTTCTAGAATTATTTAATCACTTTTATTCTAAACTACACGTTTTTAACCTTTTTCATATGAAGTGATCTATTAATCTTTTAATAAGTGGTCTGCGAGGGACGTGCATTTTAAAAAAATCTAATTTTATCTATTTAGTAAATTAAGATCTTGTGTACATTAGTTAGTGACAATTTGTATTTAGTAAATAACGTATAATAATTTTTTTAATGGATATCCAATCAGAATCCATAGAAGAAGGAAATGGATGTTTAACGCGTCTTGAATTAGCCCTCATAATTATATTAGTGATTTTGTTGCTTGGAGGTGCTGTTGCTGGATTTTATTACTTTTCTGGATACTGCAGAGCGCCGGTTGATATAAGTTATTCGCCAAAAATCGGATGATTTTATGATGAAATCAGTTATTGACTGATGTTTCTGAAGCCGCAATACTTGAGTTATGTTTTCGAGAAGTCTTTTTATTGATACTAATCTTTCATGTTCCAGTCAAATGAAAATGATCTTTCTTTATAATTAATTGTTTGAATAAGCTAAACATTAAAAATTCTAATATTTGTTTTATTTTAATAACGTGATACTAAACATCTATATATTGAAGCATGAAGCATTTCTTTATATCGTGACAAAATGCATCATAATATTATAAAACAATAATTTTCTAATGTTTGCCCATAAAACAGTTGTTTAATCAATATATAAATATCTATTGTTGACTAAGGTACAAGTCATAATAATTCTCTTTAGCGGTGCAAACAAAAAAGGTTCTTTCAAGTTTGACATATATAGTTATAATATTCAAGTGTATTATCAGGACATTATTTGTGATAATGTAAAGTATTTATGGCGTATAGATCTATCTAATAAAGATGTAAAGTGATCAAATTAAACTTGTCTCGATCTAAAACCATAATGGTGTTAATTATAAAATCTCATTGATAAACTATTAATTCATAATTATTATCATTTTAGTTTAAAAGGATAATATTTACAATTTCAATATACATATTCATTGTACGCTTATTATTAAATCATGAATGAATATCTAATTTATTGCATTGTCTCAGTGTCACTAATAAATGGCATAACTGCATCAATCAAACACAAAATCAGTAGCGATATTGTTAGAATATTTTCGGATGAATCATTAAATTTGAATGAAGACACATTACCTAAGTGGATAACTACAAAATACCATAAGGAAGGAGATAGGCATAGGTTCGATCTTACGGTTGATGAGAGCCATAAATTGAAATATATACTATGGGACGGAATTAAAAAGGAAATTACAAATAAAGAGGTTTCAAAATATAGAATATACTTATGCAATGCACATGTATTTAATGCTAAATTGACTTTAGTAAAAAATAATAATGACGAGTTTGTTCTTATAGAAAATATGAATCTAACTAAAATTCCATTATGGATGAAAATGAATTTAATAGCCGAAAAATATCATTACAAGAAACCAATATATGTGGATATTGTTAATTTGCCAAAAGAAATCGCCAAAATTAATATTGATGGCATAGAATTGGTGAAATTATCTAATGATTATTCGGAAAATAACTTTATCAAGGGAATTAAATGGGATGATATATGGGAATATATCTGCCCAGATGGATTTGAAATAAATGATTTGGCATACGAAAAGATCAAAACTACGGTATATCTGAAAATTACACTAAAAGATATAGATAAAAAATCAGTAAAAATGATAGAGAAAAAAATTAATCTGAATGAAAAAATATCAAACAACAAAACACATAAGACATATTTAAGAAGATATTTAGGAAGTGGAAATTTAAGTAATAAAAAGTTACTTGATATTGACCTACATAGTGATGAATTATCAGACAAAATTGAGGCACTTGCATTCTATAATAAGATATTAATAAGGATTAATCCTGAAGTCAGCAATGAATATGGAATTGGAAGTTTAAATTGGATTCATAAAATATATACCAGTGACGGAACGTATATACATGCTTCAACAATAGAACCATTAGAAATAAACAAATTATTATTGTCTATATATTACAGTCATGGCGGAGAAATATTTATTGCAAGACATTTGAATATGATTGAAGTAGATAAAATCCCAAATTGGATTAAAAAAATTAATGAATCAATTGTATCTTTCATAAGTGATAATAAAGGAACGTCCTTTGATTTATGTGAAGAAACATTGCCAACTATATTAACATTAAATCAAAATAATCCTGATTTTATCATGCTTAAGGTAAAACATGATGAAGAAATTAAAAATAGAATAACTGAAATAAGTATGGATAGCATAAATATAACAAATATTAAATATAGTCAACCTTTGGATAGAATATTAATAAAACGTGAAGAGAATGATATATATATAAATATATTAACAAAAATTTATGATCGCTGGAATTATGATTTTAGTTCGAATTTACTCAAACTATCATGCAAAAAAACACCAGGTTGGCTTAAATTCGAGCAAAAGGGAGTTAAAAGCCAAATGACTCTTGATCTAACTAGAGATGTAATTGATCCTAACATAAGTGCTACACAATTTAAAAATCTTTTGATCTTAGAGGCTAATCATGAAAGTGGTTATTATGGAATGCATAATATAAGTTGGAATGGTAGATGGATGTATACGACAGACAATATGCCTATTGGTCTTATAATCCTAGAAAGTATTGATAGGAATCTAATTGAAATTACATTGATTAATTTGAGTTTCTATAATACCACAAAATACAACTACAAAACACAATTAGTCAAGATACCTAATTGGATTAGTGCAATATCTAAAGAATTTTCACAAGAATACGCACAAGGAAAGCCATTAGATATATCTAATGACACACTTCCATCTAATATTATATCTAGAAATTATGGATCCGTGATAGATTTAGAGTCAAAGAATATATATGACGCTGAACATAAAATCAGTAAAATCATTTGGAAAGGGGAAGTATCTAACATTCAAAAAGGACTTTTTACAAAAGCTACACTCAAAATAGATGATGAAGGATTTTTAGATGCACAAATAGAATACATTGACGGGCGCGATTTACGATTCGACATGTTTAAATCAACGTCAAAAGGAAAAACACCTTTGTGGATCAAAGAAATTAACAAAGATATGGCCAAACGTATGGAAAATAAAATTGGCGTGACATTAAAATTGTGTGAAAATAGTATTATTAGCGAAATGGATGTAAATCATGATGAATTTCAAACTGAGTTTGTTATTAAAGAAGATCTTAAAAAAACCAATGATATTATAGGTGTAGATTGGGGAACTGGAGCCGATTTTATATCTTATGAGGATGAAATTATTGAAAAGGTGAACTTGAATAAAAAAAATAAGGAAATATTAATCACCAAATCAATAATGAAAGATGGTATCAGTGAGAAAAGGTTGGATAAAGGTGTTATGAAATGCACTGAAACACCTAAATGGTTCAGTGCTGATGTAGGAAATAATGCTATGTTTCAAACATTGACGACTGTAATGCTTATTGTACCTCTCTATTGTTTAACGTACTAAACTTAAAGTAATCAAATTAATTATCAAATATTTACCTCTATATTCTAACACATAGGATAGGCCCAATTAATAATTTGTTAGGTTAATTAAGCTTTAGTACGTTAAACACAATAATAGATTTGTTATTATAATAATTTAATATATATCAAACAACAAATAAACCTGTAATTTATTTATTCAGTAAAAAATATATTTTCAAGGATATAATATGAATACATTAATTAAATGTCATGTTATTTATAATTAAATACAAACTAAATTAATATTCACAATTTATTTATTATAAAATCACAATTAATAATTGTTTATTATATTAAAATTACAAATTGTAATATTCGTAAATTAATGTAATTTTTATTTACATATTATAATTTTTGTATAATAAATTAATATATAATATTATTTTAAAATAATACAATAATAATATGTATTATATATATAATAGAATATTAAATTATATATTTTTATTAATTAAATTTAATTATAATTATTATCTATATGTAATTT